>NC_140073.1:68839499-69439499 GCF_964194135.1 Talpa europaea
TATTATTAGTTATGTTATAAAATAAAAGAAATTATGTTCTCATTTATGAATCCTTTTTAGCATTTTTATTGAAAATGTATGTCATTATAACATTTTATAAGTTTTAGGTTTGCATCATTGAGAACCGATATGTGTATATACTACATTAAGTCCCTTGCTGAGTCCAATTCTTTCCTTACATATCCATCAAATACATAGAACTTTTAGTCTTCTGCTTTAAGTTCCTGATAATTATTCATGCTCTGAAGATAATGGGGAGCAATCTGATGAAATTGAGTGTTTAATTATAGGAAATCATCATGACAAATTAAATGCTTTGCATAAATATAACCAAAAGTTAAAACAGAGTTAAATAACCTGCCAATCCTTAGAAATCTGGATTCTTCCAGATAATAGCAGTTGTTTTGCTTGAACTCAATGGCATTAGTAAAACTGTCTGTTAGCTGGAAGACAATAGTGAATGGACAGGGAAAATTATAAATTCAGCTCTTTGTGCTTTAATGTGTTTCTCCATAAAGGTAAATGTTCTTTCCAGGTTTGATGTTCAGGGACTTGTTTGTTTAGGGCATGACCTATGGTGGAGAATATGTCCCCACTCTTCTTAGGCCTCATGCATCTAGTTAGTCCTGTGACAACTCCTGGCCAAGATTTTATAGGAGGAAGTTGTGTACATTATTTTCAGGGTTAACTAAACAAACAAAACCCCAGGATCCTATAGCTCTAGCTTTTTCTGCCAAGGCATGGCAGGCTCTAAATTCTGGATAGCATGGCCAGGGAAGGAAGAGGCCTAAAACCTTGTCACTACCGAAAGGAGCAACCCTGGGCAGTTTCCCAGTCCCATCTGGATATGATATGAGCAAGAGTTTTCCTTATATTAATGTGCTCAAAATTTCATGTCTGTTGATTGTAATAATTCTTGCTATTTACTGTGACATCTGTAGAAGTCAACTCTGGAGGTAGATTGTTGTCAAAAAATTGACCCTAAACTACATTGCATTGGTTTCATGGTCAAGCGAAGGACTGAAGTGAAAAATTGATCTTAGAGACTGGGAAATGTGACAAATTCTTTGATAAAGAAACTAAACATGTAGAATGAGAACCTAGTTTCGCATTCAAACCTTCCCATGGCATCAGTAAGGTGAATAGGATTGAGTGAGCTCTGATGGGGGGAGCAAATAACAAAAGATAGTTGAACCTATAACAGAAAAGAATTTTTTAGGTCATTATCTGAACAATATAGGGATTTGGACTAATAGGCTAGAAGCTAGTTAGAGAGTAGGATAAAATACATTGCTAAAATAGAAAAGAAAGTCCAAAGTTATAATCTTTGAAAGTTAGGAAAATGCAAAATATATATGCATCAAAAAATATTTTTAGGCATTTGGAAGCTATCAAAATTACAAGGGATTTAGAAATAAGGATCCTAGCAAAATGGAAAATACCCAATGATATGTCTTCCATCCTACCCCACTTTCTTGCCCCTCAAAGACTTTACATATTCAAAGTCTCTACAGGCTGAAAGCTGAAAGAAAGCAGTTTTTAATTTTTTTTTGAGATAACATTGATTTGTAACACTATGATTCAGAGGTATAGGGTCATGCCTTTCATATGCATGTCAATATGCCACACCCACCACGAAGGCACCCACAGTTCACTGTAGTCCATTGTGTTTTAAGAGGCTGAGAAGCTGGCAATATTACAGCAATGTTACACCAAAGATGGTGGCAATATTACAGTCCTGGAGAGAAAAGAATTAGGTTCAGAAAAATTGAAATAGCCAAGACTTCAGGGTTAGGATGCTAGAAAGAATGGGAGCATAAAGAAATAAGCCCAACATTTGTCATATGTTTCTTCTTAGGAAGAATTTATAGAAACTGGCTTAGAGATTGAAAAGCCAGGCAGGAAGTGGGGGCTGAGAGACTAAGAGACTGACCAGAGATCACAGATTTTGGCAGTCCAAAGGTGCTGTGGAGGTGGTGGGGGAAGGGCACAGATTGTAATTCAAGCTCTGCCAATGAAGGCTGGCATGGGTGCCAAGAAAAACTGGCCTTGGTAAACCACATAGACTCAGTTGTGAGTCCTGCAGGGTATTTCTAAACAGTAGCCAACTGGCAGCAATGAATACACTTTTAAAAATTTATCTTGGAAAGATGCCATTCTTTATGAAAACTCAATTTGAAGAGATTTGTATTTTTTCAGATTTTGGATCTAAAAGACACGTTAACTTTTATACGACACCATTTAAAATCCTCATAACTAAAGCTGTTGTGGCGTATAACTTCATTTGATTATCCAGACCGCACTTTCTTAGTCCTCACTAAATTCCAAAATCTGTGGCAGATATTAGATATACAAGGTAACTAAGACACCATTCATTTTCTCTAGAAGTTTACAATCTAAGGGCAAGTTATCTATGAAGGCTACCTCTAGGCTAGAGGCTTGTGCTTTGAGAGGTGAAACCATCATCGGGAGGCTGTAAAGACAAATAAGAGAATAAGACTCACATTATCTAAACAAGCATCTATGGGGTCATTGTTACCTTGCTTCTCCCACTAAAGAAACAGTAACCTTGACCATTAGATTCTGTAAAGGACTTGATAAACAAATCAATAATAATAAATAGATCAGAAAATATTCAAGTATTTTCTGATATATGTAGTATAGATATAGATACATACATATCTACATATATGTAAATGTATACAATTTAAAAGTATTTCTAGATACCTAATATCTATAGATAATTACATCTATGGATGTCTAGATATTATATTGCTTAATATCTTTTCCCCTGTTTTTTTCTATTAGAAAACTGAAACTTACACAACTAAACAATTCCACAAGGGCGCAAAACTAATAGGTGAATAAGGTAGAATTTAGAACAAGATTTAGTTCCCTATAGATCTCCATTGTTCAACTACTTAAAATAAGAGAAAATAAAGAAAAATTAAGCCCTTTGGTTTCACTGGTGTCCTTCAACAATAGCTAGGCCAGGTATGACCACTTTGGTAATTTTTAAGTTTTATAATAATCCATGTTTCTCTCACTCACACCAACCTGTGGTGTGAAATAAAACTGGATTTGTTTTAGCAAATTATAGTCATTCTGATTTGGTCCTTAGGTGTGAAATGGTAAAACATTTAGCCAGCCTCATATTCCAATTTCTTGACTGCCACAGCTGGGTCGAACGTATTCCTGATCATCCCAAAAAATTGTCTCTTCTGGGTCCAGAAATAGTTCTTGGGTTCCTGCCCTAATGTTTCTTACCATATCTGACATTTAGGTTTGGTACCCATGTGCCATGTTTATTTTGAGGTCCTGGCATAAACCCTACCCCTTGCGGGTCTCTCTCCTACTCCAATGCACACTGTTACTTTGTGGAAGAAGGGAAAGTTATCTGTCTCTTTCAGGTTATGAGATAGCAAATGCTCTCAGTTTGTCAAGTAAGTACATATGTCAGCCACAGTTCATTTGCTATTTTTATCTTCTTGCGTAGCCCTATCTTACAGATACTTGGATATTGGCCTTGGAAATTGGCTTTGAAACATGCTGGGTGATTTATAGCTGACTCTCGTTATGCCTCCAACTCTGCTACTAAGGAAGTAGAAGAACTCCTTTACCTCTCTTAAAAATTTTGGATTCTAGGGCCTCTTTGAGGTGCAGCGGATTGAGCGCAGAACTGTGAAGCTATCTGCAGCATCTACAGCACGGGTTCAGTTCCTAGCCAGCCAGGGAGCTACCCACATGGCACAGCAGACCTCTCCTGTCTTGCCCACTGCTCCCCTCAGCAGTGTCTTCAGTCCTTCTGCCTGTTCTGCTCCCTACTCTGTCTCTGATAAATCCTCTTACCCGCCCCCCACAACTCTGGCCTGTACCCCAGTTCTTGTATGCATAAATAAATAAATCTTTTTTTTTAATAAATTTTATTTTTATATTCCCCATACAGTTGCAACCCCCCTTTCTGATCCCAATCCCTCCCCTCCCACCCCCCACCCCCCCAAAAGTTTCTCTGTTTCATAGTTTTTTGTTGATTCTGATTTTCACTTTCTTATAGTTTTTCATTTTCCTGGTCCCTTATTTAACTTTTCTAGATTCCTGCTAAGAGTGAGACCATCCGGTATTTTTCTTTTTCTTTTTGGCTTATTTCGCTGAGCATGATCCCTTCCAGCGCCATCCATGTTGCTGCAAATTGCATGTGTTTATCTTTTTTGAATGCTGAGTAATATTCCATGGTGTATATGGACCACATCTTCTTGATCCAGTCATCTATTTTTGGGCATTTGGGTTGTTTCCAAAGCTTAGCTATTGTAAACAGTGCTGCTATAAACATAGGGGTGCAGGTGTTCTTTGGAATTGATGTTTCTGTGTCCTTTGGGTAGATACCTAGGAGTGGAATTGCTGGATCATATGGAAGCTCTATGTTTAGTAGGTCCAGAAATCTCCACACAGCTCTCCATAGTGGTTGGACCAGTTTGCACTCCCACCAACAGTGCAGAAGAGTTCCTTTTTCTCCACACCCTCGCCAACATTTGTTGTTGCTAGTTTTTTTAATATGTGCCATTCTCACTGGTGTAAGATGGTATCTCATGGTAGTTTTTATTTGCATTTCCCTGATTACAAGTGATGTTGAACATTTTTTCATATGCCTAAATAAATCTTTTTAAAAAAATTATGGATTCCACCCACCCTGCAAACTCTTCAGATGTGTTTCACTTTGGGGCTGTCCTGGACTTCATTGCTGTCCCTCAGTTGTCTGTTGCATTTACTTTTATTAAATTGTTGATAGTATAGTTGGAAAAATTGTTGCATCCCATTTGAGACAGTCTTTCCCTGAACAATTCACCATGTAAAGTGGATTTTTACATATTTGAGTAAGATATTGTGTCATGATGATGCAGTTTTAAGATTGGAGTTGAATGTTTTCACTGAATTGGATTTGTAATCACATTTGGAACAGCCTGGGCTTTATTTTGAAGACCACAGATATATCTGCTTAGCTCTCTATAAACAGCTCCCTGACAGTTCCTTTTTCATGCAAATGAATGCAACTGGGTTAAACTCTAAAGCTTTGTCACTTTGCAGGAGGACATGCAGACAGAAATGTGGTCTCTGAGAGGGAACAAGAATGGCTACTGCCAGTGCCAAGGCTGAGGCAGTGTTCCCCTTCATCCTGCTCTGCTAGCATGGGCCAGCAGCAGTGCTTTGAAGGAGGCTGTGAAAAATCCTATTATCTGCACACCATGCCGTTCTACTCTATTTGAGTTAAGGTATGGCAACAGGTAGCCATAAAGGAGCTGGGGTAGCAGGCTAAGTGAAGTAAACCAGAGGGAGAAAGATGAATATTTCTTGGTATTGCTGCTAAATACAAATCTAAAAACAAACAATAACAAACCAAAAATCACTCAAAATCACAGAAACAGAGAGTAGAAAAAAGATTACCAGCAGCTTGGGTAAGGAAAATAGGGAGAGGTTGGTAAAAGTAGACAATCTTTTGGCTATAAGATGAATAGTCTGATGGTCTGATGTAAAACATGGCTACAGTTAAGAGCGCTGCATTGTGTTGGAAGACAGGAATAGAAAAACTGAAAAGGAGGTGCATACCTGGCTCACAAAATGCCTAGAGCAGGAGGTGGGGGTAAAATGGATTAGCATAGCCATCCACACAGCTATGGAAACCAAGACCCTTAGGCACCAATGCCAGGTTACAAAGCAGAAGATCCAAGCAGTTATCAGACTGCTGTAGGGAGTGTCTTGAGCACAGGCCCAAGGGTAAAGATTTGGAGATTGAGCCCATTGTAGAATCTCCAGTCCCTTTCAGATTCCACAGAGTTATCCAAAATCAACAATTAACAAGAAGGCTCTTTAGGCTTGACCCCTCCCAAAGAGAAGAGGACTCTATCAGTGCAGTCTCTGGCTCTGGGCAGCACTCCCTCTGCCCACCTGTGCCTATGCAGGTGTCTCTTTTCACCAACTCTCTCCTCTGCCTGCCTGTGACCTGCGCCTGCTGGGGCTTCTCTTTACTGACCTCCCTCAGCAGAGGCCGCTCTCCTCAAGGCCGTCCGCCTACAACCATGCAGGCCTCTCTCAGCAAACCTGTCCCTTTCGGGCCATCTCTTCCTGCCTGCTTGTGTCTGTGCAAGTGTCATTTATTGTCTAATAAACCTGCTCTTTAAATATAACTAACATCTCTGACTCATGGGGAAACTCGCCGCATGTCGCTGAAAGGGAAGCTCTGGTGACACCTTTCCCAGAGTGAACCCAAGGACACCGCACTCCAAACCCACAGACTCCAAAGGGACAACATATTAGATAACTGAGATGTTCCAAGAAAAAAGACCTTAAGTAGGGGAATTGTTCACCGTAAGCAGACCTTAAATATCTCACAAATGTATAAGTTAACTACACAATAAAGCTGGACATTTTTTAAGAAGCTGCCAGTTCTCCATCGCTAGATATAACCAAATGTCAGAACCAGCGCTGAGCAGAAATGTGAGGGCAGATTCTGCTCATCACAATTCTGAGTTGAAATACTTAAGAAAAGGAGGCACAACTGTTAGGGGGAAAGGATGTCCTGAGCTAATTCCATGCAGGCTTTGTGGACTCCACCCCACTGCAGACCAAAGCCATCAGGACACTGGGAAAGACAAATGTCGTCACCCCCAAAGGGAAGGTGGCTGGGACCTGAGGGTGGAGTTAAGCAGCCAGGTTTGGTATAAAAACCAAACATGTGGGCCTTGGGGGCTCGCTCTCTTGCTCTCCTCCTGGCTTTGTTAACAGGGTGGTCCCCAGGAAAGGGGGAGAATCTGTTACAGGACAGGGAGAGGGGCAGCCCAAACCCTGCAAACCTGCCTATTCTAAATGGGTTCTGCCATCCGCCGCATCAACACAAAACATATGAGACTTTAATGGGAAGGAACTTTAATACAACTAGGAAACAACACAGGATAGGCAAAGAGTCTAGTTTCTAAATGAAGCACCCAAAGTTACCCATCCCCTCATGGGTAAAACTCTATCCATGGGATCGGCCCAGAGCAAGTCCTGAAAGCTGCCCCAAGTCTAACACAGCTTCCAGTGGGGACCCACAGAAAAGGGTCAGAAACAACCAGACAAGCCCGGAAGGAAAAGAGCAAAATCAAAATCAAGATAAAAGCTGCCATTGTCACCTCCCCATGGGTCTCTCACCCACATCTGTGACACCCAGTCCACGACCAAAAGACAAGCGCAGTTTCTTCACGTGTTTCTAGGCTGCATGTGCCTCCTCCAGGTCTCCTTCTGGCTCCATCCTGCTCCTTCCTTCTCAGTCTCCTCTGCAGCTTCTTCTCTCCCTGCTCAGCTCCACCCTCCTTTTTGGTGGGGCAGGGAACCTGGAACCTCCCCCTTTCCTGGGGACCCCTCTGTTATAGTTCCAGGTTCCCTGCCCCACCCAAGGGAGGATGGAGCTGAGCAGGGAGAGAAGAGGCTGCAGAGGAGACTGAGAGGGAAGGAGCAGGATGGAGCCAGAAGGAGACCTGGAGGAGGCACATGGAGCTGAGAGACACGTGAAGAAACTGCGCTTGCCTTTTGGTCATGGACTGGGTGACATAGATGTGGGTGAGACCCGTGGGGAGGTGACAATGGCGGTTTTTGTCTTGATGTTGATTTTGCTCTTTTCCTTCCAGGCTTGTCTAGTGGTTTTGTTAGGGGAAAAAGGCTGTCCTAAAGCTAATTCAATACAGGCTTTGTGGCTCCACCCCCACCCCAGGCCAAAGCCAAAGACACTGGGAACTCCAAATCCCATCACCACCAAAGGGAAGGTGTCTGGGACCTGAGGGTGGGGTTAAGCAGCCAGGTTTGGTATAAAACCAGACACATGGGCCTTGGGGGGCCCCCATTTTGACTCTCCACCAGCTCGCAGCGTCCGGCCAGCTCAGAGAGTGCTCTTTGGGTTTCCAGGTCGGCTGATCGGGTAGGACGCATTAAAGACTTTATTTCCGGGCCTCCCCGGTGGCGCAGCGGTTGAGCGCTGGGTTGCGAAACTGCGCGCGGCCTCTGCGGCGCCGGTTCGATCCCCGGCTGCTCCCCGGCCACCGGAGGAGGGTCCCACATGGCGTGCAGACCTCTCCTGCCGCCCGCTGCTCCCCTCAGCAGTGTACTTCGGTCCTTCTGCCTGCTCTGCTCCCCGCTCTGGCTCTGGTGAATTCTCTCACCCTCCCGCGCTTCTGACTGTACCCAGTGCATGTATAAACAAAACAAACAAACAAACCAGCAAACAAATAAATAAAGCATGCCTCTATAAAAAAAAAAATATATATATATTAAAAAAAAAAAATAAAAAAATAAAGACTTTATTTCCCTATTTTCTCCCTGAGTTGTACATTTTCCTTATTTCCTTTTCCCTTGTAAATAAACCTTTTATTAACCTTTTGTGTGTGCCTGTAGTGGAGTATTAATAAGTCCTTTTTAAGCGCGCGGGTGAGGACCCACAGCCGGGAACCCATTCAATATCGGGGCTGCCCTATAACAGCTGGCGCCCAATGTGGTTTCCAAGCTTCACCCTTGGTCGACCAGCCCAAAGTAATTTTTCTTGCGTTGGTCACCATAAAGTGCACTAGGTCTGCAGGACTCGCAGTGAAAAATCTTTGTTTCACGTCTTGAAAAGTCTATTTTTTTTTCTCCCGCGCATCCGGCTCTTGTGGGTGTGGTTTTGACCCAAATGTGGCCTCAACCATGAACTTCAGTGGTTTTATCCCTAACTTGAATTCTTGCAGTTTTTTTCCGGCCTTAAATTTAAGTAGCCTTTTTCCGTTAAATATTACCACCAGTTTGATAATTGTAATAACTGGATTAAACCTAGTGTAAGGCGCATGATTTTACTTTTTTATACATATGTCGGTGGTTTCCAAGCCATCCCTTTGCAGTTTGTGCTTCTGGGTGTTTTTTTGGTAATGTGCATAGGCGCCATTTGCTACATTCTTGTTTCTATAAGAAATAGAGGTTCTACTTCACATACTAATAATGTGCTGCAAAAGAGCTAAACCAAAAACAAGAGAACCTGTTTACTTTGTTTGTAGGGTTCCAGAGACCTCCAAAGAAGGTAAGGAAGCTTGCCTCCATTGGCAGGACAGGACAACCTGGCCAACGAAAAAGCCCTGGTACCCTCGAGAAGAGGAAAGCCCCGGTGGAGCCTAATAAGACCAACTTTGTACCTAAAGCCTACATCGACCGGATGCCAACCGTTTGCTCTGATCCTATATGGTGTATTTCAACAAAGCCAGCCAAAAATTACTGTTAGTTATTTCTGCCCTGTGATTTTATGCAAAAATAAAAAAAAATGATTTAAAAGTAAATTTAATTTGCAAATTTTTGCTATGTTGTTAAAAGTTTGGGATCAAGGTTGAGAAAATTTGTGTTTTTTACATCAGTTGAACCATTTTAAGATTTTTTTTTCCTGTGCTTTTGACATATCTGCTGTCTTGTTTTGGCTAATGCCTCCAGATGGTTTTCTTTTTTTTTTTTTTTTTTGGCTTAAACTGATGAACTGTTTTTCCAAAAATAGAGGACTTTTGCTTTCCACAATGGACAAATACCTGGAGGGACTGGTTTCCTTTCACACTGGAACCTGATAAAAAATGTTCATCTGAGACTGCATCCCAACATCCATATATTCAATCTTCATCACCATGGAAATGGTGGCAAAAAGTGAAATGGGGGAATTGTTAGGGGGAAAAGGAAAATTAGTCCTAAAGCTAATTCCATACAGACTTTGTGGACTCCACCCCCACCCCAGGCCAAAGCCAAAGACACTGGGAACTCCAAATCCCATCACCACCAAAGGGAAGGTGGCTGGGACCTGAGGGTAGGGTTAAGCAGCCAGGTTGATATTAGGCAGACGCGTGGGCTTTGGAGGGGTCCCCCATTTTGGCTCTCCACCTGCTAGCAGCGTCCGGCCAGCTCTGAGAGTGCCTTTGGGTTTCCAGGCTGGCGGATCGGGTAGGACGCATTAAAGACTTTATTTCCCTATTTTCTCCCTGAGTTGTACATTTTCCTTATTTCCTTTTTCCCTTGTAAATAAACCTTTTATTAACCTTTTGTGTGTGCCTGTAGTGGAGTATTCATAAGTCCCTTTTAAGCACGCGGGTGAGGACCCACAGCCAGGCAACCCGTTCAATATCAGGGCTGCCCTATAACAGTTTCTGACCCTTTTCTGTGGGTCCCCACTGGAAGATGCTTTTGACTTGGGGCAGCTTTGGGGCCTTGCTCAGGCAAATCCCATTTGGATGGAGTTTTACCCATGAGGGGACCGGTAACTTTGGGTGCTTCATTTAGAAACTAGATTCTTTGCCTTTCCTGTCTTGTTTCCTAGTTTTATTACAGTTCCTTCCCATTAAAGTCTCATATGTTTTGTGTTGATGAGGCGGATGGCAGAACCCATTTAGAGCAGGCAGGTTTGTGGGGTTTAGGCTGCCCCTCTCCCTGCCCTGTAACAGCTTCATGTCTCCTGGCTTGCGGCCAGCTCTCAGAGTGCCATTTGGGATTCCAGATCCTAGGATCGGGTAGGACGCATTTAAAATTTTGTCTCCGACTTTTCTCCCTGAGTTGTACATTTCCTCATTTGCCTTTCCCTTGTAAGTAAATCTTTTATTAACCTTTCGCTTGTGCCTGCAGCAGAGTACTGATAAGTTCTTTTTAGCGCGCGGGTTAGGACCCACAATCAGGCCCCCCGTTTTGTATCGGGGCTGCCCTTAACACAACTAATTAAGTGTAAAAAGCCCCTTGATGACTTTTTTTTTAAAGATTTATTTATTTATGCACACAAGAGCTGGGGTACAGTCCAGAGATGCAGGGTGGGGATGGTGAGAGGATTCACCAGAGACAGAGTAGGGACCAGAACAGGCAGACTGACTGAAATACACTGCTGAGGGGAGCAGTAGGTGAGACAGGAGAGGTCTGCTGCTCCATATAGGTTGCTCCCTGGCCAGCTGGGGATCGAACTCATGCTGAATAGGCTGCAGATAGCTTCATAGTGCGGTGCTTAACCCCTTGCGCCTCCCCTTGACTTGACTTTTTAATGATTATTTTTACTTACTGCATCATGTTTTCTCTATACTTGACTATATGCATTAGTAAATTTTTTAGCCCTAGCTATTGGTTGAAATCAGTTGACAAAAAGGAAAGAAGAAATCTGTTAATGACATAAAATTAGCAAAGAAAGAATGGATTTTTCTCTGTTTTCTTTACCAATCAACAGAATGAGATGGGTATTATAAAAAAGAAAAAGAGGGAGAGAGTTAGGACTCAGAAATAATTACTTATTATTTACTCTTCTAGTTATTCCATACAAATGCTAAGGGAGGAACTGGTTAATAACTAAAAATAGGTAATTAAGAATGATAAGAATAAATGTTACATATATGCAGGCCTCTGTGTTTACAGTATATTTATTTCAGTGCTGACTGAAGAAAATATGAATGGGAAGAGAAAGTTTGGGTTCATTTCTGCTTTTATGAGCCAAAGGAATCATTTAGAATATTATGAAGGAGTTATTGTTTTAAATGCAGCTAATGTGTCTCTGGAAGCAATGATGTTGCAGATGGTGGGGAGTTGCATTTCTTATTTGTAATAGTAGCAATGAGAGCACACAATTCATCAGATATGTTCCATGAGACAGGAAAAAAGTGGTGATTGCAGCCAAATGGAACGAGAAGCTAAAGGACACCAACTTAGAATGGGGATGGATTGCTAAGAAAATTAATGTGTCCCCAGAGGAATATCTGCTACTTAATAAACATTCCTTGAGAAAAATGAAAGCAAATGAATGTGAAAAAAGGGCAAAAGTTAATCAAAACAACTCGACTACATGGCAAAAGACATCAACGAAAGAGGCGAGGACATATGTGAACTAAAATTGTGGGGATTACAAAACAAATGAATAAAATCCTTGAGTTGAAGCCTTTTTTTCTTCTTTACATGTCACACTTCAAAGTCTTTCTCAAGTTCCACTTCTTCCTCCAAGCCTTCCCAGCAAAGTCAAACTCACTTTAACTCAGCTGACTATTGTCTGGGTCCCTCATTTGGCAAATAAATCCTGGGTCTGTGTGTCTAAATGAGGGTGTGGGGGATGTCAGGGAAGAAGAGGGAAGCGATTCATATTTATTACCTCACAGAACCCCATGCCTATATAAATGGCAACTGCATTTTTCTAGTTGCTGTACACATAAAAGTTGAAATCATTCCTGACTCTATTAGTGTGTTTTACATTTATATTAATATATATATATATATATATGCATATAGTCTCAAGAGTTCCATACACCCTGGTGCCGGTTTCATCTATTATTAACATCTTATATTTGAGTGGGAAATTGTAACAATTAATGAACCAATATCAATATCTTTGTATTAACTGCAGTTCCTACTTGTATTCACATTTCCTTAGCTTTTACTTAATGCTCCTTTTCTATTCCAGGATCCCATTCAGG
Source organism: Talpa europaea (assembly GCF_964194135.1). Classification (NCBI taxonomy): domain Eukaryota; kingdom Metazoa; phylum Chordata; class Mammalia; order Eulipotyphla; family Talpidae; genus Talpa; species Talpa europaea. Next base: position 68,851,958 of record NC_140073.1, read on the forward strand.
AAACCACACTACATTTGTTTGTTTTGTTTCCTTAGACTCTTTGCTCTACCTGGTTCTTAGACTTGCCCTGATTTTCGATGACCTTGCCAGTTTTGAGTAGTCATGGTTAGGTATTTTGCCATATGTCTCTCTAGCAGAATGTGTTTTATGTTTTTATCATGATTGAACTTGGACCATGAGTTTTGAGTAGGAAAACACAGAGGTAATGTGCTATTTTCATCACTTTGTATCCTTCATTCTTCTTTTTTTGTCTCACAGTGCACAATCTATTAGCAAATCCCATTGACTTTTCCACTGGCATATTTCCAGAATCCAATCAATTAGCAACACTCCACAACTTCCACCCAGGTCCGTGTCATCACCATCTTCCTCTTAGATGACTTTCTTAGTTTCTTATTTGGTTCACTTTTCACCTCTTTTCCCAAGAGAAGCCAGAGTGAGTTTTAAAAATAAAAGTCATTTCGCTGTGTAAGTTAAAATCTCCAGTAAATTCTGTTAAGGAGCTGAGCTACACTGGGCTGCAGGGCCCTTCAGCATCCAGCCCTTGCCATGACTCCAACCACATCTTCTCACATGTCACACTCACCCACCCTCTCTGCTCTCTGTTCTCTTCTCATCCTCTGACATAAAGGCACATCTGACTCATTGCCAATAGGCATCTTTTCTTGTCATTTCCCAAGGGAGCCATGGGATCCTGATGAGCTGTTAGACTCTCATCCCTTTGCTTATATGTGCTTCAGAGTGATGGCTCACCAGCTGAAGTTAGTTACTGCCAGATCTGCAAACTGCTGAACTAAGCTAATCAGCTTCCAAACTTTGTTTGGTTCCTATACATAATAAAATAATTTATATAGTCTGTTGAGAACCTATAAATATAATCCATTAAATGGATCTCATATACTAACTCTGTAGCCTAGATTAAGAGTAACAGTCATCATTTTTAAACACTAACCGTGAAGCAGACACTACTAACCTCTCTCTATGCATCATATTTACTCCAAGACATTCCAATGGATCTTCATCTCATTTATTATTAAACATGTGCTCCTTATCCTGGCAGAGGCAATCCACTGAGCTGGGCCCTCTTCTCTCCAATCTCACCACCTGTCATTCTACTCCTTGCTCTCAGAGGCTCAGGCACACTGGCCTTTCTATTTCATCCCATATTTATCACATTCTTCCTAGAACACACTTTTAGTATTTGATAACTAAAATGATCACACTCCATATAGTTGCCTACTCAAAGCCATCTTCTCAGAGAGACTGTCCCTATCCATTCAGATAGAAGTACCCTGCTCTCCTAGATCAACTAGTAGAGAGCAGAGTCAGGGATGACCCAGTAGATAGTAGAGTCAGAATTTCACCCAGTGGCTCTTTTGAATGTTAAACTTCTCCGCCTCGCATCATCATATAGTCAACGCCTTACCTCCTCCATGGTTACTTTGCTTATTTTTTTCCCCTCCAAGTGGATTTTCTGATCATGAAGTTCTTCCTGCCTTTGCTGCCTCCTTAGAAAACTTCTGTTTTTTTATTCAACACCATAAATTACTTGCCTCAAGTAGGCACTCAAGAATATTTCCAGTTTGGAAGTGACCTTCCCCTCTTAATATTGCTAGGCTTCTAAGTGCTTACAGTGACTTTGTGGGGCTTATTAAAACATATGTTATGTGTTAGCTTTGTACAGTCACAAACCGTTACTTGATGAGATGATAATTGATGAAAGCGATGATTTTGTATATACATTTATAATATCTTGTGCTCAGAAATTTTTTCTAATCAAGTAGCTATTAATCATATTAATTCAATACAAATTTTTTGTGATAATGTTATAGGACAGGAAGAGGGGCAGCCCAAACCCCGCAAACCTGTCTATTCTAAGTGGGTTCTGCCATCCGCCTCATCAACACAAAACATAGGAGACTTTAATGGGAAGGAACTTTAATAAAACTAGGAAACAATACAGGTAAGGCAAAGAGTCTAGTTTCTAAGTGAAGCACCCAAAGTTACCCGTCCCCTCGTGGGTAAAACTCCATCCATATGGGATCGGCCCAGAGCAAGGCCCCAAAGCCTGCCACAAGTCTAAAGCATCTTCCAGTGGGGACCCACAGAAAAGAGTCAGAAACAACCAGACAAGCCCGGAAGGAAAAGAGCAAAATAAACATCAAGATAAAAGCTGCCATGGTCACCTCCCCACGGGTCTCACCCACATCTGTGTCACCCAGTCCACGACCAAAAGACAAGCACAGTTTCTTTACGTGTCTCTAGGCTCCATGCGCCTCCTCCAGGTCTCCTGGCTCCATCCTGCTTCCTTCCTCAGTCTCTTCTGCAGCTTCTCCTCTTCCTGCTCAGCTCCACCCTCCCTTGGGTGGGGCAGGGAACCTCCCCCTTTCCTGGGACCACCCTGTTACAATAAGAAAATTATCCAATATATATATTTTTAAGCAAACATAGTACAGGATACTGTGACTTACATGCTAAAAAATAAATTACAAAAAGGGTAAATACACATTTGTATTTGCTTATGCATGCATAAAATCTCTAGATGGCCACACATGAATGTGAAAATGTAGTTGTCCATTTAGGGCAAGGAAAACCTGGTCATATAAAAAAAGATATGGCAGAGATAGTTTTTCATCAATTCTTTTTCCTGAATCTTTAACTATGATAATATTTTACCTATAAAAAGGACCTATAAATTTACACACTTCTCTATTTTTGGATCTTTTTCATGCACATATTAGTTTCATCACTGAAATGAAAAATTCTATAAAAAATGTAAGTCCAAAATGTATAATAAATGATCTTACCAAATAATTGAGAATGAACACATTTTAATACATCTAACGTTAAGGGGGAAATTTTTTTCCACTTTCTTTTGAGCCACTATGGATTTCTTGCCTTTATGAAGTGACAATTCTTCTAAACCTAAAATCTCCATTTAGGCATACTAGGTCCATACATCATCTTCTTGGCTGGCTATAAGAATTTTCTACAGTAACCAAAAACTTCCTCCACTTATTTACAATTCTGTTGTAATGGTATGGCTGCCTCTTGCACTTGAAGTCTTGCAGACAGAAGTCAATGTACAGTCAGGGCCACATTCACCACTGGAGACTTAGCAACAAAATCCACCTCCAGTGCCATTCATGTTGTTGTCAGAGTTTGTTGTGCCCAAGATCAGCAGACTCGGCAAGCATAGCCTCCAAGAACCCAAAGACAGCTGATGCAAACACAAAAGGGAGTTTATTACAGATTTGAGTCCGGGCTCATGGCACCTACCAATGCAGTGGCAGGTATCGAGAGCCCCGAACAAAGGAGGCAGGGTTTTTTATAGGGTTAAATCATTCTGGCAGTTACTCATTGGCTACAAGGATGCATTCTTCAACTTTGCCCGGCTATAATTCTAAGCTGACTGGCCTGGCCGAGATGCAGCGCCAATTACGGCAAGTTCGCCCTCACTGGCGAACAGAGGGCTAGGGTGAAGTGAGGGTCGAACTGTCGAAACTATCTCTGGAATGCAGTCGTCATTCCCGGGACAGCAAAACCTAAAATTCTAAAATGGCAGTTACACACAAAATGACAAAGCAATGGCTAAGAATACTTATGCCTGGTTCCACAAGTTCAGTCTCCTTTTCTGAGCTGGCTGTCCTCTGGGGATTTTGCTCATTTCTCCAGGATACCCATTTGTGTTGGTTTGTGGCACCCAGCAGTGGTGGGGAGAGGACTTCTACCCCTCGGCTTCATCTGCAGCTGGCTAATTGTAGCCTGATAAATCTCGCTGATTTGTTGGCCCACCTGAATAATGCAGGATAAACCCCCATCTCTAGGCCTATCACTTTAATCACATCTGCCAAGTCCCTTTTGCTGTTCATGTAATCTGGCATAGTCACAGTTTCTGGAGATTAGGGAATGGACGTCTTCAGTTTTTGCTGGTGAAGGGGGATTTATTTGGCTCACCCTATTCGTGTTATTTTCCTGTGATCACTAGGAAACTCACTGTAGCTGAGGCCAGGAGAAGGATCTTTATCTCTGAAACACAAAGTGTGTTGTGCTAAGTACAGTGCTCTATGTAAAAGACAGTAAAAATATGGGTTGAGGATGAAGGTGAATATTGGGTCTTTGGTTATTCCTAAGTTGTTTCCTCCAGATTTGTTATTATGGGTAACAATGCCAGAGCATTAATTAAGCAATCAATACTATAAGAACACCTCTACCACTAAGTAGCTTTGATTTTAATTCAACTTCCTAAGCCACCTTTATTTTCATCTCCACTTTTTTTTCTGAAAAATAGTGTGATGATTAGTTGAAACATCAGACAATGTTAAATAATTCATACTTGTTCTTTTAGATGTTCACCTTAAAGATTTGTTATTACATAATATTATTCTCTAGCCTCCCTCTCAGAGCTGTATTCCAATGCAAATATGAGAGTCAAAATGCTTTCTAAAAATTTGTCTAATCAAGTATATCTCTTTTTAAATATCAGATTCATAATAGCATATCCAATATTCCTTAACTTATTAACGTCAGCAAATTGCCAGATACATTGTTTTCTCCTACTTTGAGATCATTAATTAAGATGTTTTTGGTGACTGAACACCTCTCCACCCCATCACACCTCATTAAGAACTTCCTGGCACCAGATTCTCTGGGCCATTTATCAGTTCCAATTGGCCTCACTCCCTCAGTTCACTTTGACACATGAGAGCGTATTCAAATCTGACTGCAATTAGTCAGAGGCCAGGCACTGAGATATTGTCAGAGCCCACCACAGATTTCCAGTGGACAACAGTGAACTCAGCTCCCTCTGAATTAAAAAATAAAATAAAATTATATACTCTAATAATCTTAAATTAGGCTGATAGCTCTACAAGTCACAGAATAGTGACTCTGAGGTAGGAATGAGGATGGAGAGATTGACTGAGTTTATAATACTGGCATGACTTGGAAATGAAGTGACTATAGGAAATGAAGGTTATGCCCATTATAATATATTTTCTTCAATAACTGGATGAATAATGAGCGATCCGTTCCCTTAGAGAATACTGAAAGAGCAGTAATGTCTTGTGTGTGTATGTGTGTGTGAATGTGTGTTGAGAGTAGTGAGGAAAATTAATAAGGCTATTTATATAAAATATTTTGATATATCTCCAGTAATAACCTGTGGTCATTTCAATATGTACATCTGAGGTTCAGGACTACATTCTAAGATTAAATTGAAATTCCATCATTCTATACAAGTTAATTAACAGTATACATATAGATGAACTATATCTGTGAGAGCTGAAGAGAGTGAAAAAGGAAGAATATGTTGGAAAAAAATCTGAGAACTACAATGGAAATAAGGAATATAGTCACAGCATAGGCCTACAGACCTATGAAATTAGAAAATAATAGCTTCAAGGAGATAAAATTTCTCATCAGCAATGAATATTGTCAAGTATCTGAAAAATGCATTATGCTATTGTTAAATAGCATACTTCATCAACTTTGAATAAAGACAATGGATATAATACAAAAGAGTGCTGGTTCTAAAATTTGGGTATGCTTGGGATGGGATGAAAATTCTGTTAATTAGAGAGTGACATTGAGCAGATTATATCATTGCTTTAAACCGCAATATGTCTTGTTTAGAAGGACAGACCTCTTCACAAAATAGAGAGGTTTCCTGGTGATATCTGTGAAACCACAAACGGTGTTACAATGCAAATAATTTGAGTGGGGTAGAATCAGGACTTTGGTTTAATTGCTCATCCCAGTTTCCATAATAGTGTTTTCCTTATAATAGGTGTTCTGTAGACTTAATTAAGTAACTTAATTTCCTTTATGAACACTAACATTGTAATGGGCCTGTACAATTTATTGGTATGATAAAGTTTAGTGACCTGTGTAATACCCATTGAAATGTTTAGAGAGATAAAGGAGATTTCTGGAATCTACTCTTTGAACTGAAGGAAGATGAATATGTTAGTAATGAGGTGATTTATATAGATTTATTAGCAACTGAAAACGGTTCCTGGTTATAGATAGATTTCAAGTCATGTTGCTTAGAAAAAAAATTATTAAGGGACTCATGTATTTAAGGAGATATGCCAGATGTTGTAGAAGATAGAGACAAATAGGAGAGAGATTGCTATGAAGTAATCTGTAATTTATTCCAATAAGAATAAAATGACTTGCTGTTCCCCAAACATAGTAAAACTGAAAATGGATGCTTGGCATTCAAAGCTTTTACCCCCTAATACTCAGTCCTTCCTTACTCTATCCCAGGCAGTGGGACTGACTAGTCACTGGGAAAGGGAAGTCTAACACCCCCAATTAGCACAACGGCAATTCCTTATGGAGCATTTTCCACTTAACATAATCGCTTTCTCTCATCATTTTTCATGTAATGTCTACAATCATCATGAGAAGTAAAATTTTCATAAGACATGCATAGATGGATCACCAGCCTCCCTGCAAATGCTCCATTCACCTTCAATCTTGATTACATTAACTGATCTTATAAATCATACACTATTCTTGATAGAAGAATGTGATAAATCATAAAAATAATTTTTCATCGTAACAGCTAAAGAAAATGAAATAACATAAAATAACTTCTCCATGTGAACTTGTTTTCCAATTTTACATATTGTCTTTATTATAAAAGACATGCTTACAGTGGAAATTTTAAAAAGTAAAGACAAATTAAAGACAGAAAAACATTACAGAATATTTCACAAAATGTATCTGATAAAAATAGATAAACCTTTAATCGTAAAGAACTAACAAAAATAGGAACTTATATCTTCTTATGGAAATACCAGAATGATATTCTTGATTGGACTTTTCTTCCAAGTATTGATTCAGGGACTCAAGTGAACCTATCTTGCAGTGTTTTCAAGATATAGAGCAAAGGCAAAAAGCAGACAAACAAAATAACATGGAAGAATATGCCTTGAGGCTTTCACAAGTCAATCTTTTAAAACAATGCTTCCCCTTAGTTCAAGCTCTATTATAGATTAGAACTGAGAGCCAGCCTATCTATCTGCCAGCTAACTTCCAGACCCCTGAAGGGGTACAATGATAGTTTGCCTAAAAAAAAAAAAAAAAAGGCAGCTCATAAATCTTCACTTGACCCAGGAAATGATCAGCCACAGATAACTATCTGCCTTTCAGGTTAAGTACCATTATCTTCTGTTGAAATTCCCCAAACTGCTCACTTCCTAACTGTTCTCCAAACCCTACAAAGATGGGGAAAGTCACACAGCTTGTGGTCCTTACCAAGTGCTAACAATTGCAAGACAGGACTCAGACTCAGGAAGCAACAACAGGGTCTATTAACAAAGGGGAAGTTGGAAAAAGGTAAGAGTTTTAAAGATCACAAATGGGTGACTGTAGTGTTCAGTAGTCCAAACTAAGCCGCTTGTGCAAAATGGTATTTTCCCTTCGATGAGAGCCAGGAGCTGATGATGTAACAGTAAGCGTTAGATTAGGACAGCAGGAAGTAGTCACAGGTGGTGCCACTAAGGCAACAGCAGAGCAAAAATCCAAAGCTAGACTGGACAGCATCTAACATGCTGGAGGCCGGGGTGGCAGTCAGGTGTTGGTGCCAGAGGATCAGAGTGATGGACAGCTCTTAGATGTGGCCAGGCAAAGGTCAGCAGTGATAATAAGTTTAGTAGTACTGATGGAGGGCAAGAATAGAAAAACTGAAAAGGAGGCGCCATAAGACCAGAAACCTGACTCACGCAATGTCAAGAGCTGGAGGTGAGGGTAGAAGAGATTAGCATAGCCATCCACACAGCTGTGGAAACCAAGACCCTTAGGCACCAATGCCCAGGTTACACAGCATAAGACCCAAGCAGGTATCAGACTGCTGTAGGGAGTGTCTTAAGCATAGGCCCAAAGGTAAAGATATGGAGATTGAGCCCATTGTGGAATCTCCAGTCCCATTCAGATTCTGCAGAGTTATCCAAAATCAGCAATTAACAAGACTCACTAGGAGTGACCCCTCCCAAAGGGGAAAAGACTGTATCAGGGCAGTCTCTGCACTGGCTCTGGGCAGCACTCCCTCTGCCCACCTGTGACTATGCAGGTGCTTCTTTTCACCAACTCTCTCCCTCCGCAGGGCAACAGCCTCCTGCCTGCCCGTGACCTGTACCTGCTGGGGCTTCTCTTCACTGACCTCCCTCAGTGGAGGCCGCTCTCCTCAAGGCCCCCCGCCTGCAACCATGCAGGCCTCTCTCAGCAAACCTCTCCCTTTTGGGGCAGCTCTTCCTGCCCGCTTGTGTCTATGCAAGTGTCTTTTACTGATTTATCCCTTTTTTAATAAACCTAGTTTTTAAATATAACTACTGTCTCTGAGTCATGGAGAAACTCACCTGGGGAACTCACCACATGCTGCTGAAAGGGGAGTGAACCCAAGGACCCCGCACTCCAAACCCATTAACGCCAAAAACGACATCAGTACCAGTCAGCAGGCAACAATGCCGAGGATCAGGCGCCAGTCTTACAGCTCTTTAGAGGCACCAGGTACACACCAGCTCTGTGCAACTCTTAAAGATGCTAGGCACTGGCCAACGGCAGACAGTTCTTTTAGAGGTGGTGCCTGTGAGTACCAGACACCAGAATACAACTCCTTCAGAGATGCCAGGCATAGGTCAGCTGTACCATCAGCAGGATATGTGGAAGCAAAGCCAGAGGTAGAATCAGCAGTCAGGCAGGAGTTACAGGCAGAGATCAGATGCAAAGATCTCCCAGTGAGTGAAGGTCTCCATAAATGAAGGTCCTGATGAATTAGTGTCCAACAAGAGTCGCCTTATCAATAAGTGAACCTGGCTAATGCCCTGACTTATATTTCCTTCAGGGTGCCTGCCTGCCTTTTGAACCAGATTGGCCATTTTCAAAACTGCTGCTATTCCCAAGACTTGACTGTTGCCAGTGAGAGTTTGAATATGATTGGTCCATTTACAAAATCACATAAACTTTAAAACCTGCTTGGCACCAGTCGGGTTCAATCCTGACCAATGCGTCTCCAAAATCACATGATTTTTCAAAACCAAGTCCAGCTTGTGTGGAGTCAGTCATCATTAGGTGTCTACTAGGTGTGGGGAGTCCCATAGTGGTTCCAGTCATGCCCCACTGCACCTGCCTGCTGAGGCTGCCCCACACTAGCACCAGGTACAAGCTCTGCTGCGTGTCCAAAGAGGAGGGAGGGTGTGGCTCCTCTATGCTCTTACCAGGACATCCAAATGTACTGGATGGTAAATTAGAAAGTCTTCCTGACTTCTAAATTCCCCACCAAAGATGGCTGCCAGTCAGAATCGTCTCAGTGTTTCCACCTTTTATTCTTCATTATGTACAGATTGTTTGTCTTCCCCCAATCCTAATGAAATAGTCTACTGTTGAAGCCCTAATATCTGCTGAGGAAGCATGGGATGGTGGGAGCTTTAGGATTTATTTTCTTTTTTAAGATTTATTTATTTATACATATAAGAACTGGTGTATAGGACAGAGGTGTAGAGGGTGAGAGGATTCACCAGAGACAGAGTGGGGAACAGAACAGGCAGACTGACTGAAATACACTGCTGAGGGCAGCAGCAGGTGAGACAGGAGAGGTTGGCTGCACCATGTAGATAGCTCCCTGGCCAGCTGGGGGATCAAACTCATACTGGTGAGGCTGCAGATAGCTTCATAGCACTGTGCTTAACCCCTTGCACTACCAGGGAGGCCCGACATTTAGGATTTTTTTTTTAAAGATTTATTTATTTATACAAGAACAGGGGTACAGGCCAGATGCATGGGAAGTTGAGAGGATTCAACAGAGACAGAACAGGGAACAGAACAGGCAGACTAATAAAATACACTACTGAAAGGAGCAGCGGGCGAGACAGGAGAGGTCTGCTTCGCCATGTGGTATTTTCTTCCACAGGCCAGGATCGAACCTGCGCTGCAGTCTGTGGACAGCTTCACAGTGTGGTGCTCAATCGCCTGTGCCACCAGGGAGGCCCCTGACCTTTAGGATTTAATTAGGTTTAAATGAAGCCTGAGTGTGGAGTATCCATGACAAAATTAGTGTCTTTATAAGAAAAGATACCAGAAAGTTTGCTTCTTCTCTGTCCATGGCAATAACAGGGGAGACACTGTGAGTACATAGTCAGATGCCAGGAATTGATTTCTCACCAGAAATCAAATCTTTCAGCTCCTTGATCTTGGAGTTTTCCAGCTCCTAGATCTAGCAAATAAATGTTTGTTGTTTAAACCACACAATCCATGGTATTTTACTATATCAACATTTGATGACTCTATACTCTATAAACCTTGTTCTCCTTTTAAACATCTTTAAAATCCATCACAGATGAGTACCATTAAATCCAAACTCCTGAATCAATGGCTTTTTGAATTTTCATGGTGATTTGGCCTTATTTTTGTCAGTATTTGGTCATATAATCTCACTCTGCAAGAAGGAAGACCTGAATGTGTTGTCTACCTATGTCCAAAAAATACGGAAAACCAATTTGATTAGAAGCTGGCAGTTCTGTCACATAAATCAAAGACACATTGGAATGAAATGGTATTTATTTATTATAGCAATATTTTATTTCTTATAGCAATATAAATTGAATGTCATATGCAACAAAACCCCTAAGTTTTTTGGCGGTTTAAACTGTTCCTTTCAGTTTGTGTTATGTGACATAACATTGTCCTAATTTTCGTGTGTTATAACATGCTTTGCAAGATCCTCTTCCTCTGCCTATTCATTAAATGTTAGATTCTGGCCTCAGCATTCTTTTCTTATATAACTCGGGCAATCCAATCAAATCCTCTAACTTCAATTTTTGTCCAAATTCTGGTGATTTCCATTTTTCCTTCAACTCGGATATATTTCTTGAGCTTTAGATTCTTATCTCCAATTCCCTGGTAGACAAACCTAGGAAGTTGCTTGGGCAATCATGTCTCTTAAATGTGAAGCATTTAAGACCTTTTTTCCATACTACCAACTGGACTTCATTGTTGAAGAGTTTTTGTCTTTCTTTCCTTCCCTTTCTCCAGCACAAACATGAACACTACCTTGATTCTCTTCTCTGTTTTAGCTAACCAAGCTCAGTCTGTCAAGCTGACCTCTTTTATGCCCTTTGGCTTATATGCTTTCTCCTACCCCTCATATCACTTATGGGGAGCCGCGCTACTCATGTCGTCTGACAAAAGTCCGGGCATGGGGCAGATTTCTGAAAAATCAGGAATCTCATTAGCTGACTCCAAGATTCTCCTCATTGGTTTATGGCTAGTTTCTACTATTGCTAAAATACGCATTTAAAAGTAAAACTGCAAATACTGATCAATCACTGAATAACCAATTTGATGACAAATGGCACTGCATGATACAAATATTACATACATTTTTCATAAAATTAGTAGTCCTCTGCCAAAAAGGCAGCAATTCAACATTTGGCTTTACATTAACCAGTGAAAAAACTTCTAGATACAAAAGGTTGTAAACATCTATTGGCCAAGTCTTTGATATAGAGATGTGGTGTCTTGAGGCAAAAGCTAACTGGAGAAAGAAATTCCTTTACTTTAAAGTTAAAGATAACAGGGCCTCCCCGGTGGCGCAGCGGTTGAGCGCTGGGTTGCGAAGCTGCCCGCAGCCTCTGCAGCACCGGTTCGATCCCCGGCTGCTCCCCGGCCACCGGAGGAGGGTCCCACATGGCGCGCAGACCTCTCCTGCCGCCCGCTGCTCCCCTCAGCAGTGTACTTCGGTCCTTCTGCCTGCTCTGCTCCTCTATCTGGCTCTGGTGAATTTTCTCACCCTCCCGCACTTCTGACTGTACCCAGTGCATGTATAAATAAATAAATAAATAAATAAATAAATAAATAAATAAATGAATAAATGAATAAATAAATATAAAAAAAAACAAACATTTAAAGTTAAAGATAACAGTTGGGTGGCAGAGGCGAGCCATGCTCCAAGTATAAGAAGATTCCTGATAAACCAGGAGATGCCATAGTTGACTCCTGCTAAATTCTTCCTGTTTGTTTAGGACTAATTCCCCTGGAGGTGACAATTGGTATGGTAGCTGTTAGACTATGCATTCAAGAGTAAGTCAACAGCAATATTGTGACTGGTTGAGCTAGTAATCATGGCAGCACAAATAACACACTCGGAAATGGTCAATGTTGCAACTACTGATATGTCACATATTGACCATTTTTGAGAATCAAAGACTATAACCATCTCTGCTCCTGCCCCTGATAAAATATTTGTAGTTCTTTAGGACAACAACCAGCTACCTTATGGAAGAGGAAATTGCCCCTTGGTCTTATAGTTAAATACAGCAACTAGGCTGACTAAATAAAGTAAAAAAGTGATAGGTAGAAAACTCTTTGTTTAGATTAGGAGACTTCCTCCCTTAGAGAGCTGGGGGCTAGGAAAGAGTCAGTGCGGCTTGCCTGGCATTAACGCCTTCCAGGCCCTTGGTTCCTTAATAGCCAATCAATATTAAAATGATATACTATAGATGGTGATTTCTATATAAAAGCCTTCTGTTTTTTACTTTAATCAATTAGTTATAAGTTAGTCTAAACTTTATAGGTTAGTTAGAAATAATCTCTTTGTCTCCCTTCCCCCAGGTAACTTCCTGCCCTTTGTTTCCCTCAGTCCTTAGTTAATTGTTCACCATGGCAAACTTAGAAATATTAGTTGCAGACACATGCTTTTTTGCTACTAATACAATAACTGTTGGATTGTAAATAACTGCTTTGAAAACATTTGTTTAGCAACTGTGCCTTCTTTAAGACAAAGAATAATAAATGTTACACCGCTGCCGGAAGGCAAACAGACCCTTGGCTGCTCCTGAAAAAGAACATGTGATGATTATTACCTTCCTACCTTATGCTTGTGCACTCACGATTTGCTTAGTATAAATAAAGGACTGCTGAGACCCTCAGCAGAATGATGTCAGCACCCTGATCAAGTGTCTGCATCTCCTCATTCCCCTTCCCCTCCCCTTATCATTTCTCTACAATTGAGCCAACGCCTTCCCAGCCTTCAGGAACCCCTGACACCCAGACTGCTGCGGCTGGCTCGCAACAATCACTGGTTTAATTTTTCTTAATTCACCATCATCTTTTTTTAAAGATTTATTTATTTATGCACAAGAGCTGAGGTACAGGCCAGACATGTGTGTGGGGGGGAGAGGATTCACCAGAGACAGAGTAGGGAGCAGAGCAGACAGACTGACGGAAACACACTGCTGAGGGGAGCAGTGGGCGGAGCAGGAGAGGTCTGCTGCACCATGTGGGTAGCTTCCTGGCCGGGGATTGAACTCATGCTTCAGTGGCTTCATAGGTTGCATCTTAATCCCTTGCGCCACCAGGGAGGCCCTCACCATCATCTTTACTAAGGACTATTAGACAAAATTCTCTCAACTGATTTCCCACTAGGTTTATCCACTTCTCAGCCTTAATCCTTACACTGCAATGAGAATAACATCACTAAAATAAAAGCAAGGATATGTTTTTTTGCTGTAGGTGTCATTCATGTCAGTAAATCACTGTTTTTACAGTCAATATCTGCTATCTTCACAGCATAATTGTACTAAAAAGCAACTTCTCTCCTTATGAGGTAAGATTTATTGCTAAATCCCTCCTTCAGCTGTGTGGGCACTTCAGTTTGTGCTGAATCCAGGAAAAGAAGGAAATCTTGGGAGAAGAGAACATATTTAATTCCAACCCTAAAATAAATAGTAATTTAATTAGTAAGTATAAAAACTTTCTGGGCATTGAACACTCACCTAAGATAATTTAATTGAAATGAGCTCACATATTTTATTCTCAAGTGTATAGTTCTTCGAATTAGGGTCATTCCACCCAGGTGTTTTGAGTATATTATTCATTTTAATTGATTCTAGTTTGACTTCTATAATTTTTTTTAAGTTATTAATGGAAACAGGTGCCTTACACAAAAGGAAGTACCACATTTGTGGCCTAGTTGTAGAGTCTCCTGATAAGGCCTCTTAAGGTTGTAGAAATCATTTACACTAGATATTTATAAAGACCTGCTTTAAAGGGGTCGTGGAAACAGGAAATAAAAGAAAGTAGCAGGGAGTAACTCTGATATAGAGCAAAGGCATAGAATTGTGACTTTTAAGCTATTGTAAGAAAATATTGTTTTTGATAATTTCATTTTTTTCTACTTTCAAGATTTTAAAGATATGTTATCAGATTATCAACTTGTAAGCAAATAGTTGAAGAGAAGACATAAAAATTCAGTCCAACCTTTTCACTTTGTAAACGAGAAGAGTCAAACCCAGAGGGTAGAAAAGACTTGTTTAAAATGCTGTAATTTAAAATAAATATAGAGATTTGCATCTGTGTATCTCAACCAATGATTACATTTTTTCATTATACATGGTCATTATGTATTTATTTTAAAGATTTATTTATTTATGCATACAAGAACTGGGTGTAGACCAGAGGTGTGGGGTGGGGGTTAAGAGGATTCACCAGAGGGAGTGGGGAGAATAACAGGAAGACCGACTGAAACACACTGCTGTGGGGAGTAGCAGGAGAGACAGGAGAGGTCTGCTGTACCATGTGGGTTAGCTACCTGGCCAGCCAGGGATCCAGCGTGTGCTACAGTGGCTGTCGATAGCTTGATAACGCTGTGTCTTTAAATCCTGCACCATCAGGGAGGCCCAGTTTTTCATAGTGTATAATAAATTTCTTCTAAATATGCAGCTTCACACTGTCTATATGTGTAATCTCCTAGTTGCTGAGGGCCAGGAGGCTGAGCACAGCTTTGCTGAGTTCTCTACTCAAGGTAGCAACCTAGACTGTGGTTTCATTGGAAACTTAGCTCCTCTTCCAAGATTACTTATTTATTGGCAGTTTGACATCCCTGCAATTATAGAAATCATGAACTACTTTCTTCCAGGATAGCTGGGCATCATTTTAGGTTTCTAGACCTTGATTTTTAGGACTCACCTGTTGAGGTCAGGTGAGGATAATTCTTTTTGATTACTTGAAGTTAACTTACTACATATCCCAATTGCATTTGGAACATCCCTTTTCCTTTGTAGTACAGCATAACTAATGGAAAGATGGATATGCCATAACATTCACATGGTTTTAGATTGCCTTTGATTAATTGAGCAGCTGTAGGGTCAGGAAAACCACAGAGCAGGTTTTCTATGATCCAGCAGACCGGGTAAAGGAGGAATCAGAGTCCTCAGTGGTTTTTTTGCAGGTCTTTTATTGGGGTTTACCAGGTACACAGCAGGCAGGGGTGCTGGGGGGCCGGGAGGCTGGCAGGCCTCCCAGCCCCCAGCAGGTCTTCACTCTATCTGAGCTCTCTGGCCTTCTCTGCTTCTCTCTCGGCTTCTGCAGCTGCTTTCTCGGCTGGCTTCTCTCTCGGCTTCTGCTGGCGTCCCTGTGACGCCGCCCTTAAAAGCACAGTCTCAGCCCAGGTGAATCCCATCTACCTATGCCCACACCCTATTCCAGGTGCCAGCCATCAGGCATGCATTCAGGACCGCAAGGATCTGTCATCCATCCTGATGGCGGGAGGGCAGAAAAGCCTGACATTTTTCCTTACCCTGCAGTAGCATAATTAGACAAAAAGATAATTAAGGGCAGATATCTTTGATCAAACTTCCTGACTTCAGATATTGCCATTGACACTTATTGACAAAATATCCATGCAATTTATATGGTCTTTACCTAGTCTTTCAAGTCTTTGTTTTCTTCTTTGCAATATTAGGATAAAATGCATTTGCATACTAGATATCTTTTGGAATTACCTATCCAGGTAAGAAACCAGAAACTATTTCTTGTCATTTGATCAGTCTCTTGACAGATTGTTTTCTTAGTCAATCAAATTTTTTTAGTCAATTTTTTTAATTGTGTAATATACAATATAGTTGTTCATGTTTTTCTTTGGTTTCAGATACTTGAATTTTTTTATCTAAACCTTCAAAATTTAACACTGCATTTCCATTTGTTTGTCCTACATGGAGATTATAAAAATAGCATGAATTTCAAGGTTTGGCATATGCTTGGGAATTAATATTTTTAAAAGATATTATTACATTGGTATTTTTTTACATCATATATATGCATATATGTCTATGTATTTAAAAGTAATACAAATAATAAAATGGCAACTGTTATAGCCTGATCTCAGACCGAAAATGAAACTGTTTGCATTTTTGGGTTTAAAATTTATGGGAACCAGGCAGAAATCAAGCCTTACAAAACAGTTCTTGATTGGCAATTAGCAATTAGAAAATTTCAGAATGTTTAGGAGGTAATTTCGGATAAGGATCTAAACCCAAGGCCACATGTCTATTTCTTTGCCAGAGTTTTCACAGAGCAGACTTGCAAATCTGAGAGGAAATTTCAATGTTTTCAATGTTTACTTCATTTAAGACAAAAAGAATTTCTCAGAGTTTTGAATCTGTGATTCATTTGAAACAAGACCAAGGAGATAAGCAATAAGTACTTAGATAGTAAACACATGAATTTATTTGGTACCCTCTCTGTGACTGGCATCTATCTCATCTCCATGTATAAATAATCATTACTTTCATTTTCTAAATGTGTATAGTGA
Organism: Talpa europaea; assembly: GCF_964194135.1. Classification (NCBI taxonomy): domain Eukaryota; kingdom Metazoa; phylum Chordata; class Mammalia; order Eulipotyphla; family Talpidae; genus Talpa; species Talpa europaea. The sequence continues at coordinate 68,868,552 of NC_140073.1, forward strand.
TGCTATGTATAACTCACCCCAAATCATAACTTTCCAAGCAGCATAAGAATCCAGTTAAATCCAGCCACATTGTTAATTACAAGATAAGTTAATCAAGGAAGTAGTGCTGTCCTTTCTTATTGAGACTCTTACAAGAAAATAACACATTCAATTTGCAAAATGATGCGATATAATGAAACAGAATTTTTTAGATTTGTATTGTTATATAGGCAGTCTCTGCATGTCATCATCTTTTTATCTATTATTTAAAAACATTTATTAAACTCCTACTATGTTCCATGTACTGTACTAGGAACTTGAAATAAATCAATAAATAAAACAAACAAAATAAAATCTTTAGCCCTTTGTGATTTACTTTTTCATGACTATGAACAATATATGTGAAGAAGTAAATAATACGGTATATTAACAGGTGATGGGGGAAAAAATTAGCAGGTACAATCTGAGCTGGAATAGAGTTAGTTGGGAGGGGAAAAAAAAAGCTTTGGACAGAAACCAAAGACACTTAATTAAATATGAGAGTGTTGGAAGGGAATATATCAATACTAAGGATGGTGAACCAAAACATAAATTGGGAGAGATTCTAAACTCTTTTTCTTCCAAAGCCAAATATAGTCATTCTATATATATTTCCCCCAATTCTGCTAGAAATAATGGTCATGATCTTTCTCTTTTGGCATTTTCTGACAATTTCTAATTCTGCATTCCACTTTAACTTCCTTGTTTTTCATTCTCCTCACTCTTAATGAGGGATCAGATCTTGACAAGAAACTGATGCTCTGGGAGGAATAACAGAAGGGATAAGGCCTGGGACCTGGAGAGGAGAGACATGGGGCCCATGGGGGTCAGTAACAAGAAAAAAAGCTCATGACACTATCATTGGTTACTTTGTGTTAGGGTGTTGGCCAATGCTGACCAATCGAAAAATTGCACCATCACCGCAGCTCATTCTTTAGACCCAAAACATGAGCATAACTATGAAATCCCTGAAGTTGTTTTCACCAGTGGCGACAAATTCGGGGCTCCTCCTGTGCAGAAGCTGTGTTGTTTTCCATCCTTACAAAAATCTTAGGCTTGCTCTCTGCTAGCAAGAGTTAGCCTGTTTCTTTAACCCTTCGAGCTTTGCTCACAGGAGCTGGCCTGTGGCTTTAAATAAACTTCCTTCTGCTTGCTTACTGCTGTTTGCTTGTGGTGTTGCAATTCTTTGTTAGACTGGCCATGGTTCCTGGTTTGTCATATCACTTCATGACATGTATTAGGGGTCTCATCCACAACAATTTCCCCGCCAATGCAACATTATGACTCACCCATAAGAATGTGCTTTCATTGTCTTAGTACCTCCAATTCTTTGCCTCTCTATCCATAAGCTTCCATAGCCAACATTGCCCAGGGAAGAACACATTAGGAACCATTCTTCCTCCTTTTTTTCTCCTATTAGTTCCTTATATTTACACAAAGATTTATTAGGTCTTCTCTTATATCTTCTCTATCTGAATACAAAGATTCATTTGTTGTCCTTATTCACTGTCTAGGAGGTTGCTCTCTGTGGACCTCTGTAACCTTGCTGTCTTGTTTTCTCATCCAGTTGAATTGATTGAGATCATGGGACACAAAGCAGGTGTCTTGCTTCCTCTCATTGCACACAGTTTTGAAGTGGTGTATCCCATCACAGCTCCCGTTGGCTAGCCATATCTTTCAGCTGCAATTTTTATTCATAATCAGGTAGTTTTGTTCATTTATATAAGGGTAGAAATGACTTTATATAGTCAAGTGTTGCTTCACCATTCATTATGAATTTTCTTAGTTATCTTTGCATGTTTTTGCAAGTAGTCCCTTCATTAAACACTTGGGACCCTGAGCTATGAGCTCATCTCACTCATCATGTTATTCCATTGTAAGATCAGCTTCTATCATAAATAAGTAGATACACATAGACTTGAGGAGATAGAAGAACATCCATGGTGCTAATCAAATTCACCAGGATTTATTTCTAGGCTTTGTCACCAGCTGTATCACAAACTAAACTAAATCCTTTCTACACACTGTCCTATTAAGTCAATTCAACTGCCTGACATTTGGAAATTGTCTATATTTTATAGATGAGAAAACAGTTTTAAAGAGAACATGAAATTTGTTGACAGTAAACAAACTAGCAATGGTTGGAAATAGAATATTAACTTAGGTACCTATGAACTTAAATTCCAAATTCTATTTTACACATTTTTGGAATGAACTTCATCTAATGTATTTGACTTACAATTAGCAGCTCTCTTACATAACGATATATTTAAAATGTCATTGAGAAGTTTGGTGGGAAAATAACTGATTTAAGACTTCTCAAACAATAAAGAGAAAATAACTTTATGACAGAAAGGGAAAAAATCAGCAGGCGGGCTAAAAGACTATTTTTCACAAATCTTTTTAGAGCTGAAAATACAGTTAGAATTGTTCAGCACTAGGAACTTTTTAGAATTCGTAAAGCCAGCTCATTGACAATGATGTTGATAAGTTCTGATGGATGGCAAGTAGGCTGCAGTTAAAAATTTTAAGAAAACTGAGATCTAAGCCAAGTTCTGCCAATTTTACTATCTTTTTGATCCTGGGTAAATCACTTGACCTGCCTAAGTCTCTCTTCCTTAATATGGCAAATGGATATAACAATGCCTATTTGTAGGGATTTTGAGCATATAAAATTTAAAATAAAGCTAAGTGAAAACATTTCAAACATTATAAAATGTCATCAGACATACAGAATGAATATCATGAAGGCAATATGCATTATCAGAAGGACTAAGGGGAATACTGGGAGCTAAAAATGCCTTTTTTAAATTCTAAAGATCTGCCTACACTCATAGAATATCTTATTCTTTAATTTTCTCATGCCATTTAACTCTTTAGGAACTTCATCTAAGAAACACTAATGTTCTAGTAGTAAACTGAAATTTGTCAGTGACCATATAATGGATTTTTCTCTCTGTTTTCTGGTAATCATGACTCTATTACCCAAAGCACCTTATTTTTCCTGGAAGGTATAGCAAAAATGTGAAATTCAATCATTAACTAATATATTTGAATTGATACAGTGTATATCATTTTTATTACATTCCCTTCCTATGTCCTAACAATCATACTTTTTTTACATTAGAACTTCCAGTGATTTATAATAAAAAATAAGTAATATGTGGTAATTGGAATAATCCTAAATATCAAAAAAGTTTCAGTAAACAATTTCAATGTCATTAAGAGAGCCATAAAGAAGTAAAACATGGGCCTCCCCTGGTGGCGCAGCAGTTGAGCGCTGGGTTGCGAAGCTGCCCGCAGCCTCTGCAGCGCCAGTTAGATCCCCGGCTGCTCCCCGGCCAGGAGGAGGGTCCCACATGGTGCGCAGACCTCTCCTGCCATCCGCTGCTCCCCTCAGCAGTGTACTTCGGTCCTTCTGCCTGTTCTGCTCCCCGCTCCGGCTCTGGTGAATTCTCTCACCCTCCCGCGCTTCTGACTGTACCCAGTGCATGTATAAATAAATAAATAAAACTTTAAAAAAAAAAAAAAGAAGTAAAACATGAAGACTAAAATAATCTCTTTAATTAAAAATGACAATTGCCTCTGTGCTTCTTGTCAGCCTGAAACAAAAGGAAAACATATGTCCCAAATATGAGCCAAAAAAACAAAAAAAAAATCTTCAAGATGAGTACATTACACACTTGCAATGGTTTAGGAAAATTGATGGATTATTTTTCTTAGAAGAAACATTATTACAATTATTGAAATACTTCATTTACAATTATTATTACAATTATTGAATTATTACAATTATTACAATTATTGAAATAGTTCATTTTTACTAATCATAAAAGTGACATTTTCATCTCAAAGACTTAAAATATAGAATATGATTTTATTTTATTGATTTATGCATACAAAAACTAGGGTGTAGGCCAGAAGTGCAGAGGGTGAGAGGATTCATCAGAGACAGAGTGGCGAGCAGAACAGGTGGACTGACTGAAATACACTACTGAGGGGAGCAGTGGGTGAGACAGGAGAGGTCTGCTGTGCTATGTGGGTTAACACCCTGGCTGGGGATCAAACTCAGGCTGCAGTGGCTGGTGATAGCTTGATAGTGCTGAGACTTTAACTCCTGTACCACCAGAGAAGGCACAGTATAGAATATTATTAAAATGTAAATGTAATCTCAAAATCCATGGATACTAAACTTTAATATAGGGCACATGTTATATTTTCAAATAATTGACATACATGCATTTTGTAAAAATTGGATTCAATTATATTCATAGTATTTTATAAATACCTTTTGCACATAGAAATAGATCATGGATATTTTATATTATTACTAAATATTGACATCCAAAAATTATTTTGGTGATAACAATACTGTTTATATATTAGTTGATTAAGTAATTTTGTGTGAATGTGTGCACAGAGAAAAACAGTGACAGACTATTTGCTCTCCTATATTTTCTTTTATAAAAAAATATTTTTTAATTGAGATAACCTTGCAACATTGACTTTCATTATTTTTTTTTTAAGATTTATTTATTCTTGTACAGAGCTGGGGTGAAGGCCAGAGGCGCAGAAGGGTGAGAGGATCCACCAGAGACACAGTGGGGAGCATAACAGGTAGACTGACTGAATTACACTGCTGAGGGGAGCAGCAGGCACGGCAGGAAAGGTCTGCTGCACCATGTGGGAATCTCCCTGGCTGGCCAGGAGCGAACCCGTACTGCAAAGGGTGTGGACAGCTTCACAGTGCCATGCTCAAACCACTGTGCCACCAGGAAGGCCCAACTTTCATTATTGTTGGCATTTTTTATTACTGAATAATATTCCATTGTGTATATATACCACAATTTCTTGATCCACTCATTCTTTTTGGGCACTGAGGTTGTTTCCATAGTTGGGGTATTGTCAATTATACTGCAACAAGCACGGAAAAGCAGGTTTCCTTTCAAATTAGTATTTTGGAAATTTTGGGGTTGATGCCCATGTGTGGAATTACTGGGTCATATGTAGATCCATTTGCAGTCTTTTAAGACACCTCCATGCTATTTTCCATAAGGTCTGAACCGTTTTATTTCCCCTCCAAAATTGCAGAAGTGTTTTCGCCACATCCTTGCCAACAGTTATTTTTTTTTTATTGAGCCATCCTAATTGATATGAGAACATATCTCATTGTTGTCTTGATTTGCATTTCATGGATAATAAATGACAGTAAATATTTTTCATATGCCTGTTTGACAACTATATGTCTTCTTTGGAGAAGTGCCTATTTAGCTCTTCTTTCCACTTTTGAATTTGCTTATTTATTTTCATTTTGTTGAGTCATATATGTTATTTGTAGATCTTCCATACCAATCCCTTTTCAGATGTATGGTGTGCAAACATTTTCTCCCAGTCAGCAGGGTATATTTTCCTTTTAGTTATGGTTTCTCTTGCTGTGCAGCAACTTTTTAGTTTGATATAGTCATGGATATTTTTGTTTTCTTTTGTTTTCTTTGCTGTTGGAGATGAACCCCTGAAGACATCTCTAAAGCTTATGTCATGAAATGTTTTTCAGATGTTGTCTTCTATGTATTTTATGGTTTCAGGTCTTACATCCAAGTCTTTCATACATTTTGAACTGATTTTCATGCATGATATGATAGTGGTCTAGTTTCATACTGTTACATGTGGCTATCCAGTTTTCCCAAGACCATTTATCAAAGAGGTATTTCTTGTTCGAGTGTACAATATTTGCTCTGTTTTCATAGATTAGTTGACTATATATGTGTGTTTTTATTTCTGGGCTATCATTTCTATTCAATTTTCTGTAGACCAGTTTTTGTTCCAGTACCAGTCTGTTTCAATTATTATGTCTTTTAATTATTATGTCTGAAGTGTGGTTCTTCCATTCTCTTTTCTCAGTATTGCTTTGGCTTTTTGAGGTCTCTTGTGAGTCCATATCAATTTTAGTGCCATGTATTCCATTTCTTTAAGTAATTCCATTTATATTTTTGTAAATATTGCATTGAATCTATTTATTATTTTGGTAGGATGACAATTTTGACAATATTCATTCTTCCAATCCATGAGCAGGGAGTAGTTTTTTTTTTCCATTTCTTGTGTCTTATTCTATTTCTTTAAACAATGCCATATAGATTTCTTTCGATAGCTCTTTTAGCACCTTTGTTAGGTTTACTCCTAGGTATTTACTTTTTATTTTGGTGTCATTGTAAGTGGAATCACTTCCTCAACATTTTCTTCTGCTAACTCATTATCTGAATATAAGAATGCAACTTAATCATGTTTATTGATTTTATACTTTGCTACTTTTTTACACAGACATTTTTCTTTAGTTTATCCACGGGGTCTTGAGGGTTCTTGGTGTATATTAACATGTTGTATGCAAATTCTTATAGTTTTACTTCTTCTGTCCTTCTGTCCTTGGATTCCTGTTATATCTTTCTGTTATCAAATTGCTCTAGCAAGGACTTTTCAGGACTGTGTTGAATAGTATAGAAGAGGGTGGACATTCTAATTTCTACCAGGTTTTAATAGAGAATCTTTCCATTTTTCACCACTGACAATGATGTTTTCTATGTTTCTTTGTTTGTTTTGTATACGACTTTTATTATGTTAAGGTAAGATCCATTTATCCCCAGATTTTTAGGGCTTTTATTATAAAAGGATGTTGAATCTAATCAAATGCTTTCTTGGCCTCTATTGTAATAATCCTATGACCGAAACACACTGCTGAGGGGAGAAGCGGGTGAGACAGGAGAGGTCTGCTGTGCATGTGGGAGTCTCGCTGGCCAGCCAGGATCAAACCTGCACTGCAGAGGCTGCGGGCAGCTTCAAAGCGCTGCGCTCAACCGCTCGTGCCACCAGGGGAGGCCCCATATTGAGAATATTTTATTAGAAGACTTCATTAAAGAAATTTGTGTGTAGTTTTCATTTTTGTGTGTTGTCTTTGTTTGATTTTGACATTGGAGTAATGTTGACTCTATAAGATGTGCTTGCAATTATTTCTTCCTTTTCAATTTTTTGAAAGAGTTTGAGCAAGATAGGTATCAGTTCATCTTTGAAGGTTTGGTAAAACTCACTTATGAAGCCATCTGATACTGTTTTTTGTTTGTTTGTTTGTTTGTTTTTATTAGGAGAGTTTTTATTGTTATTTCCTTGCTTGTGATTTTTTTTGTTCAGGATTATCATTTCTTCTCTATTCAGTCTTTGATGATTTGTGTTTTTATAAGAATTTGTCCATCTCTTCTAGATTATTGAATATGTTAGCAAGAATCACAAAGAAAATAAGATAGACATCTCAAATAAACAGAATCAAAATCTAAAGAGGAGAAATTGCAACAGACATTGCAGAAACTCAGAGGATAATTAGAGACTACTTTTAACATTTATATGCTAGCACATATCACATTCACTACAATTAAAACATTTTTCTCTTGTTTTCCCTTAACTTATACTAACATAAATGTAAACTTCTAATAAGGATGAATGATAGTGGCAATACCAGACATCTTTTTCTTCTTCTGATTTAATGCAATAGATTTGCCATTAAGAAGCACATGTGCTGTTGTTTTCTAAAGAAAATCTTAATACTTTCTGCTTTATGAAGACTTTAGCAAAAACTAGAATGAGTTTAAATCTTATTAAAAATTCTTAGATTCTTACTAGACTTGATGTTCACCTAGAGACAGTGTAGTCTCTCACTGAAATAATCTGAACTTAGTGTGAAAGGTGGGTGCTCCAATAACTGGAGAATGCTAGTTACTTTTTCTGAAAGAGGCCGGAACTACCAAAGCAACTGCTGTGCATAGCAATGTCCTACTCAACTGCAATCTGTGTCCTTGTTGGAAAACACTGATCTGACTAGTTTTTTTTTTTTCATCTTTAACATATGAACATTATGGATTACATTAATAAATTTCACATATTTCAGAAGGAAATTGCATTCCCATGTGATACTGTAATTGATCATGACATGCTAGATTAGATTTGGTAATATTTTATTTCAGAATTTTATACTGCATTTATAAAAAAGATTAAACTAGACGTTTTACCAAATGATATATGAATTAAAATGAAAAACACGTATGTTAGTGTTATTTTATCTGTCTTTTTCTTTGTTCCATATTTATTACATTTTGTTGTAGATTTTTCCTTTCTGACTATATTAATCAGGCCTCACCTCTCCCTTATTAATCTGAAATATATTAATCCTATGACTTTATTTATGGATTGGAATCATTATGCTTAATGAAATAAAGCAGAAAAAAATACAAACACTGTATGTCTTCACTCCTACATGGTACAAAGAGAAACAAACAGATGAACTTAATAAAACAAAATAAAACTTTGTATTAAACTACCAACTAGTAGTTACCCAAAATGAAGAAAGAAGGGAGGTGAGTAAATCTGGAAAAAAAGTGGGCAATAGTGTGGTAAAGGACAGATGTATACTCTTAGCATTGATCATTAAATAGAAAATACACATGTTGATTCTCAGTGAAGAACAAAAAAAAAATTAGTGAAGACAAAATTTTGTATTTTTCTGCCTTCTGACATACACATGTAACTCGGGGAATATAAATGGAAAGAGGAAAAGAGATGGTATCACCCCCATATCTTCTACTCTGACACATAATCTTTGTAAGCCCCTTTTTGTTTCCATAAGTGGTAGAAAGATTTCTCTTTCCCATGGGTTGGATGGTTTCACAGGAAATATGAAACAGCAGAGAGGAACATGTGTTAATTTGTCTTATGTCTTTTCTAATGCAAATCTTAAATGAGACTATTCCATAGCTTCTAGGAGGGGTGTTCAGAGGAGCATAGGTTTAAATAATGAACATTATTTGAAGTCATAAAATATGGTTTTACATATTTTACATTCATTCATTTTTTAAAGTAATACCAATGCATGCATATGGCATAACTTCAAATAGAAATAAAAGTTGTTATAATTAAATGTCTCTCTCCTTGCTTGGCCTATGCATCTAATTTCCTGAATTATAGTTAATAGTTTCTTACACAATTTTTGGTTAAAATAATGTGCACACTATAGATACACATGCATATATTTGCAATATAGGATAATAGTGTATACATCATTCTTTTTTGTTTAATAATATATTCTACAAGTTCTTGTGATGATTAATAGACTATTCTGTTAGTGTAGTTGTAGCAAAAGGTGGCAAAGTCATCTGCTATTTTAGGTAAGACAATTTTGTTTTACTTTTTCCTAATTTAAATAATGTTATACTGGATATATTCCTACAATTATCTTCACATAACCCTATAATGTGTCAGTGGAGTTGCTTTTTTTTAATAATTTGCAGATATTTCATACATTTTCTCAAAAAATGTTTGCTCAAATATTCCTTTTATTGACTTATGTAGCCTCAGTTATTAGTGTAATTGCTGGAACACATTAGGCAGACAACTGAAAAAATGAAAGATTTTATACCTATTCCTTTTGATAATGTTAGTACATTCTATCTACATATTTTGCACATGCATGCAATATTACCAATTTTTAAAATGTTCGTAGCATTTTTTGTAATTGACCCTCATTAAGACTAAGAATATAACTTGATGCCACTATTCTGCCATAATTTTAGACAGTATTTCCAAGTCATCATTGTAGAAGTTTAAACAAAAATTATAAAGTCAGTGCAAAATTCAAATATATATGTGTATATATATATATGGTCACTTTTTCAATAATATTTTGTAATATTTCATGTTTTTTCCCAAATAAAATTTATCTCTTCTACATATGTCATGGCTTAAAAAAAAAAAAAAAAGATTTACTTATTTATACAAGAGCTGGGGTACAGGCCAGAAGCGTGGGAGGGTAGGAGGATTCACCAGAGACAGAGTGGGGAACAGAACAGGCAGACTGATGAAATACACTGCTGAGGGGAGCAGCAGGCGAGACAGGAGAGGTCTATGTGTCTTGTGGGACCCTTGCCGGCAGGCTGGGTATAGAACCAGTGCTGCAGAGACTGCGGACAGCTTCACAGTGCTGAGCTCAACCCGCTGCTCCACCAGGGAGACCATCATGACTTTCTTTTGAAAAGAGAATTTATATTCTTCTATCATTTGGTTTCCATAATATTCCATCTCAAGTTTTCACCCTAAATTTCTGTGTTCATTTTTTTTTTTTCATTTGAATCTATTCCTCTGGAAAGATTTCTTCCATCAGTGTTTCACTTGTAGCTTGTTTTGAGGTGCATTTTCCAAAAGATCAGCATCCAAAAAGAAACACAAATTGAATAAGTAAAACATTTGTTAAAGTGCTTTAAACTGAAAGGAAGAAAACAGCAAAAGAATAAATTTTCTATAGCCATATATAAAACTAAAGCAATTCTATGTACAGTTGAGGTTAACACAAAAAAAAATATAAAGTATCCAAATCACAATTATTCATGTTTGTGCATTCAGTTTATACAACTGGAAACAATGAAACAAAAAACTGAACTTTCCCAGATTTTAGATAGGAATTATTAAAATGTTTTTAATATTTATTGGCTTCACCTAGTTATTTATACATATTTCACAGGCACACCCCAGGCAAAGTTTTCAAGAAGATTCAAGTTTTGTTTGATCTTGTACCTCTGTATTTGACATCTCCCTTCTTCAATGTGAATGCACGTATCCAGTATAGTCATTAACTCCACTCCCTCCATCCTCTTTTTATTTGGTAGCACCATGTGTATCAGGTTCCCTTACCTACATTTCCTATAAAAATAAATGCACTATAAGTTCCATCCTATCAACACCTCTATTTACTTTCTAATGAACATACACATTAAATTGCACGATTTGCTCCTCAACCAGTTAAGATATTTAACTGCTGATAACAGATTTTCAAGAAAAAAATATTTAAAAGGAAATGAGTGAAGCTGATGAAATTTATTTTGAGAATTATCAGAAGGGCACGTTTTTGTGACTTGCAGCCCAATTCCTTTTTAAGAAAGCAATCCTGTTGTTATGGGGCAACCCCGATATGAAACGTGTTGCCTGGTTGTGGGTCCTCACCCACGCGCTTAAAAGGAACTTATTAATACTCCACTACAGGCACAGACAAGAGGTTAATAAAAGGTTTATTTACAGGGGAAAGGGAAATAAGGAAAATGTACAACTCAGGGAGAAAATAGGGAAAGAAAGTCTTTAAAGCGTCCTACCCAATCTGCCAACCTGGAAACCCAATGACACTCTCAGAGCTGGCCGAGCTGCGAGCTGGCGGAGAGGCCAAAAGGGAAACCCCCCAAAGCCCACGTGTCTGGTTTTATACCAAACCTGGCTGCTTAACCCCACCCTCAGGTCCCAGCCACCTTCCCTTTGGTGGTGACGGGATTTGTCTTTCCCAATGTCCTGATGGCTTTGGTCTGGAGTGGGGGTGGGATTAGCTTTAGGACATCCTTTCCCCCTAACACTGTTCGAAAGCTTCTGTTAGGTACTTGCTTTGGAAATTATATCTTCAGGCAGAGATTTATTGAATATGATGGTTGAAATGGACAAAGAAAAAATAATTCAAAGAGAAAGTTCTGTTATAGATGATAATGGGACCAATGAAAACACTAACAAATGCAGAGACAGCTGTCTGGGCAAGAAGACAAAAGCCTGGATGTTAAGACATGGGTAAGAGTAAGGTTTTCAGCATAGAATCAAAGACAATGTGTAGATCACAGTGGGGAAAAATCAGCTATCAGCAAGGCTACATTCCCTCTGAGAGGCTCTAGGAAAGAATCCATCTTCCTTCTGCTTTTTCTAGTTCTAGATATTGTCCTCAAGCCTCGACTCATGATCTCTCCCTGCATCTAGGAGCCACTAATGGCTGGTCAAGTCTTTGTCCGTTGCTGCAGGAGTCCTTGATGCCCCAGCCAGATAAGACACTGGCAAGCAGCGAAGCTCAAAGGGCCTCACACCTTGGGGCTGAAGCTAAAGGGCCTCACACTGTGGGGCTGAAGATTCCTTGTGCCTCACACTGTGGGGCTGAAGATCTAACATTCCTTCAGTTTTTGTTCTTGGTCATAAAAAGGGAAAAATTTCCCAAAAAGTACATTAGGCAATAAATTATTGCATCAGTATACTGCAAATAAACGGCACGGAAAAATATCTGTTAGAAACTAATTATTAAACAATTTGGCCCACTTGACAATGTGAGACAACTTATTGAGCATGCCTGACAAGCGTTGCAATACAACAATTATAGTAGGTCCTTCTTTTTTGTTTTCTCTTGAAGTTTCTTGGGAAAGTTTTTAAATGAAGCTATTTGCGTTAAGGAGTTTCTAGGTAGAAAAAGTTCTGATAGCTGAGCAGCAACTGGTCTCCAACTGAAGGCCGTGTGAATAGAAGAGTCTATTGATGCTTAGGCTTTAGCTGATAGGGATGCACTGGCGGCTATCCACTGTCTTAGGTAATTGTCTAGCTGAAATAATAAGTTTTAGTGTTAGGTCTGGTTTTTTATCTATTAACCTTGAAGGCTACCGTCTAGCTGGGACCTGTAGGAGCCAGTAGTCTATGGGAACATAATACACTAATTGTTTTTGCTTTGCACATGATAATGTATTTTTTTATTACTAATAATGAATAAAGACCTGCTGAATCTCTCAGCAGAAGATACTAGCACCTCACCAAGTGTCAGTGTCTCCTCATTTTACCTCATCCCCTTCCCCTTAGCCTTTCTGTTTTCGCCAACGCCGTCTCATCCTTTCAGGAACCCCTGACACGACATTTTGCCGGAGGCTGGTCCCCGGCGGTCCACAGAGAAAAATCTAACACTAATGCATTCCCTTCCCTTTCTATATTTATAGGACCTGTGTGATTACGCCAGACAGCCTTGATTACCAGGATGAGGGTTTCCCTTAAAGTCAGCACTAACAATTAATTTCACCTGCAACCTTCATTCCCAGTTTCTCATGTGACCTCATATATTCACTGGTTCTGGGGATACAGACAACATGGACATTTCTAGAGTCATTATTTTGCTCACAACAAACCTCAAATATCTAATCAGTCAAATATTATATGTCTAATCAGTCAAATATTATATGTCTATGTCTCTCTCTCTCTCTCTATATATATATATACACACACACACACACACATATACACAAACACATATATATATTTTATATATAAAGACATGTATATATATACATTTATATAGAGAAAGACATATATATATATATATATATATGAGAGATGGGAATTTTTTAATGTGTTTATATCCACCATGACATTTTTCACTTTTCTTACTAAATAAATTCTGCTCTTCCAAATTGTACCTGCAAGTATCTCCTCACTTTCCTATTCAAAATTTTTATTTGTGCATCAGTAAAAATAGAGGAGGGAATACACGCACACACACGTATATATGTGTATGTATGTGTGTATATATATTGTAACATGTTATATACACACATATATATGCGTGTATGTGTGTATGTATGTGTGTGTGTGTGTGTGTGTATATGGTAACCTGGAGGAAGTGATGCATTTTTCACTGTACAGAGGGTCAATTTTAGCTATGATGCCACTTAGAAGGGACCGTTGCAAATGTATTTTAAGAACTGAATGTCTGTGAGAGCAGGGCGGGGGGAGATCTTTTTTTGTTAATATATGTTAGCTCTTTTGCTGTAAATATAAAACATCTTTTTTTTTATCCCAAGGCTTTTAAACATACTGGAAGAACTCAAAATGACTTAAAGTGCTTGCAAATGGCATTTTGATGATATAAGTGTAAATGAACTCAAACTACTTAGCTAAATTTTTTTCTTTAAATTACCTTTGATTCAAAAAAAAGTTAAGTGAAAATACATTTGCAAATGTACTTGATGGTTCAATGGATTTTGGCTGTTTTGAAATTCAGCCAGAGTTAGTTGATACATTCAGATTTGTCCCTTTCTATGTAACTAGTGTGCTATATGTGAAATTTCAACCAGATATTTTATCTTCAGAGCCCAAAGTAACTTTAATATGTAAATTCATTAAGTATCATTCCCATGTCCTTCACTATTCTATAAAATGTCAGACGGGGAGAGGAATGGCATATTCAGGTTGTGTCTGCTTTGTACAAAACATCCTGATTTGGGAACAATGATACACTCTCCAACCCACCAGAAAAACAAACAAGCAAATGAAAAATAATCTCAAAACTTGCCACAGGAAATGTTTCTTATAGAGCAAAGGCGAAAGCAAATATTTATTTAATGTAACCAGAGCTTTAATGCATTGTCTATTTAATTCTAACACAAAATAAGAATCATGTCCTTAGTCTACTTATGAAGAATTTTAAGTTACTGAGATTATGCAATTTGCTGGACAAAAGTTTGAGTATGAATGAGTCTCTTTTCCATGCCTGAATGCCCCATGGAAATATATATGAGTCCTTCCTGTCGCCATACTACTTGCATAGGAGGTATAAAAACTGGACTTTTCTACCCACTCTCTCTCTCTTTTTTCAATATTCTAGTGCCTAAGACAACCTATCCTACTACTTATAATCAGAGGTTATAACATAAGGTTATAAAGTAAGGTTTCTCTCTTACCTTTCTGATTGAAACTTCATCCCAGTCTGAGGTTTAATATCATATCTAAATATATTGTATCGGTAAAGCCTATAGCTCTCCTGTGTATTTCTTCTTTACTATCACACACAAAGCTTCACTTCTGATGCTTCTGATCACCAAATATATGGGGTTTTTACCCATGCTAGTCATCAGTGATACCGACTGGGTGTCTTACAATTTGACTCAATTCTGACACCATCTACCCAGAGATAACATCAAACCCACAGTTTGAGGTCTCAGTCCCACAAAACTGCTCTTCCACCTAAGATAGCAGTTACAAGTACTAAGGTCCCTAGATTACTGGCACCTCAACTTCTGTCTAACTGTCTATAATGTGATGAGGGCAAATACCAAACATTAGGAAGGCTGGGGAGGGAGATGGCCGACTGAATCATTGCTTCCTTCAGACACTGAGGATAGGCATCTGCAGGCAACCGCCACATCTAGAATGGAGCTGCAGACTTGAGAAGCAGTGTCTTATCAGGGAGGAGACCAGGGTAGGAGGGGCTGAGAAACAGTATATTCAGAACAGTGTCAGTTCAACAGCAGGGTACCTGCCCTTCCCCCACTGAGTCCCTGGGATTTCCCCATGGCCTAATCAGGGAGAGAGTGCACACTTGTCAGCAACAGCATATCCTGCTCAATGTAGGGCACCCTGGTGGCAGTGATTGGTTTCAGCAGTTGGGAGAAACAACTTGGGGACCATTTTTGCATCCCCAGGGATTTCTGTGTCTGCCTTGGGGAACTGGCAGAGTCACCCCCTCAACCTAATTTGATCTCTGATACTTCCCTGCTCCAGCTCTTCCCTGCTCACCAGATACTGCAGGCCCTCCAGGCATATCACTAATAGCACCTTCTGCAGGGAGCATCAAGATAGGTTTCTGAAAGTCAGAGAAAGTCATCCTTCAACCCTATGTCCCTAAGCCTTACTCCCAACTTCTTGATAAGCTCCAGATTCCTAGCTTGTCAGAACAGAAACTGCTAGATTCCCCATAAAGGACAGTTGGAGAGCAAAGGGTATCTGGTGGCTGGTGGCCAGGGTAGGCCATCAAGATTGATAAGCACCTCCCATCAGTATGCTCTCAGATTTCCCCTGAACTTCCCAATTCTTAACTGCTGGAGAGTCCAGGACTCCCAGGGAGAAGATCTAACACATCAAAGTAGGATGACAAAAATACAACACATGCCTATTCTAGACCTCAAGGGAATGTGACAGCACCAGGAGAAAACAACTATCCAGAACCCAATCACCAAGTTGTGGAAGAACTTATTCTCTTATCAGATAGAGAGTTCAAAATTGCCAAATATAGAATTTTTTTTAAAAAATGAAGAAAATTCAGAAAACCAAATGACTATCATGGGACATATAATTAATGAACAGAAGCTAGAAGCTTAAGATTTAAACAAGAAAATAAGGGAGTTGCAGTATCTATATATACATGCACATATATACACACACATCTCAAATCATGTTTTATATCTAAAAATAATGAACACTTATATGTTAATTACATCTCAAGTATAAAATAAAAACAAAACCAGGAGTTGTCAATGCATATACGAGATGTGAAAGACAACTACACCCCCAAGAAGATAGGTAGTTTGTGAAGAAAAGAGGTAGAAAGATGACTCTTGTACATTCCATAGTGAGAGTTTGTTTTTTTTTAAAGATTTATTTATTTATTTATGCAAGAACTGGGTACAGTCAGAAGTGTGGGAGGGTGAGAGAATTCACCAGAGCCAGAGCAGGGAACAGAACAGGCAGACTGACGAAATACACTGCTCAGGGCAGCAGCGAGTGCAGCAGGAGAGATCTGCTGCACCATGTGGGACCCTCACCAGTGGTTGGGGATCGAACCGTCGCCGCAGAGGATGTGGGCAGCTTCGCAGCCCAGCGCTCAACTGCTGTGCCACTGGGGAGGCCCTCATAGTGAGAGTTTTGAGAAGTCAGATGTATCCTGTAAAAAACATTCAGAATGGGAGATCAGCATGGCAGAGCAATTCATATCCAAAAGGCAAGCTGAAAATGTTTTGAAAAATTATCAATTGTGTGAAATGATGCTAATAGAAAAATGAATGTGTCTGTGGAAAAAGAAAAAAATGCTGAGTGCAATTCATTAGAGGAAGATTACTAAAAACCCTAAGCAAAGTAGGCTAATCCACAGGTCCGCTCTTGGGTTAGGTGGGAGGGACATGTGTACTGTTGGGAACAAAGATGGACTGTGTATCTGTTGTCAAGTGCAGGATTTACAATGTGGGCATGCCCTTATGGAAGCTCATAGTGTCTCAGCGGAGGGAAGATATTAATAACTTGGAGGTGAATATAGGAGGGAGGGGTTCAGGGTTTGAGAGAAAAGAAGGAGAGCATGCTGTGATGAGGAGTGAAATAGATTGCTCTAGAACACTGCAAGACCCCGTTGCTGTCAGAGTCCATGTGTATCTAAGTATAATGGATGATTGGAAGAAAGATATTGTGATCATGAGTATCCTCCATTTGCACCAAAATGGATTAAGCTATTGAAAGATCAACATCTCATTTAGAGGAATTGTCAATGAGTAGTTAGTTTTCTTACTACCAGGAAGAGGGATGGCAACTAAATTGTGATTCATCTACAAACATTCACTGGATCATGAATGAAGGAAGTTTTCTTCTTGTGATCTATTTTCCTTCAGAAGAATGCAAGACTCTTATAAAGGAATAAAAAATTAAGTAAATTATTAAATTTTAACAACCTAGGAGATACCAAGACAAAAGTAACTTCTGGGTAAATTTTTCATCTACAGGAGAGTCTCTAATAAGGTAACAGTTTTCCAGTTTCAGAAAATTTAAAATAGTGTGATGTACGTTTATGTGTATGTAGTTTATTTGCATTTGTTTTCACACCACCAATTTTAATTGTTTGTTTCCTTGACTGTAAAGTTATAAGAGTTAATGAGTCTTTATTGTTACTAATTGTGTACTTAAGCGAAGTCTCAGGCAGCAATTGTAAATTGCTACTTTACTCCAATGTTTGGGTATTTCAGTACAAATAATCACACATACATCTGTTCTCACATAAAGCAAATTGCTTCTGCTATGAAAATAAACAGATGCAGTCAGCATTAAAAATCATCATGGTGAATTTGGTTGATTAGAATGGTGGCTTCTGTGTCTGATATAAAGTATCTTTAAAAATTGATATCTTGGGCCTCCCCGGTGGCACAGCGGTTGAGCGCTGGGTTGCGAAGCTGCCCGCAGCCTCTGCAGTGCCGGTTCGATCCCCGGCTGCTCCCCGGCCATCAGAGGAGGGTCCCACATGGCGCGCAGACCTCTCCTGCCGCCCGCTGCTCCCCTCAGCAGTGTACTTCGGTCCTTCTGCCTGCTCTGCTCCCCGCTCTGGCTCTGGTGAATTCTCTCACCCTCCTGCGCTTCTGACTGTACCCAGTGCTTGTATAAATAAATCTTTAAAAAAAAAAAATTGATATCTTTACATCAATGTACCTATAGATATCAATATTAATAAAATAATAAAGCAGAGATATGGACGCCTATTGCCTACTTTGAAACTCAAAACAACTTCTCCATGGGAAGATTATGTTTATGAAATAAATCCTTTAAAAGTACTTTTGAAACAACATCATAGAAATGATTATATAGGCAGCTCCCAATGGTTATTCTTCCATAGAAATATCAAAAAGAAAAAAAGTAAAATTGAAAAATTCCAACTTGGCCAGTACTCTGAAAAATCATGGAAATTCTGTAACAAACATGCAAACACTAAATCAAGAAATGATGACTTAAAAACAATAAAATAAATTTGTGACATTTTACTTGTCAGAGCACTACCCTTGCTCCCTTTTAGTACTGGGTAAGACATTTAGACTGATAGTCAATTTAAAATGAATGAACAAAACACTATATGCCAATCAGACCTAACAGATATATAAATACAACATTCCATCCAACAATAGCACAATATGCATTCTAGTCTAGAGCAGAGGGAACATTCATCAGGGTAGGCAAGTTTCAATAAGTTTAGTAAAATTAAAGCATACTAAGTATCTTTTCTGATCACAATGGAACTAATCTAAAAGCAAATAAAGATAAGTGGAAAATTCAGCCCTATCACTGTCATAGCCTGAGTTTGATCCCTGGCCAGGGAGTTAACCGCATATGGTGCAGCAGATCTTTCCTGTCTTGCCCACTGTTCCCCTTAATAGTGTATTTCAGTAGATCTGCCTGTTTTGCTCCCCACTCTGTCTCTGGTCAATCCTATCACCCTCTGCACCTCTGGCCTACACCCCAGTTCTTCTACAAAGTAAATAAATATTTTAAATATTTTTTTTAAAGATTTATTTTTATTTTAATTTATTTATTTATACAAGCACTGGGTATAGTCAGAAGCGCGGGAGGGTGAGAGAATTTACCAGAGCCAGAGCAGGGAACAGAACAGGCAGAAGGACCGAAGTACACTGCTGAGGGGAGCAGCGGGCGGCAGGAGAGGTCTGCGCGCCATGTGGGACCCTCCTCTGGTGGCCGGGGAGCAGCCAGGGATCGAACCGGTGCTGCAGAGGCCGCAGGCAGCTTAGCAACCCAGCGCTCAACCGCTGCGCCACCGGGGAGGCCCCTATTTTAAATATTTTTCTTAAAAAAAATCATAAAGTGAAATTGAAACAACATACTCTTAACCACCCATGGGAAAACTCAAGGAATATTAGAAAATAATTTACTATGGATAAAAATTTGAAAAAAAATAAAATGTATGAAATTCAGTGAAATTAATACTCAGAGGAAAATTTAAGGAAACAACCAACCACACTTAAAAAAAATCTCAGTCACCTAACTTTAAACTTTAAGAGCAAGAAAAAGAAGAGTCAACTAAACCCATAGCTAATACTATAGGTACAGCAGAGGGGAAAAACCCTGAAAAATCAGTAAAACAAAAAGTTGACTCTATGCAAAGTTCAAAAAATTCACAAAACAGCAAAATTACCAAAAGGGGGAAAAGTGATAAATAAATAAAGAAATAAAAATGAAGATATTATTATTACTACAAACAATTATTTTCTAGTAAATCAAATAACCTTCATTGAAAGTATATATTAGACATAAAAATTATCAAAGCTAAATAAAGAAGAAATAAAAAAAATATAACAAGTGAAGAGATTGAATCAGGAAAAAAAAACTCACAAGAAATAAAAGCTTAGGTCTTCTGGTGAATTATATTAATGAATCAAAGAATTATGAAGAATTCTTCTCAAAATTCCCTAAAAAACAGAAAAAAGATAACATATTTCCTAATTCATTCTATGAAATCAATATTGTCCTTATATCAATCTCTGATGTAACATGAAAATTTTATATGAAAAAATCTTCAGTAAAACAGTAACAACCTACATACTATTGTATATTAAAATAATTATGTTCTGTAAATAAAATTTATACCAGGTTACGAGTTTGGTTTAATATAAGAAAATCATTCAATTTTATAAGCTACATTAATCAAAAAAAAATTGCAGACCATCTTAATAGATACAGAAAAACCAATGGGCAGATCCCAACTCCTTTTCATGATAAAAAAAAAAAAAATACCCAAGCTAGAAATAGAAAGAAACTTTATAAGCATGGTTAAGTGCATTTATGAAAAATTCCTGGCTATCATACTAGTGCTGAAAGACAAAAATAGTTTCCTTTAAGATTACTAACAGTACAAGAATGATTTCTTTCACAACTGATATTTATCATTGTACTGGGAGTTCTACTGTAGTGTTTATGCATGAAAAAGAGAAAATAGCCATTCAAATTGAAAATTAAGAAATAAAGCTACTTCATTTTGCAGACAATATTAATCTACATATAGAGAATACAGAATGATTCACAAAAAAGCTACTTATGCCAAGAACAAACTCAGAAAATTTGCAAGGTATAAGATTTACAAGCAAAAATAAATTGAGTTTTTATAGAACTTGAATTAACAATCTGAAAAGGAAATTAGGAGAGGAATTCCACTTACAATAATATATAATAGACCAAAGGATAAACTTAGCCACAGAGATGAAAGCCATTCACTTCCTCTATAAAATATTGGTGAAAGAAATAAAAGGCTAGTCAAATAAATGGAATGACATATGACATTTTCTTCATGGATTAGAGTCCTAATATTGCTAAAATATTAAATAATCTCTAAATAAATATACAGATTTAGTGCTATACCTATCAAATTTCTACAGCTTTTTTTTTTTGAATTGAGAAAGTCAATTCAAAAATTAATACAACAATATAAGAGATTTGAAAAAGTCAAACTGAAAGAACAAAATCAGATTTCATTACAATTTCAAAATTACTATAAAGATAAAAATGTCAACACATGGTCATTTTTCTAAGTCTTCATTTCATTTACCTCCGCTGATATATAAATAGACATAGGCACCAATCAGTGTAACAGAACTGATACATTTCTAGAATGCATTTATCTATGGTCATCTGATTTTCAACATGGTATGGGATCATTGATCAACAAAGAATAGTTTTCTTAACAAATGGTAATGAGATAATTAAATGCAAAATCAATGAAGTTAGATCCTTACCACACAGCACATATAAAAAAAAAAAAACACACAATTGGATAAATAACTTAAATGTGCAAACTGGTCCAACCACTATGGAGAGCTGTGTGGAGATTTCTTGACCTACTAAATATAGAGTTTCCATATGATCCAGCAATTCCACTCCTAGGTATTTACCCAAAGGACACAGAAACATCAATTCCAAAGAGCACCTGCACCCCTATGTTCATAGCAGCACTGTTTACAATAGCTAAGCTTTGGAAACAACCCAAATGCCCAAAAATAGATGACTGGATCAAGAAGATGTGGTACATATACACCATGGAATATTACTCAGCATTCAAAAAGATAAACACATGCAATTTGCAGCAACATGGATGGTGCTGGAAGGGATCATGTTCAGCGAAATAAGCCAGAAAGAGAAAGAAAAATACCAGATGGTCTCACTCATAGCAGGAATCTAGAAAACTTAAATAATCGACCAGGAAAAAGAATAACTATAAGAAAGAAAATATCAAAATCAACAAACAACTATGAACCAGAGACATTCTATGGGGGGTGGGGAGCAGGGAAAGGAGGGCTTGGGGTCAAAATTAGGGGGTTGTAATTGTATGGGAAATATAAAAATAAAAATTAAATTAAAAAATTAAAATAAAAATGAACAATGATGTAAAAATAAATTTAAAAATTAAAAAAAAAGTTAAAATAAAGACATTTTAGAAGACATCATGGTGTAAATCTTTATAAAGTGGGGTTTTATATTCTGGAAACAACTAAAAATAGATAAATTAGACTTTTGTACACCAATGAAAACTATCGAGAAAATGAAGACACCCTATAGAGTAGTTAAAAATACATGCAAATCACATGGTTGCCAACTCAACAGCAAAAGCAAAGAAATCTAATTGAAATATAGCTAAGAACATTCAATTTAAAAAATGGCAAAGGACACATAAATGACATTTTTCCAAAGAGTATAAACAAACAGGCAACAAACACAGAAAAAGATGCTTAACATCACTGATAATTGTAAACTTTGAAACATTAAAGTAGTTGTGATAAACAGAACTGACTCAAATACAAATTACAAATAAAAGCAGAACTACAGAAGAGTTGACATGGGGAGCCAAATTTATTTTGTTTATGTAAGGGAATTGTGCTTTATTGTGTAGATTTGTCCACAGGCAAAGGACTTTTAGGTGATTCTTAAAAATTAATTTAACAGATGTTTATTGAGTACCTACTAGGTACCTGCTCTGTTTCTGTTGATGGTGAAATAGAAGTGAAAGAAATAGATAGGAGCCTTTGTAGTCATGGAAACATGTGGAAGGGAACACAATAAAGACACTAAATGACATCTGTAGGACAATTGGTGTCAGAATGTTCTAAGGCAAAACCTGAAGATTCAACATGCGGTAATAACTGGAATATTGAGAGCTTATAGGGAATAGAGTAAAAAATTCTAAAAAGGTAGCCAGGAAAGTCTCACTAAGCAGATAATATTTGAATTAATACTTGAAGGAAGTGGTGTGTGTTGAATGGATAATTTAGGAAGAACATTCCAATCATTAGCAGCAGTAAGGGCACAGACCTTGCTGGATGTTCTTAAATGAAGTTACAGAGGTAACTGGAAGCCAGAAGACATAGAACCTTCCAGGGCACACTGATGCCATTGCCCTAAAGGTACATTAGAGTTATTTAAGCAAGAAAAGTGAAAGAATGAATTTGGCTTATATTTTGATAATATTACTCTGGATATTGTTTTTTTTTTTAAGATTTTATTTATTTATACAAGAACTGGGGTACAGGTCAGAGGTGCGGGAGGGTGAGAGAATTCACCAGAGACAGAGCAGGGAGCAGAACAGGCAGATGGACCAAAGACACTGCTGAGGGGAGCAGTGCGTGAGACAGGAGAGGTCTGCCATGTCATGTGGGTATCTCCCTGGTGGCTGGGAATCGAACCTGTACTGCCGAGGCTGTGGACAGCTTCACAGCGCTGCACTCAACCCGCTGCGCCACCAGGGAAGCCCACTCTGGATATTGTTTTGAAGACAGTTTGATAGTAGGCAAAGGTAGATGTAGGAATCCTGACTAGGAGGTATTTGTGATAATTCAGGAGAGAATGGATCAGGAATTTAGCCATGTGTTACCATGAGCTGAACAGAAAGTAGTGAGTTAAGATTTGCTGAAGGATTATTGGATGAGGATTGTGAGGGAAGAACCACGTGGCAGATTACTCAAACATTTTGGCCTAAGCAATAGAAAGCTAAAGTGAGCATGGGGGAAATGGAGAATATGAGCAACATGGTTACAGTACAAATTTATGTGTTTGCCTTATCTAATTTTAGCAAGGATAGTGAGTTTGAAAAAGCGAAACTATATGTCAAATTATTTGAAAATCTACCTAACTACACAGATATATGTCAGGCATATGTAATATATCTATACCACCGAATAAATATGTCTGATATTTATTCAGAGATAAATATCAGCTGGGTTGCATTAGCACTAGAGAAGTTATACATTATTGTTGTATACAAGTTATGGAAAAAATCTATGTGCTCAATTAATAGATGAATGGAATATGAGGTTGTGGCATCTAACTGACTCCCTGTCTCTCTCTCTATCCACCTATATGTGTATGTTTGTGTATATGCCTGTGTGTGTGTGCATGTGTATATGAATGCATATTTATGGAGAGAGAGGCAATTTTATTTCTTAATCACATATCTCATATATATCCCTGCCATTGTAGTGTTTCAGGAAATCAATTTCTTTCATTTTGTGACTTAGATGCTATAAAGTCTTATGTCTTAGTTCTCTGCCATCTCTGTGGTTTGGAAAGACAAAGCAGAGAAATTGCACCTACTTCTTAACACTTCAGTCCAGAAGTGACACTCATCATTTTCATCACACTCCATTTGGTAGAACTCAGTGATGTGTCAGTACTCACTGTAAGGAAACCTGGAAAAATCTAGTTTTGTTTTATGCCCCACCCTCCACAAAAACAACAAAACAAAAAAAAATAAGATTGGGCAAAAATATTCCACCCTTTATTAAATCTATTCATTATATTATCATTCTAAAGATATTTGTCAAAGAAAAAAGAATAATTAAAAATAAAAGATAGTAAGAAAAAGAAAATTTCTCAAGAGAAAGAACTAGTAAAGAGAAAGCAATAGAAAATGAGGAAGAATATGGCATAGTCAAAATATGCTGCCAGTTTTCTTTTTTCAATTTCTCCTTTCTAAACTCGTCCACATTTTTTCTTCCCTCTGAGTTGCTCACCTAATTCACCTTTTATTTCCTGTTTCCAAGTCCTAAATCTTTTTGGTTTTTTTTCTAAATTAAACATCTTCTACTCCATTGACTTTGTCATTCATCCTTCACAAAAATGATTCTTGTATATGACCGGTGAGGTCTTTCCATAAAATAAAGTAAAAAACACCACTGCTCTCTCATAGTTACTTTCCAAGTCAGAGAGGTGGTCAGGCTGCTCTGGGGGACTGCCCCTGTACAAGATGTCCAGTTCGCACTGCCATCTTCTCAGGATAGGCTATGTCTAAAACACAGACTCTGACATAAACTCACAAACATTCTACCCATTCTTCTTTGCAAATAGGACAGCACTACTTCGTCCACGAAAAATAAATTTCAGGTAGTTATAAGCTGAAAAATAATAGCTAAAGAGCTCTAGGCAAAAAAACACAAACAAACAAAAACAAAAAAACAAAAAACAAAAACCTTTCATTTTGTGTGCACATAAAAAAAAAATCTTAAAATGTGACAAGTATGAACACCCTGCAGTACATAAGCATCATTACCCGGAACAACCTATCTTTGAAGGAAACAGTAGGGATTTGTTTGGAATGAAAAGTATCGTGTTTAGCTCTTATGAATTGTGCTATATGCAAATAAAATGAATGGAGGAGAATAATTACATTTGATTTTCATGCTTTGGGCTGAAGTATTATTAGTAATTTATTTGTATTCGTACCTCCTTTCTGTTCTCAGTAATTTTGTAGTCATCTTAAATCTGTGAACCCAAATGAATTTAGACTAGTTTGCTTTGAAAGCAACCTGTGTATTTGTAGGTTCTTGACAGCTATAAATAATTCTCTACATAATCTATTCACTTGATTAATGTATCCTCACAAGATAGGGGGAATGTTAAATGGATTTTAGCATGGTTATACTTGAGAGTATACTTCATACACGCTAAGAAACCCAATTGAATACAACTGTTTAAATAATCAAAGCTAATCCAGACATTTTCTTTCATTTACTGGATGATGAAATTGAGACCCAGAAAACATATTTGCTTAAGGTCATATGTTATGTAGCAAAATCCTTTATATAATTCAGTACTGCTCTCTATGTTCTATAATGTTAGTCTGTGTATCAGAGGAATATGAGCACCACACATAAAATCTTTGTTTGGTTTCTGTAATAGATTGCATTAAAATTGCTACTCTGGACTGTGAGTCAAGATTCACAGTTCACTTCATTTACTAAAGTACACTTCAATTTAGTCAAGCAGACTGTAATACATAAATAATTGTTTTCGTTAATTAAATAATTTGATTCTAAAATGTTACAGATAGCTTTTGATTTTTAGTTACAAACTTTTCTGTTGTCTTATTTTAAAACATATTGACTTTATTTTCCCCAATTTTATTGAGAAATAATTGCAACATATCACCACGAAAGTTTAAGGCATAAATCATGATGGTTTGCTTCACCTATGAATTGAGTACCAAATTGCTTCAAGTAACATCCATTTACTCATAAGATACAATAAATAGAAAATAAAGAAGAAAAGGAAAAAAAATGTGATTAGAATTGTTAGGATTTATGCTCAGTATCTTTTTTAAAAAGGATTTATTTATTTATGCATACAAGAACTGGGGTACAGGCCAGAAGTATGGGAGGTGAGAGGATTCACCAGAGACAGAGCAGGGAACAGAACAGGAAGACTGACTGAAATACACTGCTGAGGGGAGCAGCAGGCAAGTCAGATGAGGTTTGCTGCACCATGTGGGTAGCTCCCTGGCTGGCTGGGTATAGAACTCATGCTGCAGAGGCTGCAGATAGCTTCATGGTTTGCATCTTAACCCGTTGTGCCACCAGGGCGGCCCTATCCTCAGTATCTTTTCTATATAGCATACAGCGGAGTTAGCTAGAGACATCAAGTTATGTTGGTACATTACATTCCTACTGCTTGTAGGAGAAATTTTCAGGGGAACCCCCCTCCAACCTCCTTTGGATCCTTAGGCTCCTTTGGCCCAATCATGGAATATTACTCAGCATTCAAAAAAGATAAACACATGCAATTTGCAGCAACATGGATGGTGCTGGAAGGGATCATGCTCAGTGAAATAAGCCAGAAAGAAAAAGAAAAATACCGGATGGTGTCACTCATAGCAGGAATCTAGAAAACTTAAATAATCGACCAGGAAAAAGAATAACTATAAGAAAGAAAATATCAAAATCAACAAACAACTATGAACCAGAGACCCTATGGGGGGTGGGGTGTGGGAGGGGAGGGATTGGGGTCAAAATAAGGGGGTTGCAATTGTATGGGGAATATAAAAATAAAATTTATAATTAAAAAAACTGACATGTGAGATATTCGCAGAAGAAAAAAGCAAATTTAATTTCATGTATTTGGGAGTCCATAGAAATGGAATTTAGTAATGACTAAACCAGATTATAGTTTTTACATACAGAAGAAATACATTTGTGAAGAACAAAAAGGATAAAGAAATTCTAACTAGAGAATTATCTATTTTATTTAATCTAAGAACAAGCTGTTAATTTCATTGATGATTTAGATAGTCTTTTTGATCTCAATTTCATTAGTTTTCACTTTTGTTTTATTTCCTTCTTTGTACTAAATTTGAGTCTTGTTCATTCCTCTTTTTTGTGTTGCTTTAGGTGTGATATTAGATTGCTCATTTGGGATATTTTCTTGCTATTTAATGTGGGACAGAATTGCAATCATTTTTTCCCTTAAAACCACTTTTGTTACATCCCATAGATTTAAGCAGTTTGCATCATCATTTCTGATGGTCTGAAGAAGTTCTTTTTTTTTTTAATTCTCTTGATTTTCTCTTATCCAATTGCTATTGAGCAGCACATTGGTTAGTTACCATGTGTTCTTAGTTTTTCTTTTTTAAATAGTTGATTTCTAATATTATGCCAGTAAAGTCAGGGAAAGTATTAGGTGTAATTCTGAACAGTTTTATTGACAATTGACTTGTGTTTCTAGTGAACTGAAAATGTTCAATGTGAACTTAAAAAGAAATGTGTGTAGCAATGTTTGGGCGGAGTGTTATGAAGATATTTGTTAGACCGAATTGGTCTAGTCTTCTTTTAAAAATATTTTTTTCTTAATTATGCTTTGCTTGTGATTTGTTTATGGCTATAAGTGGGGTATTATAAGTCCCTTAGTAATATTGTGTTATTAATATCCTTCTTAATTTCTCTGTTTAATTGTTTTATGTATCTCGGTATGCTATCATTAGATGCACATTTCTTTGTGTATTATTTCTATTTGCTATATTAGACTTTTAGTCATAATATAGTATTTGTCTTTATTTATTACTTTTTTTAATTAGAAATTTATTTTATCAGATATAAGTGTATGTGCTCCTGATTTTTTGGGGGTGGGTTGTCATTTCTTTTTTTTTTTTTAAGTCTTATTTATTTATGCATATAAGAGCTGGGGTGTAGGCCAGAGGTTTTGGGAGGGAGAGAGGGGATTCACCAGAGACAGAGTGGGGAGCAGAACTGTCCGGAGCCGTCCGGAGTATGTGCCGTGTTGCATATGTGTGCCATGAGTTCGCTTTACCGTTTCGCCTTTTTTCCTGTAAAGCACTTGAGACTGGGAGGTACGGGGGGAGGAGCTATGAGGGTATAAGAGGAGAACATGGGAGAGAGAGGGGAAGAAGAAAAGAGATTTAAGAGGAGAACCACGAGAGAGGAGAGTGCTGCGAGAGGAGCAGAGAGAAGGCCAGGGAAGTAAGAAAGACAGGGAAAAGTAAAAGAGAAGGAAAAGGAAAAATAAAGAAGCAAACGCTAGCGTCAAGTTGTCAAGCCCCTCATTTCAATCCTCAGCCCTTCTCTTTTCGTGCCTCCGAATCCCGCGGGTCGGGACACAGAACAGGTGAATCTACTGAAATACACTGCCGAGGAGAGCAGTGGGAGAGATAGGTGAGGTCTGCTGCGCCATGTGCTTTAGTTCCCTGGCCTGGGAAGGAACTTGTGCTGCAGTGGCTGCAGATAGCTTCATAGTCCTGAGACTTTAACCCCTTGCACCACCAGTGTAGGGACAATGATTTCTGGGTTTTTCTGCCCTGCCTCCACAAGGATTGCAGGCCTGATGGTGGGTGCCTACATTTTGTTACATTGTTATATTCAGTTGTGTTATTAACTTCTGTGGGCCATGGCTGCAGTATATATATTCACCAAGAGCAGCAGAGGAAAGAGACAGTGCCAGACAACTCAGTAAAGAGTGAAGATTCGCTGGGGCTGAGAGGCCTACTGGCCTCCTGGCCCCCCAGCACCCTTGCCTGCCACGTACCTGGTTGCTGCACTACATGTAAAAGCTCAATAAACACCTGAAAAAGGCACCGGGGGCTCCAAGACTCTCCTTTACCAGTCTGCTCCAATCATAGAAAACCAGCACTGTGCCTTCCTGGCATTACAACGGGAAGGCCCTTGGTCGCCATTTTTTATATAAATATCTTCCAAGTTTTAAATATAACTCTACCCATATCTGTGTCGGTAGAGTGTGTTTCTTATAAACAGCAGAAGGTTAGATTTAGTTTTGAATTTGACTCAGCTACTCTATCTTTTTCCTGGGGAATTCAGGCCATTTACACTTAAAGTGATAATGAGTCATAAGTGCTCATGGCCATTGTGTTAAATTTTTTATTTATTGTTTAATTTTTGGCTGTCTTGCCTTTTTAATTTTTTTTTCAGGAATTTCTGTTATGATTTGCTTGAGTTCCAAACCTGGTTTCTTAAGTGTTATTTTTATTACTTTTTGTTTGCAGATTCTACTAAGGTTAGTATATGATGGACTACTTGTGTGACCCATGGGCCAATTCTGGATTCTGGCTTATTCTGTTTGTGCATACTTATACTTTCCTCCTTCAATATTTTAAGTGATTTAAGATTTCTGTTGCCTCAATATTTGTTGTTTTGTTGTTTTATAATAACCCCTTTAGAATTTCTTTCATGTGTGGGCCTCCCTTGTGGTGCAGACGGTTGAGCACCGTGCTGTGAAGCTGTCCACAGCCTCTGCAGCGCTGGTTTGATCCTGGCTGGCCAGCGAGGGTCCCACATGGAACGGCAGACCTATCCTGTCCCGCCCACTGCTCTGCTCAGCAGTTTATTTCTTCAGCCTGCCTGTTCTGTTCCCCGCTCTGTCTCTGGTGAATCCTCTCACCTTCCTGCTCATCTACCCTGTACCCCAATTCTTGTATAAATAAATAAGTCTTTAAATAATTTCTTTCATGTGTGATTTGATGTTAAATTCTTTTACTTTTCATTTTTTAGTGATGTTCCTTACTCTTCCTTGTCTCTTGAATGTTAATTTTGCTAAAAGTTATGTCATTATTGGAAGTCTTTTTCTTTAAGTATTTTGAATATCTCCTTCTAATCCCCCTTGTGCTTGCAATGTTTCTACTGAAAAGTCTGCTGAAAGTCTACCAGTGTCCCCTTATAGGCTACCTTTTCTTCTCTTCATGCTTTTAATATTCTATCCTTGATGATGGTCCTCAATAACTTAATTATAAGTGTCATGGTGTGTGGTATTATTCTGTTGGGAATTCTTTGGATCACAATGTCTTTTTTCTCAGATTGAGATGAATTTCAAGTATTTTTTCTGTATATAAATTTTCTATGGGCCTCCCCCGGTGGCGCAGCAGTTGAGTGCTGGGCTGCAAAGCTGCCCACAGCCTCTGCAGCGCTGGTTCGATCCCTGGCCACCGGCAAGGGTCCCACATGGCGTGCAGACCTCTCCTGCCACGCCCACTGCTCCCTTCAGCAGTGTATTTCATCAGTCTGCCTGTTCTGTTCCCTGCTCTGGCTCTGGTGAATCCTCTCACCCTCCTGCGCTTCTGACTGTACCCAGTGCTTGTATAAATAAATAAAGAAATCTTTAATTTTTTTTTTCTATGCCTTTTTCTTCTCTTCTTTTTCTGGGACACACATGATATCGATGTTATTTCTTCCTTAGTTGCCCCAGGTGACTCTTACACTATTTTCATTTCTTAATTCTTTGTTTTTTTCTATACTTGTTCTAACTTCGTGTACTTCTACATTGTGCTTTCAAGCTTCTTAATTATTTCCACTGCTTCTTTCTATCTGTTATTGAGGTGCTCAATTATATTTTTTAAATTATTTATAGTTTTTCTTAGCTGTTTTTTGTAATTACAGCTTCCTCATTTTTTTTTCTTTATCAACAGTCTGTTGTTCTATATATTCCTTCATTTTTGAGTTCCATTAGTATTGCCAGAACTTTAGCCTCAGCAAATTTTCTGTCATACTCCAAAGCTTCCCTGAATCATGGCTCCTTTCAGGGTTATTTTTCTCTTACATTTGTGATGTGTTCTTCTATATCCTCATTATTAACTTGTTTTGGAATTAATTAGGGACATATTCTTTGCATTGAAGTAATAACTGGACTAGGACCAACGAGATGTGGTAGGTAAAAATGTGACTGAGGCAGAATCACTCCATTGGATCATTTTCTACTGTTGAAATTCCTACTGTTCTATGGATGTCAAAGTTATATAGGTGTGATCTGCAGTGATTCGCTGTTATGAACAAGTTCTTTAGTTTTAGTTTCTCTTGTAGTTTTGTGTAATATCCACTCTAAGCTATTTCTAAGCACTAGATGCAGCACTGAGTGTGGATTGTAGTTATTATGGGATCATAGGCTGGGAGTTGCTCTCTTTTCTTTTCCAATATGAAGTCTTATCCTCAGGTGTCTGCCTCTGATTTTGGTAGGTGTTTGAGTTCTAGTTTGCTCAAAGAAGCATCAAGGAGAAATTGTGAATTAAATCAATTTCTTAGGGAAAAATGACTTATGGTCAATAAATTTGAAATGATCAGTAAGAAGAAATGTGGAAACTTCACAAAAAAGATGATTTAGAGGAATAAAGTTGTCCTGTTTTCTTAATGACTTCCAATATCCATTTCTGTTTAGTTACTCTTTGCATCTATGAGAAATCAGGGTGGAAGAATTTAGCTTGACAAACTGAGCACACTAGAGTTTTACAGTTTTTCCCATCTTCCTCCTGAGCTTCACATGTACATCGGTTGACTTCTATTTGTATTTTCCATTAAAGAAACACACACACAGTCAATTAACAGTCAATATATTATGGATTGGCTGATTTGACTTCTTTCATTGATTGAAACAGAGAGTTGATTAACTTATCTAAATCACTATTTGTCTCAGTTCCTTAGAAATCTAAGCATTTGCTTTTTACTTTCTTTTATGCTTATTTGATTGAATTTTTAGCACCTTGAGCATAAATTCAATGAAAAAAATTCCATTATATATTTATCCATTTCAGAAAATTGTTATTATGAGGTAAATATATCAGAGATTTACTTACTAATATATATTTTATTCACTCTCATTGTAAAAGAAAAATACTATTATGTCTAGATTAAAAAAAAATAAAGCAAGTTAAATAGGTCTAGCTTTTTAAAAGACTGAAGCCGTAAGTACCGTGTACATTTAGTATTCATTTATGCTATTTTAAGGTATGTAATAAGGCTCAGTAGAAAGAAATGTCACTGCTTGGAATTATTGCATAACAAAATAATCTAAAATGAATAAATGTTTTGAACATATCAATAAGATCTATTTAATAAAATAGATAAAAGAATAAATGCATAGAATATAGTTATTTCAAAAAACATAGTAAGTGAAACACTGTAGGCCAATATTTGGGATTGGAATTCCAGTATGCATGAAATAATATTTCTATATTTAGTGAGTTTGAAAAATCTATAGAAAAAGAAATACAGGTTAGTAGATAAATTCTGTGTAACGTAGCAAATATGAGGAATAAAATATATTATTAGGAGTCAACAAAATTTTGTTCACATAAGTGAAAACATAATCAATTTTTCCTTCGCTATTCTTTCTGCCTTCAGGTTAATATCTATCCATGGTTTGATTTCTAAGCAGGGAAGTTTTTTTTTTAAATTTTTTTAAAGATTTATTTATTTATTTATATAAGCACTGGGTAGAGTCAGAAGCGGGGGAGGGTGAGAGAATTCACCAGAGCCAGAGAAGGGAACAGAACAGGCAGACTGACGAAATACATTGCTGAGGGGAACAGCGGGCGCCAGGAGAGGTCTGCGCGCCATGTGGGACCTTTGCCTGGTGGCCGGGGATAGAACCGGCACTGCAGAGGCTGTGGGCAGGTTTGCAGCCCAGTGCTCAACTGCTGCGCCACCACGGGAGACCCTAAGCAGGGAAAATTTTAAGAAGAGTCGCATTACTGATAATCTCAGAGGTATTAAATAATGACTGACATCACTTACAGTTAATTTATATGATGAGACAATATTTTTCAAGTGATTGTCACAGGAAAGGGGCAAATAAAGTGCTATTTCCCTGTTTCTATACATTGCATGGTAAATTACTTTCGTAGTAAGATTTTTTGTTTCTTTAGGGTTTATTTTCTCTTGCTAGTTGTTTGTTCTCAATATGAAATCTTCCTGCTGTCTCAGCAACCGCAGTCACTGAGGAAAGGATTTTGATGTTGCAAATATAAGATAGGAATTTCAGATAAGTGGAAAACAGCAGAACTTGATTAACAATATAAACAAAGCATCCTCCTAGCATGACATTTTCTGTATTTAAAAATGTGAGACCATTTTATAGATAATCTGCCAAAGTCATTTCTTAGTAAGTTTATACACTCTTTGGCCATGCTATTTCTTGAGACTAGTCAAGAGGTACCATGATATTGGTATGAATAATGTGTCAGAATCAGAAATATATGACCCCATTTGAATTACTTAAGTTTCTGAATCTTAAGTCCATTATCTGTATAATAAAATTACTAAACCCTTCACTCAGTCATTGAGATGAGTTTAAAAGTATCTTATAAATGGTGGCTATTAATACTAAGATTCCTTCTTGTCATGATGATGTGCATAAAATGTGATTTTTTTCTCTCTATTCAGTTCAAGAAAAGAATATATGATCAGTAGTCATAACCTAATACTGTTCTGTTTAGAAAGTAATTTTGTTGCTATCCCCTACAACTTTCTATTTTTTAAAGATTTATTTATGCATACAAGAACTGGGGTACAGGCCAGAGGTTTGGGGGTGAGAGGATTCACCAGACACAGAGTGGGGAACAGAATAGGCAGCTTGAGAAATACACTGTTGAGGAGAGCAGTGGGCGAGTCATGTGGGTAGCTCCCTGGCCAGGGATTGAACTCATGCTGCAGTGGCTGCAGATAGCTTTGTAGGTTGTGTCTTAACCCCTTGTGCCACCAGGGAGGCCCCCCTACAACTATCTATTTATAAACATTATAAAACCACTATGGCCAGATATTCTTTTGGAAAATAAATAAAGCAATAACATCATCATAATCCTGCTAAACAATCATCACCATTTTTCTATCAATTAAAAAATAATAAGCTAGGAGAAGGATAAAATCAGGTAGAATATAATCTGCTTTTCTAATACTCCTGTCTAATGATGGTCTATTAAATAAATGATGAAGTCATATCTATAAAGTATTATTCTTTCTTAATCTGTACTGTTCAATCAACAAGTATTTGTTAGCTCTCAGTGGGTGTGAAGTCTAACAATGGCTGCAAAGAGCATAATATAGTTTTAGTGTAAGAAAATGACTATGAAATATGACCTAGGAAATTTCACATAATAAAGACAGATATCATTACTCCCTATGTAACAAGAATAAATAGTGGGTATCACAGATTAAATAATTTTTAACCAAGGAATGCCTGGGGGCCTCCCTTGTGGCACAAAGGGTTAAGTGTCAGCACTATGAAGCTATCGCTAGTCACTTCAGCAAGAGTTCAATCCCCTGACAGGGATATAACCCACATGGGGCAGCAGACCTCTCCTCTCTAGCCCGCTGCTCTCCTCAGCAGTGTATGTCAGTAGATCTGCCTGTTCTACTCCTCACTCTATCGCTGGTGAATCTGGTTACCTCCCACACCTCTGGCCTACACCACAGTTCTTGTAGGCATAAATAAAAATAAGCCTTTAAAAAAAGTTACCCAACTCTAAAGAATGTCCTCTTATTCCAAATTCAGGTATAAAGCAAAATATCTTCCCAAAGTAGCTTATGACTTGGTAGGTTAAGGTAAACTATATATACAGAAAAGATAACTAACATTGTTAGGTGCCAAAGGAAAGATTTAGGTACTTGAAGAATTTCAGAGGAAAGAGAAACAGAGATGATTTTAAGGCTGACTGATTAGGTAAAGCTTTATAGATTCAATTTTTAAGAATGTGTAGGAATTTTTTATTGGCAGGGGACATGGGGTTTGGAAAAATTCCTTGTGGGAAATTTGAGGCCTAGTAAGGTAGAGGGCATGATTCAGTAGACTGTGACTAGAGCAATTTGATTTCAACAGTGGTATACTTGAGAAGTTATTAAAATATAAGACTGGAAAGGAAAGCTATGACTAGAATGTTTCTATTTTAAGTTTAGGCATTTGGGGGATTATCCTTTGAATTTAAAGTTATTGTTTGAGATTTCAAAGAATACATACTTATTTCAAAAGTAAAATAGCAGTAAAACAAGTGACATGAGTACAAAGTAGTACATCATTTGTTTTTGTGTGGCCGGGATTTGTTCCTTTGTATAAACACCTCAAATCCATTGCATCTGATGGTCATATAATTCAGGCCAGGCTAACCATAACACCATTAATTTTAAAGATGGTGTTATCTCGACTGGCTACAAGAAATAGGCAGATCCATTAAGATAACTTCCCTGAAACTATTGTGTACAGAGTGAAGTCTTCTATCCACTAACACTGTTATTGGCCATACAGGGCAATATAACTGTAAGGGGAGAGAATGAGGGAAATACAGAAGGGATGTGGAAGTAAAGTCAAGAGATAACTAAGGTGGTAGGGAGGGAAACAGAGGCACACAGAGAACATAAGGACAGAGAGCAAAATACATGTGTGTGTAGGGATCTTTGGACCCAACAGTACTTAATCCAAAAACTCAATCTACTTATATAAATATATTTTTTTCTTTTCCCCTTGATATAGTTTGTTTCAATTATTTATAATTTATAGTTAGGAAAGCCCTATTTCATTAAAACATGACTTCAAATTTTATAACTCTAGTAAGTATTTTAAGATAATGTAAAATAGACCATTAATGGCAGAGAGTGGGAACTCTAAAGAAAAAGGAGAGTGAGCATCACACCGTCTTCTACCTCTAACCACAGCATAAAAAGAAAAATAATTAAAAATGCACAATGGAATATTACTCAGCAATCAAAAAGATAAATCCATGTCATTTGCAGCAACATGGATGGGAGCTGGAAGGGATCATGCTCCGTGAAATAAGGCAGAAAGAAAAAGAAAAATACCAGATGGTTTCACTTACAAGAGGAATCTAGCGGATCCAAATAAGGGATCAGGGGAAAAATAATTATAATAAAGTAAAAATCACAATCAATGTGCAATGTAAACCAGAGACATTCTGCATGGGGGAAGGAGAGAGTGGAATCAAAACAGGGGTGGGAAGAGCAAACGGGACTATGGTGATGGGACATAGGAGATTTGATGGTGGGGATTTCATGGGGACTATACCGGAGATGAGAAAGCATACATTGAATAAAAATGATAAAATAATAAAAAAGATAAAATAATAAAAAAATAAAAATACACTTAATAAATGCATAACTAGGATTAAAAGAGGAAATACATCTAGACATTTTGCTTTTGGTCATGAAAAATTAAGATATTCTGAAATTACTCTTACATTAAAACGAGACAACTGGAGAAAATATAGGAAATGACTATTTGCAGATATTGTATGGTTCTATGCATAAGTAAAGGGAGACACATTGGATGAGTCAAACTACTGCCTAGACTTCCTGACTGAACGTAATGTTCATGCTACAACGTAGGCAGGAGGCATAGAAAAGACATTTGGTAATCTTGCTCAGTCGACCTTCTTGTGGAGGTCAAAATGACTGAACATTGTTTAGAGAGGTAGAGAGAGCTAAAGAACTAAAGCTACAGAAATATAAATTTCCAGCAATCTACATAAGGTCCTGTGAGTGTTTCCCTGAATACTAGTATTGACATGCACATTGTGAAACACCAGAATGTGAAACAGGACAACTTCCCAAGGAAAGAATAGTTATACAGAGGGAATTGTTGAGTTGCTTGAGCTTTCTTCAGCCAAATTTAGAGACTTCATTGAATTATCTGGGTCATTAGCCACACTTTAAAAAGAATCCAGGGCCTCCCTGGTGGCACAAGGAGTTAAGACGCAACCTACGAAGCAATCCACAGCCACTGCAGCACAAGTTTGATCCCTGGCCAGGGAGCTACACACATTGCTCAGCAGATCTCTCCTGCCTCACCCGCTGCTCCCCTCTGCAGTATATTTCATCAGTCTGCCTGTTCTGTTCCCCACTCTGTGTCTGGTGAATCCTCTCACCCCCAACACCTCTGGCCTATACCCTAGTTCTTGTATACACAAATAAATAAATCTTTAAAAAAATAAATAAAAAATAAAAAATAATCCAAATTAAGTTCTAAAATACAGGTTATTCTAGTTCTGTACAAAACAAAGCTTAAACCTCAAAATGTAATAGTAACAAATGAAATTCAATACTGTTTCACTCTTCAGATGTATATAAAATTATATAAGACTTAAAACATTAAATTTCCAATGTCCAACATCCAATTTAAAAGTAATCAAATAATCAAATATATCACTTAAAAGCAGTAAAAAACTGATCAATAGAAATTGCCATAGAAATTTCAGAGATGGTAGTATAAGCAGAAAGGAACATTATATATTATGTAAATGATCCATATATTCCATACATTCAGTGATATAAAGAAAAACATATTTGGAGAGATACAAATGGTATGAAAGAACTGAATGGTACTTTAAAATTGGAAACTAAATATCTAATTAAAAAAAAAGTCCAGGGACTCCCTGGTGGCAGAATGGTTAAGCATCTATGAAGCAATCCGCAGCTACTGCAGCATGAGTTCAATCCCCAGCCAGGATGGTGACCCACATGGTACAGCAGACCTCTCCTGTCTCAGCAGCTGCTCCCCTCAGCAGTGTATTTCAGTCGGTCTGCCTGTTCTGTTCCACGCTCTGTCTCTGGAGAATCCTCTCACCCCCAGCACCTCTGGCCTATACCCCGGTTCTTTTTTTTTTCAAGTTTTATTTATTTATACAAGAACCAGGGTACAGGCCAGAGGTGCAGGAGGGTAAGAGGATTCACCAGCGACAGAGTGGGGAACAGAACAGGCAGACTGATGAAATATACTGCAGAGGGGAGCAGCAGGCGATGCAGGAGAGATCTGCTCAACATGTGAGTTGCTCCAGGTCGGTGGGTATCCAACTGGCACTGCAGAGGCTGTGGACAGCTTCACAGCACTGCACTCAACCGCCTGCGCCACCAAGGAGGCCTGAACCCCAGTTCTTGTATGCATAAATAAATAAATCTTTTAAAAAATAAAGAACTCCAGGGCCTCCCTGGTGGTGCAGCGGTTGAGCGCTGGGCTGCGAAGCTGTCGGCAGCCTCTGCAGTGCCAGTTCGATCCTCAGCCGCTGGGCAAGGGTCCCACATGGCACACAGTCCTCTCCTGCCACCCACTGCTCCCCTCAGCACTGTATTTCATCACTCTGCCTGCTCTGTTCCCCGCTCTGGCTCTGGTGAATTCTCTCTCACCCTCCCATGCTTCTGACTATACCCAGTGCTTGTATAAATAAATTAAAAAAAATAAATCTAAAAAAATAAATAAATAAAGGAATCCACAAGAAGTGGTTAATAGCAGACTGGATGCCGCAGAAAAAAGCGACATTTGTATGTATAATAACATAAACAATTCAAATGAAAGATGGAGAGAGATACTGAAACAAATGAAAAAAAGAGCAGAATATCATTGTCCTGTGGGATACTATCAGGTGACTTAATACATCCAACCACAATGGAATTCATGGTTGTGTTTGCCCCAAATTCATACGCTAAAGTCTAAATCCTTGGTGTGATTGTGTTTGGAGGTGGGGCCTTCAGGAGGTAATGAGGTCGTGAAGGTGGAGCTCTCATGAACAGGATTGGTATCCTTATATGGGAATAGAGACCAGAACTCACTTTTCAACTGTATGAAGTACAAAAAGAAGAGTAATGTTTACAAACTAGAAGGTGGGTCCTCCTCAGACACTGGATCTGTCTGCACATTGATCTTTAACTTCTTAGATTCCAGAATTTTGAGAAATGCATTTATTGTTTAAGTCACCCACTCCATAGTGTTTTTGTTAGAACATCCTAAACCAAAAATCCCCAAAAGAGTGGGCAGTGAAGTATGGAGAATATATATATTCTTTAATATATATATTGATATATATAATACATATTTAATATATATGATATATATTATATTAAAGAAAAGAGAACAGAACACTCATAAATTTGATGAAAACTAGAGAATAATAGCCCAAAGTTAAAAAAAAATTGTAAAAAACCCACACCAAGTTTCATGCCATAATTCAATTGTTAAGAATTTGTGATAAAGATAATGTCTCAAAAAATACAATTTATTTTAAAAACATGACTATCAAATAGAAGACACAAAAAATTCAACAGAGTTTCTATCAGAGAGCCCATTTGTTGGTGAAAATGCAATGAAATTATAAATAATAAAAGAGATACAAAACAAGTCTAAATATTTGGAAATTAAAAATCATTCTGTATGCCTCATAGATCAATGACAAACTTGGAATAATTAGCATATTTAGAATTGAGTGACCATGAAATCAACACATAAATATATCTATATATACATACACACACATATATAATGAAATAAGAAAGGTTAATAGTTTTAAGAAAGCACTTGTTTTCTATTTCTTTCTGTAGCACTTTTTTTTCTGAGATAAAATTGCTATATAACATTATATAAGATTTAGGGAATCATTAAATAAATAAAAATCCATTTAATATCACTGATTAAAAATGTCTTCCAAAATTTGAGTATTTAGAACATAATTCTGAAAATTAGGAAATGGAAATGCCCCACTTTAGCAGATATCAAGAATTATAAAGTATTGATATAGAAATAGATCAATATATGAATACAATTTCTCTATAAAAATTATAAATCTGTGGCAATACCGGACTTTTAGGGGTTCCCACTTTATTTATTTATTTATTTATTTTTATTTATTTATTTATTTATTTATTTATTTATACAAGCACTGTGTACAGTCAGAAGCGTGGTGGGAGGGTGAGAGAATTCACTGAGCCAGAACGGGGAGCAGAGCAGGCAGAAGGACCGAAGTACACTGCTGAGGGGAGCAGCAGGCGGCAGGAGAGGTCTGCGCGCCATGTGGGACCCTCCTCCGGTGGCTGGGGAGCAGCCGGGGATTGAACCGGTGCTGCAGAGGCTGCGGGCAGCTTCGCAACCCAGCACTCAACTGCTGCGCCACCGGGGAGGCCCTTATTTTATTTTTAAAGATTTATTTATTTATTTTTTACAAGCACGGGGTACAGTCAGAAGCATGGGAGGGTGAAAGAATTCACCAGAGCCAGAGCCGGGAGCAGAACGTGCAGAACAACGAAACACACTGGTGAGGGGAGCAGCGGGCAGCAGGAGAGGTCTGCATATCATGCGGGACCCCCGCTTGTGGCTGGGGATTGAACCGGTGCTGCAGAGGCTAGAGGCAGCTTCGCAGCCCAGTGCTCAACCACTGCGCCACCAGGGGAGGCCCTATTTATTTATTTTTTAAAGATTTATTTATTTATGCACAGAAGAGCTGGGGTACAGGCCAGAGATGGGGTGTGTGTGTGAGAGGATCACTAGAGACAGTGTGGGGAGCAGAACAGGCAGACTGACTGAAATACACTGCTGAGGGGAGCAGCGGGCTAGACAGGAGAGGTCTGCTGCGCCACGTAGGTTGCTCTCTGGCTGGCTGGGTATTGAACTTGTGCTACAGAGGCTGTGGATTGCCCCATAATGCGGTGCTTAACCTCTTGTGCCACCAGGGAGGCCTTAGGGGTTCCCATTTTAAATAAAACAAAGATAAATCATCTTCTGTTACCAATTTTAAAACAATTGAGATGTATGGCAATCAATATGAGAAATAAATACCAAAATAGCAGTTGGGTTGCTTTAGACCTGATTAAAGAACCAAATATGTCATGACCTCTATGTGAGAATATGTCTGCTTCAGCAAGATGGAGCACCAGTTAGCAATCCTGCTTCAATCCCAGAGAAAAATCTCACAACTAAATCCACACATACGAAAGCATAAAATTACAAATAATGCATTCCTTGTAACAGAGCCAAGTATGCTACATATATATGTTCATGTTTCAGAAGCCTTTTCAGTTAGATCAGGTTGCTGTGACTAATGTGACCATTGAAATCAGCAAAAGTAAACAAAATAACCAATAACCAGTATGTGGCTTCTATCTGGTCCTGGAATTTGGAAGTTGTGTTCAAGAATGAGGAGTTAAATGGTTGAAAAGGACTCCACATTAGTTTGAGTGAGCCAAGAACAAACCTCTTTTCTATTAAGGAATACTATTTCAAGCTTCATATTATTGTAGCAGAACTGAGATTATTTTCACTAACATGCAGTAAGTGTCGCAAAAGAGAAAACAATATAAGTAAAATAGACTACATATTTGTATAGGAAGGATAAAATACAAAGAATATTCTGGGAGCATGTACATATATAATACTAAATGAATCTATGAACAAAAAATTGATGAACAAATAAATGCATGCAATCAACTCTAAATATTGTTTTATGGTTATATAAAATGTGTGTTTTATATATGCGTGTGTGTATACATATAAATGTGTGTAATATACATAAGTCAAGTTAAGTCTAGTCATTAGTTCTTGAAATGAGGTTTTATGATAGGCATGCATTGAAATTTTATTTAATCTACAATATTCAATTTTTTGCACAAAATGACTTATGAATAAAATATGAATATAATAGCATTTTTATTTAGAAGTAGTAGAAACTCAGAAAGACTATTTGGGATATAGAATTCTATTTGTAGGTTTCTGTTACATTATTTTATGCACTTTCTGGAACTTTTTAAAATTTTTCTTAAAATATAACAGCATACTGAAGAGAAAAATAAATGGAAAATTCTAAAAAAAATAGAGTCTAGTAAAGAGATTTATAAAATAGAGTCTAGTAAAGAGATTTATGGGATGATTCTTCAATTTACTGACAGCAACTATAAGTCAGTGAAGGGGGTCCATATTAAATGAAATGAAATTTGAAAAATGTCATTGTATCATGACCAAGTAATTTACAGAGTGTAGTAGAAGCACAGAAAATCAACACTGACTTGGGATTGAAGATGTTCACAAAGTAATCATCCTAAAAAAATGAGTGGAAGTTGTCCACAAAGTAGTTGACCTAGTACTTGTGCAAAGGGCATTGAGTATGTTTATTACAGGAAACTGCTTTGAGGGTAGAAAGATATGTTTTTCTTTTTATTTAATTTACTTTCTTAATTAAATACCACCCTTGGTTGGTTAAGTTTTGATATTACATGATTTCTCCCGTCAGGTGTCGTCACCGTAGCTCTCCTCCAGCGTAGTCCATCCCCATGTTCCTTTGTGATCTTCTGTCATGCCCATCCTTTTCCTTCCCCTTCCCACTGCCTCCCTTTCCCTGCCTCCTAGATGTCTCAGATCTATGATCAGCTTTCAAGGATTACTTTTAAAGTTTGTCTTTGTTTGATCCTTTTTTGGTTTCTTGATTTTCCACATAAAAGTTAAACCATCCAGTAAGGACTGATATTTTTAGCATGGGATTGCATTTTTTTTTAAAAGATTTGTTTATTTATGCATACAAGAGCTGGGGTACAGGCCAGAGATGTTGGGGGGCGGGGTGAGAGGACTCGCCAGAGACAGTGGGGAACAGAACAGGCAGACTGACCAAAATACACTGCTGAGGGGAGCAGCAGGCGAGTCTGGACAGGTCTGCTGTGCCATGTGGGTAGGTCCCTGGCTGGCTGGGGATCGAACTCATGCTGCAGAGGCTGTGATTGCTTCATAGTGTGGTGCTTAACCCCTTGAGCCACCAGGGTGGGGCTCAAAATTGTATTTTTTTAAAGGCTTAAATCCAAGTCATCCAATCATAGAAGTACAGGAGGAATTCAAAGTTTTTGCCCCTAAACCTATAGATTTGATCATTTCCTTCCTATTTAACCAGCAGAATTTAAAAATATATACCCTTTC
The DNA here is from genome assembly GCF_964194135.1 of Talpa europaea. Classification (NCBI taxonomy): domain Eukaryota; kingdom Metazoa; phylum Chordata; class Mammalia; order Eulipotyphla; family Talpidae; genus Talpa; species Talpa europaea. Next base: position 68,911,188 of record NC_140073.1, read on the forward strand.
TAAATATATACTACTCCAACATATGTCCAACTCCATTGAAGCAATGTATTATCTTTATTTCCTACTGGATAGTGAGCTTCTTTTGAGGCACAGATATTATTGTGTGTATGTTTGTCCTCAATGCCTACACAAAGTGTGATGACCCTAAGGGGCTCCATAAATATTGTCAAACACCCAATATAGAAATCAGTTTTTCAAAGTGTCCTTCTAAGTAAAACTAACCAATTAAACATCAAAGGAAATTATTTTAATGTTTTCTATACATGAGGCATGCAACAACATGACTTTGATGCTGTGTTGGGGAGTAAATTTATACTAAAAAGAGATGAATATGGTTTTCCATCTTGCCTTGGGCTACTTACTCTGTGGTGTTAGTCAAACCTTTTCATTTTGGATTCTCAAATCTGTGATCTTAGAAACTTAGATTAGAATCATATCTAATCTAATCATATCTAATCAAATCTTTTTATATAATAATGAGATTATAAAAATAAACCGTAGAGTTATAAAACTGAATGAGCTCATCAAATTGCTCAACTTTTATTATGGGCTCAGGAATTCTTTTCAGTAAGTGGACAGGAAAAAGAAAACAGCTGAAATGCACAGTGCATATTTAGAGGTCAGTTTTGAAGTAGATCTGATCAAAGTAGAGATTTTATGGAGAATGCAGAAAACAGAATGTGAAGGATGAATACACACTCACTTTTTAACCTTGTGACCAGAAGAAAAGATATAATCTGAGTTTTAACTTCCTCACAAGTAAAGCAATGTTAGCAATATTGCTTTGTTACTTAAGGATAAAATGAGATAGCATATATCACATACCTAGCAAGCTTCCAAAGTGTATGTTCAATCATTGTCACCAGATCTAATTTATACATGAATAAAGGAACATTATTTTTATTGATTGGTTTGCTTGTCTGTTTTGTAGCTTTATTTATATACTTATCTTTGTTTTGATGCTAAGAGACAGATCTGTTTAGGTTGTCTTTAAATGTCCTCTTAAAAAAAAAAAACCTTTATACACTTCTTTTTTCTATAATCTGATATTGTAGTAAGGTGATGCCTGTTTTTGAGAGTTACTGATGCCAATGGGATAAATGACATCTTGCTTTTTTATTAATTAAAAAAGGTCCTTGTACTTCTCATTTCTGGAAAACATGAAGGCAAGATTTTGGTTACCATGCTGATTAGAAAAACAACACATGCTGAAAGCGGTTGCTAAAGTCCACAGGCACTAGGGAGGAGAGCAATTGTTTTGCCAACACAGTTGAACTTTTGGCCTTGTTTATTATCAACAAAGTGTTAGCTCCTTGTGGAGGAAATGAGTTAAGGCTTATAGGAAAACTCAAAGAGATACTCCAGTATCTGATAACCTTTAAATGGGTTTTCTAAGAGGCAAGTAGATTAATCCGATTTCAATGGCATCAAATAGAAACAAAACTGGAGCATATGCAGTCTACTTGCTATCTAAAGAGCATAATATGGGAAAAAATTGAGAATGAATGCCAAGGAAAGGAAACTTAGTTCAGGAGATATTATAAGAGGGAATACCGGAAAGTGGCTGATATAATTTTCAGAAAATTGAGAAAATTGCTATTGAGGTAGTGGAATCACAATTCATTGTATTTCAGGAATTGGAAAGATGAAAAGTGATGCTAGAATTAGCTAGATGCTTCCATCAAGACACACGAGACATTTCAGAGACTCATATGCATATTTGTAAGTGAAAGTAGTCAATTAGAAAGGACTTCACATTGACTGATTCCAATTATGACATTCTGGAAAAGGCAAAACTATGGAGACAGTAAAAAATCAGTGCTGGAGGAGGGAGAGATAAAGATGTGGAGCATAGGGGATTTTCAAAGTACTGGAAATATTTTGTAGTATACGGTTATATTAGAAATATGTCACTATAAATTTGTCAAATCACTTAGAAGGTTCAACACAAAGAATGAACCTAATGTAAATCCTGTAGTTAATGAAATGTATCAATATTAGTTCATGAGTCCTAGTAAATATATACTTAACTAATATAATGACACATAGATATAAAAGTAGAGTGTTATCAGAATATGCAAATGTTTTGACTATTTTGATGAGTGATTGGCAAAATAATTTGCAAATACAGATTGCATACTAGATTTAAGCAAAATTATTTAAATGGTCATCTTACCTGTTAGGGGGAAAGGATGTCCTGAGCTAATCCCATACAGGCTTTGTGGACTCCACCCCCACTCCAGACTAAAGCCATCAAGACATTGGGAAAGACAAATCCCATCACCACCAAAGGGAGGGTGGCTGGGACCTGAAAGTGGAGTTAAGCAGCCAGGTTGGGTATAAAAACCAAACACGTGGGCCTTGGGGGGCTCGCTACCGCTCGCCTCCTGGCTTTGTTAGGGGGAAATGATGTCCTGAGTTAATCCCATACAGGCTTTGTGGACCCCACCTCCACTCCAGACTAAAGCCATCAAGACATTGGGAAAGACAAATCCCATCACCACCAAAGGGAAGGTGGCTGGGACCTGAGGGTGGAGTTGGGCAGCCAGATTGGATATAAAAACCAAACACATGGGCCTTGGGCTGGCTCGCTATCTCTTGCCTCCTGGCTTCACGGCTCCTGGCTGGCGGCCAGCTCTCAGAGTGCTGTTTGGGATTCCAGATCGGCGGATCGGGTAGGACTCATTTAAAACTTTGTCTCCCACTTTTCTCCCTGAGCTGTACATTTCCTCATTTCCCCTTCCCTTGTAAATAAACCTTTTTATTAACCTTTTGTGTGTGCCTGCAGTAGAGCACTGATAAGTCCTTTTAAGTGTGCGGGTGAGGACCCACAGTCAGGCACCCCGTTTTGTATCGGGGCTGTCCTATAACATAAACAAAACAATATACAGATTCAATACAATCTCTATCAAAGTTTCAATGGCATTCTGTAAAGAAATAGAACAAGCATTACAGAAATTGATATGGAACCAAATAGTCAAAGTAATACTGATAGAAAAAGAGGAAGAATGGAGGTATCAATTCCCAGACTTGACTATTCTATGGAGTAATAATAATGATCAGGGTAACATGGTACAGGACAAACAACAGATACATAGATCAATGAAATAGCCCAGAAATAAACCACACATGTCATGCAGAGTTAATCTATGAGAAAGGACCCAAGAGTTTGTAACTGGGTGGTGCCCAGGAAAGGGGAGGTTCCAAGATCCCTGCCCCACCCAAAGGAGGGTGAAGCTTAGCGGAGAGAAGAAAAGAAGCTGGAGAGGAGACTGGGGAAGGAAGGAAGCAGGATAGAGAGCAAGAAGGAGACCTGAAGCAGGGAGACATGTGAAGAAGCTGCACTTGCTTCTTAGTCCTGGACTGGTTAAAACAGATGTGGATGAGAGACCCATGGGGAGGTGAAAATGGCAACTTTTATCTTTATTTTGATTTTGATCTTTTCCTTCCAGACTTGTCTGGTTGTTTCTGATCCTTTTCTGTGGGTCCCCCCTTGGAAGATACTTTAGACTTGTGGCAGGCTTTTGGGCCTTGCTCTGGGCCAATCCTGTTTGGGTGGACTTTTACCCACAGGGGGATGAGTAACTTTGCATGCTTGATTTAGAAACTATATTCTTTGTCTTTTCTGTATTGTTCACTAATTGTATTAAAGTTCCCTTCCATTAAAGGTCTTCTATGTTTTGTCTTGATACTGCGGATGGCAGAACTATTTAAAGCAAGAGGATTTGGGGGTCCAGGGGTGCCCCTCTCCCTCCCTCGTAACAAGTTTACATTGAAGAGAGGAATTTCTCTTCAAAAAAAGGTTTTGTGAAAACTGGACAGCCACATGTAAAAGAATGAAAGTAGATTGCTATCTTGTACCATTCATGAATATCAACTTACAAAGGATAAAAAACCTAAAAGTAATATCTGAAACCATAAGACAAATAGAAGAAAACATAAGCACAATATTTTGTGATATAGGTTTCAGTTATATCTTTAAACATTTCTCTCCAACAGCAAGAGATAAAACAGAATATGAACTATTGGGACTGCATCATACTACTAAACTTCTGTGCAACAAAAGAAACTATCTACTAAAACAAAAAGACACCCTACTGAATGAGAGAAAATATTTACATGCCATACATCTGACAAGGGGCTGATAACAAAGATCTACAAAAAACTCATACAGTTCAATAGAAATCACAGAAATAAACCACAAAATAAGCAGAAGAGTTAAATATAGACACTTCTCCAAAGAAATACAGATGGCCAACACATAAAAAAAAAATGCTCTTACACTCTATGGGGGGTGAGAGGCGGGGAGGGGAGGGATTGGGGTCAAAATAAGGGGGTCGCAATTGTATGGAGAACATAAAAAATTTTTAAAAATTACATAAAATAAATAAATAAATAAATAAAAATTAAAAAAATGCTCTTGGGCCTCCCCCGTGGCGCAGCGGTTGAGCGCTAAGTTGCGAAGCTGCCCGCAGCCTCTGCAGCACCAGTTCGATCCCCGGCTGCTCCCCGGCCACCGGAGGAGGGTTCCACATGGCGCAGACCTCTCCTGCCACCCTCTGCTCCCCTCAGCAGTGCTCTGCTCCCTGCTCTGGCTCTGGTGAATTCTCTCACCCTCCTGCGCTTCTGACTGTACCCAGTGCTTGTATAAATAAATAAATAAATAAATATTTAAAAAAAAAAAGGAAAACAATATAGAGACCTCAAAATATAAAATATAGATCTACCACATGATTCAGCATTTCCAGTTCTAGTTATCTATCTGAAGAATGCAAAAACATTACGTTCATTGCAGCAAAGTTATGGAAACAACCTAAGTACTCAAAGACAGATAAGTGGATTAGGAAGATGTAATGTATATATACACAATGGAATACTATTCAGCTATAAAACAGATGAACTGTTGCCATCTACAGCAACATGAATGGAACTCGAGGGAATTACGCTAAGCAAAGTAAATCTGACTGAGAAAGAAAAATACAAATACTGTCACTTATATGTGAAATACAAACAAAGGTGAGTATTTTTTTGTGAAACAAAACAAAGGTTAGATAAAACCAAGTCAAGGCCCTCCCTGGTGCCAGGGATTAAGCCCCTGGTGCCAGACCCCCTGGTGCAAGGGGTTAAGCACTGCACTATGAAACAATCCATAGCCTCTGCAGCACGATTTCGATCCCTGGCCAGCCAGGGAGCAACACACATGGTGAGGCAGACCTCTGCTGTCTCACCCGCTGCTCCCCTCAGCAGCGTATTTCAGTCATTCTGCCTGCCTGTTCTCTGTCTCTGGTGGAGCCTCTCAGTCTCCACATCTCTGGCCTGTACCCCAGCTCTTGTATGCATAAGTAAATAAATCTTTAAAAAAAAAAAAAAACAAGTAAATAAGAAAGCCTAGAAATCTGAATGCAGATTTGAGATTATCAAAGGGGGAAGGGAAGGGAGAGCAAAGTGGGGAGGGGACATTCTGGACTATGGTACAGGACTATGGGTATCTTGATGCTATCAGGTGTGGTGTGGGAGCAAAAACTTAGAGGGTGATCCTAGACCTCTAAATCATATACAATGTTGCAAACCAGTGTAACCACAATATAAAATAATAATAACAGAGGGGAAAAAAAGTAAAAATAGGTAAAAATATACTAAAAGGATGGTATGATGTGATGAGTCTAAAAAATATTCCTCAGGGATAAAGCAGAAATATCAACAAGAAACTTGCATCTGAAATTTTCCTTTATTAGCAAAAAGTGAGAGAGATACGGGCATCATGGACACTCATATTTAAATGAGTATGTGGTGTGTGTAGTATGTAAAATACACAGAATGGCGCTATGGGTTTACACACAAAAAAGTGATTTTTAGTTCATATCTTTATGTAACAGGGTTATCCCCAGAGAAAGGGGAGGTTCCTAGTCCCCCTATTCTAGTGATGAAGATGGGCAGGGAAATGAAGCAAGAAAAGACAAAGAAGTGTTGTAGAGCAACCCCGATACAAAACGGGGTGCCTGACTGTGGGTCCTCACCCGCACACTTAAAAGGACTTATCAGTGCTCTACTGCAGGCACACGCGAAAGGTTAATAAAAGGTTTATTTACAAGGGAAAGGGAAATGAGGAAATGTACAGCTCTGGGAGAAAAGTGGGAGACAAAGTTTTAAATGAGTCCTACCCGATCCGCCGATCAGGAATCCCAAAATGGCGCTCTGAGAGCTGGCCGCCAGCCAGGAGCCGTGAAGCCAGGAGGCGAGTGACAGCGAGCCAGAAACCCCAAGGTCCACGTGTTTGGTTTTTATATCCAACCTGGCTGCTCAACTCCACCCTCAGGTCCCAGCCACCCTCCCTTTGGTGGTGATGGGATTTGTCTTTCCCAATGTCTTGATGACTTTAGTCTGGAGTGGGGGTGGGGTCCACAAAGCCTGTATGGGATTAACTCAGGACATCCTTTCCCCCTAACAGAAGGACTGAGAGAGAAAAGACCTGGCTGAGAAGAAGTAGAGCGTGACAGAGAACAGGAGACGTAGAGGAGGCAAGTGGAGCAGAGAGACTTGTGCCGAAGCTGAAATTAGTTCTCCGCCTTGAACCGGTCCGGGGACTTGGAGAACATGGAAGGAGACACTTAAACAGACATGTGTGGGAGACCCGAGAAAATGGCGGGGAGGTCGACAGTGGCAGTCTTTATTTTGACTTTGATTTTGCTCTTTTCTTTCCAGACTTGCCTGACCCCATCTGCCCTGTTCCCATGGGTCCCGACCAGGAGGCGCCTTAGACTTGAGGCAAGCTTTGGGGCCTCAGTGGCCCTGCCTTGGGTTAACCCTGTTTGGCTGGGCATGGATCCACGAGGGGATGGGTAACTCTGGGTGACTGATTTGGAAACTATAATCTTTCTCTTTTTCTTCTTTTTCCTTTATTGCACATTAAAGTTGTTTTCTATTGAAATTCTTATGTACTACAGTATATTTTGTCTTAATGCAGTGAGTGGAGCAACCCATTTAGAACAGGCAGGTTTAGGAGTCCTGAGGTACCCCTCAGCCTGCCAACTAACAATAACATACATTTCTGAAAGCAGCATCTGGAAGAGGTAGAGATACAGAAAAAAATAATCAAAAAGAAAATATTTGGGAGTACTATCTAGACAATAAGTTGTTCAACATACTGTAATTATACTATGTCCACCTTTAGTTATAATATTTTAGTTCATGTTGATAGGCATATTTCTAGAATACATGAGAAGACCCTTTCTTATAGGACCTGTTTGTCCACGTTTTTTAAAGTCTTTTTTTTTTTTAAGATTTTTTTTTTTAAAGAACTGGGGTACAGGGCCTCCCTGGTGGCACAAAGGGTTAAGCACCACACTATGAAACAATCCACAGCCTCTGCAGCACTAGTTCAATCCCTGGCCAGCCAGGGAGCAACCCACATGGTCAGGCAGACCTCTCCTGTCTTGCCCGCTGCTCCCCTCAGCAGTGTATTTCAGTCTGCCTGTTCTGTTCCCCACTCTGCCTCTGGTGAATCCTCTCACCCTCCAGCACATCTGGCCTGTACCCTAGCTCTTGTGTGCATAAATAAATAGATCTTTAAAAAGAAGAACTGGGGTACAGGCTAGAGTTGTGGGGAGTGAGAGGATTCACCTGAGACAATGTGGGGAACAGGACAGGTAGATTGACCAAAATGCATTGTTGAGAGGAGCAGTGGGCGAGGCAAGAGAGGTCTGCTGCACCATGTGGGTTTGCTCCCTAGACGAGGATCGAACTCAGTGCTGCAGGAGCTGCAGATAGCTGCAAGCTGCGATTTAACCCCTTGTGCCACCATGGAGGCCCCATTGTTTTAAGTTTTAAATTATGCTGTGGAAATACCTTAAAATTAAAATTTGGAATATGTTCAGGAAGAGTAAACAGAAAAGTAGAAGTGTTCATGATACATCAGGCTAAGAAGGGCAAAAGAAATTGGAGGTATTCACCCCTGTCGAGAAAGTTTCTGAGGGAACACGTGTCTTCATATAGCTCTAGTTTTTATTTGAATTAGGAATATCTCAGATTTGTGATTAAAACATGCAAACAAAATGAAAAAAATAAATTTTATTTCATTTAAAATAAGAACAATTCTCATTCTATAGTATAGAATTAATCATAAATAATCAAATGTAGATTTTCAGAGAATTTACATTTCAACATAAGCACATGGTCCATTTTCTTTTCACTCTCCAATTTGGTATATTTAGCCTTATACTCTCCTCCTGAATCAAAATGTACTAGAAAGGAAAAATCTTGCATATATTTTTCATGACTTTGAGGAAAATAATTGTGATTTTAACAATGTTTATATACTACTCTATACTCTGGAATGGAATGTGGTAAACTCTAGAAGATAGTGTAAAGTGTTGTAATATAGAAGGTATTACAAAGTTGAAAAGGGTGGTAGTTGTGTCAAGAAGGAAAAAAAAATTATGTGACCAACAAAAGCAGTTAAATTTTTTTGTAATAAATGTAAGACACATTGATAAAAGAGACAAAGGTTAAAAAAAGCATATTGTATAAGCTTTGTAGCCTTTGACAGCTAGTTAAAATTTGCTTATGGTTTATATTGGGCTTCTTGGAATTTAATATTTATTAAAATTGTCCTTCCAGCCATTCACTTTGATGTAGACCCATGTGATTCTCTACTCTGTAACCTGTTTTTCTATTGATATTTTTCATTGTTTAAGATATGGGCCTATTTTTATCTTATGCATCAATCCGGAAGACAAAGAAGGGTAACTTTCTCAAGGTCACTAACCATATTAACAACTTTAATATGGTCTATCCCTATAATATGTTGCAGGAGGAAAACCACAGTGAACCAAGGAATTACATAATTCATTATACTATATTATTATTTCATCATTTTACCAATTCATCATTGGCCTGATGATCCCAAATCTTCATTAGCACTCCTACTGTGATCTTTAATCACTTGATTCCCCTAGGTTTCTAGATACTACATTTGTTGAAAATATACAAACAATTTAGCATTGGCTGATAAATTTTAAACAACCGATATATATATATCACTCTCCGTATATCCCCACCAACATATGTGTGTGTGTGTCAACATTTTTTATGGCTCTAACTCTAGAAGAAAACAAAGTGCTACTAGCGATTATCATCAGTGATTTAAGTAAATGAGATTTCTGTTTTATTGTATCTAATTTCCTTTACTTTAAAATATTTTGCAATAAATATTTTGTAAAAGAACATGGTCAGCTCTGAAAGCCAAACAAAGATATGCATATTTGTTACCTACATCTATCTGATATAACACATCCAAATTGCTAACAGCAATAGTTTTAAGGAATTGGTATCATGGTTGATTTTTTAAACTATGTAATTTTGCTGAAACGCAATGTATTGCTATTATACTCTAAAATATGTTCAACAAAGACAAATGAGCTGTAATAGTGGGGTAATTTAACCAATCTAGACTATTCACCAAACTCTGGCTATTTCTTGAAGTGTCTTCCCTAACATCCCACACATTCTCAGATTTTAGCACAGTTTTGACTTTTCATGAAGTTATCATTTTTGAACACCTTTGGACTGAGACAGGACTCTGCCTTGGCACACTGAAGGGGGGGGAAAGTTAGAGGTTTAAAAATGGAAATGCAGCTATATATTCCAGATCTAAAACACTTTCATTAGCACCTGCTTTGTGCTGGGTATATGAAGGAGACCTTCCCCTCCTGAGGTTCTGATGGTAAGGTAGCCAGATAAGCCCATAGGGACACAAGTCATTAATGAGATGTTATATAAGCACAAAGAATTGTCTTAGCAGAGAGAGAGAAAGAGAGAGAGAGGACTGAGACTGCTTTACTGGAATTAAACCAATAAAAATGGGGTGACGGGTGATATTTGGTCTGGGTTTTGATGGATGTCTATGAGTCTACCAAGTACACTAGAGAATTACACCTCTATCTTCTATCAGGTAGGTTACCTATGCAAAATGCATGGACATTGACAAAAAATTAGAAAGAGAATTGTCTTTTATCAAGATTATTTAATATGCAAAGTATGAAAATGCATATGCATAGTATAAATATTAAAGTCACCTTCTGTTTCTCACAAGAGGACAATGGGAAAGTTAAGTAACCAAGAAACGCCATCAGGTTTTTCAGATTTTCTGACAGTTTGGAAAATGCAGAAGGTAGGTAATAGTTCTTCAGAAAACTAATACTTTTCTCCTTCTGGCCAAAGTTAGGCCAGCACTTCTGGCAGTGTGTCCCAGGAGGACAGATTAGCACTGACTTAATGGATGTCCATTTGCTTTGGGCTTGACCAGAAATTCTGACTTGGATCCTGTACTAGGAGTGGCCAGGCAGGTAGGAGCTGGCAGTCTAGTCCCCGTAGGGATGTCAGATGCTCAGGTAAGGTCTGATTAGTCACATAAAGAGTCAGATATTTGTGCATTATCCAGTACTGCCTCCATGTCACTATTACAAATAATTTGCATTGGCCGATAGTAATACTAAAGCCTTTACTTTAAGGAATTTCTGAGCCCAAACAATGAGAATCTTATAAAATATGTATTATTTATAAGGGTATGAGTCCTAGAAAGAGAGCTGTCTTGGCACTTCTACACAAGATAGAAAAAGGGTACACAAAAGGTTAGACATCCTGTGACCCAGGGCAGTATAATATGTGAATGTGTTAGAGGGCAGGGAGAGGGGCACCCCAGAACCCCCAAACCTGCCTGCTCTAAATAGGTTCTGTCATCTGCCACATCAAACAAAACATATAAGACCTTCAATGGAAAGGAACTTTGATACAATTAGTGTGCAATACAGAAAAGAGAGACAATATAGTTTTTAAATCAAGTACCCACCCAAAGTTACCCACCCCCCCATGGGTAAATGTCCAGCCAAACAGGATTGGCCAAATCAAGGCCCAAAATTCTGCCACGAGTCTAAAGCACCTTTTAGTGGGGACCCATAGAAAAGGATCAGAAGCATTCAAACAAGTCTGGGAGGAACAGAGCAAAATCAAAGCCAAGAGAAAAGCTGCCATTGTCACCTCCCCACGCGTCTCTCACCCACATCTATTTCAACCAGTCCAGGACCAAGAAGCAAGCATGGTTTCTTCACATGTCTCTCTGCTTCCCATGCCTTCTTCGTGTTTCCTTCTGGCTCCATCCTGCTTCCTTCCCTCTTCAGGTTCCTCTCCACCCTCTCTTGGGTGGGGCAGGGACCTGAAACCTCCCCTTTTCCTGGGGACCACCCTGTTACAGATGGATGTGGAGAGAGAAGGGGAAGGGGGGCAGAATTATTTAGTTCTAGCAGTTTCCTCAAAGGTACTAACTATGTGATAGGGACCATAGGATTACATTCACTGGTATCTGGGAGAAGTCATAGTTTCATAATCCTTATATCAAATCATAGCCCCATAAAGTTCAGGAAACACAACAAATCTATGCAATCCAGATTTGCATGGTGACTAGGAACTGGGTGAGTGTAAACTGTCAAAAGAGCTTTATTCTGAGAATCAATAGTTCAATTGTTGCAATAACTAGCACGTATAAAACACAAAATATCTCACAAAGTGTAGTTTATTGTATTTAGTAATTCCAAGGTCAGAGTTCTGTGTGCAGTAGAGAGAAAGAATTTGAGACAGGCCAGGTAAAAGAAAGTGCAAGCCCATAGGATGTGTTGCTCCAAGTCTCATTTAAATAGGTGGACTGCATCATGGATTGTAAGCCCATGGCCCCTGAGCTTGCCCAGCACAGCCCAGCACAGAAGAAGTCTCAGTTAACGGACCAAGCTTCCACAGATGCATGTGGTCACAACACCATTATTAATGTGCTTTGTCTCTTTCCCCTAAACCCATTCCGGTTCCCCTCTCCCTGGAGCAAACCTACATTCTTCATCCCTGCAGAATTGGAGGCTGAGTCCCTCACCCCCATCAAGACATGGTTGCTGCAAGGTCTGTTTGCATTTCTTTTTGGAAAGAAGCCCCAGTTCTCCAGAGTTTCTAACGTGCTCTTTTCTTACTCCATTGTGCAGCAGCAACCCTAGCTCCTCATAGTAATCAGGGTCAATTATCCTGAAAACGATAACAATAGAGTTCATTATGGCTCACTGGCTCAAGGAATATAAATGCTTAGGCAGTAGGTATAACATCAAATCCAGCAGAACCTTGCTGGTACAAGTATGCCTCCCAACCTCCCACCTTACATTAGGGAAGCCTCTAATCTAATAGGGTATAAGGCGTGGGGTGAGAAGTATAAATTTCTCCAGTGGATCATTAGGAGTAGCGGTGAGAGTGGCTGATTCTTCTTTCACCTCTTAGTTCCAGGATCCATGCTTTCTTGATATGTGTATAACACATGTTGAAAACTGCATTCCAACATCACAGAGTGTTTTGCCCAAGATAAAATGTTAAAAGTTTTTAATGTCTCTCATCCTTCAATTATGCTATCAACTTCCAGGTGACATGCTGCATGGTAGAATTAGTGATTCCTGCAGACATGCTGCCAATGTCATACTTATTTCACCATAAAATGTGCCCCTTATCAGAAGCAATGTTATATAAGTTCTATGCTGGTAAATCAGGCAATCTGTTGGCTCTTGAATGGAGATTCTGGCAGCCAGGGAAGGGAATCTTACATCCAGAATGGATGTCAATTCTTGAGAACAAATCACTATTCATAACAGGGTAAGCAGGGTGAAGAAATCTACCTGTTACCATGTAGCTGTCTGGTCTACTTAAGTGATGTTATCACAGCAAGAGCTTAGCTGTGATTTCTTTGACTGGAAATCTTGTCATTCATGAGTGACAGTGATTGATGAATCTCCCATGATCAGAAGAAACTCATGCTACTGGACTCAGGTATGATCAAATCACCCTTGATCTCGATTTCTATGACTTTCAGGGACTGTTGAATAAGCCCTGGGGTGACCAAGGAGAGAGGCTGACTGTTATCCACACAAAGGGGACATTCTCTGTGGTAGGTGCTCTCTGAGGTGAGAACTAACATGAGACACAAAGATCTTACACCCTGTGTCCACTCCCATGGACAAAATGCCTCATTTCCTAACTTCTTTTGAGGTTCATCTAATCTTGCTCCTTTTCAGCACTGAATCATTCAGAAAGTCACAAACCACTGCCAGTAGTCTATTTTATAGCCATAACTGAGGGAGGTCAACATTGCTACCATTTAAATTAAGTAATCAGGGCACTGCCTGCAACTCTTGCTACTCTTCACTGTCTCATTGTGTGCTCCTGGGTGAGGCTATTTAATGAAATTGTAGCCTTGGATATCCCATTACATTAATAATGATTTCTTGATTATATTTATGTAATGATATATGGCTGATTTGATAGATATTGCTCATTTACAAAACCCTACTGTTTAACTAAAATTCAATAATCCCAATTTTTTTTTTCTTTCTGCATAGAAGAACTAGAGTGTAGCCTTGAAGCATGAGGATAAGAGGATTCACTAGAGACAGAATGGGAAGCAAAACAGGTAGATTTACTGACATACACTGCTAAGGGGAGCATCTGGTGAGATAGGAGAAGTCTGCTGAGCCCTAGGAGGGCCAGCTCCCTGGCCTGGGCTAGACTCAGGCCTCAGTGACAGCGCTGAGACTTCACCCCTAGGACACCAGCGAGGCCCAACAAACCAAATTTGCATTATACCTACCATGTGTACTACCTCTATTGTGTACTTGGGAAGATCCAAGGTCACCACTTAATTTGGTTCCTTCTTTGTAAAACGCCCAAGTAGAATTCAGAACAGAGGCAGCAGGCTTGTGAGGGAATCAGGGCGTGAGGGGCCTGGGCCATGAGTGGTTTGACTAAAGGGTTTACACTGGGTTGTCGATCTTCTGCAAGGCCATAGCGAGAAGGAGCCCAGCACTATGACAGAACTGGACGCAAAAGGATTAAAAAACTTGGGTGATACAAAACAAACTTTATTAGTATTTCTATAATGAACAAGATTTTGAACTGCAAGAGGAGGGCCAGGGGTCTGTGGGTTGAGGGGTAGTAGAAGTTAAATGAGGACATGTGGCTAGGGAGGTGGGTGAAGAGAAGTTTGAAGGTGAGGAGAGGGGTCAGTGGTGCTTAGTCTGCACCCAGAGGTGGACAGGCAGGACAGGGGTCAGGGGATGGGACCTGGAGGAATGGTATCAGGTGAGCACCCTCTGCTTGTGCTGCAGGATCCCTGCAGGGGCTGGTTCCCCAGGCAGGGCTGCTGTTGGCTTAGCACCCTCACTTTAACCTGCAGGATGTTGGCCAGAGGTGGCTTCCTCCCACAGCTGTGGTTTGAACTCAGGACACTCTGCATAGGCTGCATTCTCCTGGCCAGGGCCTGGCTGTCCCAGCGGGGGTGGAATGAGCTCAGCACTGTCCCCATGGGGTACAGCATCCTGGTCATTGTCTGGTTCCTCCTACAGTACTCCTCCCATCTCAGAATCCTCAAAGAAGTCTTTGAGATCCTGTTCCTGTCTTGGCTTCCCCAGAAGGGGCGAGTGTGAACTGCCCACACTGGGCAGCTCCTGAAGCATCCTGGCCTATACCTGTCTCCCGTAGTGGGGCTGGTGTAAACACACCACTGTCAGAATGTACTGCTGGGGCCTGGCTAGGGCCTGGCTCCCTGCAAACAGGTGGTGTGTGCTTGTGCCCAGCAGGTTGTCCCACAGGTTGAGGTGCTGGCCTGGTTTCCCCAGCAGGGCTGATATTAGCTCAGCAGCCTGGGAACATCCTGCTGGCATCTGAGGAGTTTCAGGCGATTATGCAGGAGTTTAGTGAGCTCAGCGTGCCCAGGAACACCTACAGTATCCTGGGCATTGTCTGTCTGACCAGCAGGCCTGCTGGGTTCTCCTGTTGCTCTGGAACAGTATATGCAGGAGCGGCTTCTCCTGTCCCTTCAGGACCCCTGGTGTCTGCTTGTCTCCAATCAGCAACTTGGCTGGGCTCCTGGCCTGTCCCATGGGCTACAGGGGAGACCGGCTATACTCCTTGAGAAGGCACTAGAGATGCAAGAGGACAGGCCATCAGCCACATGCCAGATTGCCATTGCCTTTGCAAACAGACCATATGATAGAGCCCTGAGCAGAGACCAGTCCAAGAAAGACCAGTCTCGCAGCTACAGATGCGAGATCATACTGCTCATGGTCCAAATCTAGCCCGTGAGGTCTCCTCCGATGGACCCAGTCAGGCCCGTGCACCAGCCTGGGTCACTCACCCTCAGACAGCTCCTCCAGGGGCTTTGTGTATTCCAGCCAGTTCCATTGGACATGTGCCCCAATCTCAAAGTTGTAGGTGCACTTCAACCTGGGCTCTGTGCTGGGACAGATCCCACACTGTGCTGCGGGAGGACAGCCGGGGAAATGCACTCTCTGGGCCTCATCACCTTCCTGGACAGAGAGCAACTTCTGGGAACAAACAGACACACCTGCTGGGTAGCAACCAGCTGGGGCAAGAGGGAGAAGCCATAACATTCTGGGTCCTACCACCAGCCCGGCAGGTTCTGGTGTAGACATGACCCACATTCTGGGTGGGCCAGAACCTCCTTCCTTGCACACGCACACACTCACTCTCACCCCTCGCACACCCGCACTCACAGGGGGAAAGGGAGGGGTGGGGGGCCTCAGAGAACTGGTGTGACCTGACCTGTCGCAGGGCCCCTCTAGTTACCTCAGGGGAAGTGCTAGTGCTGGACAGAAAAGACGACACAGGCTCCTCATGCCTTTCAGCAGAGTGAGACACATGTTTCAGCGATCTTTGTTGGGCCCACTGCGGGGAGACCTGGGCCAAGAGCAACAAAACATGCTGCTGAGTCCAGGAACAACAGGCACGAGAGCTGGGTCGGGTTTGGTTCAGAAACAGCTGCCTAGGGACCAGAGTTACGAGTTCCTTGCCCTGTCACCTCACGGTGGTGATGTCAATTCATGGGGTCCCTTCCCTGGACTTCCTGCTCAGAGAGATGCCCCCCACCCCCATAGCTACCTGGGCCACTTCCTGTTCGCCCTCCATGCCAGGTCCAGTCTACAACACTGACAGCAGCACAGCCTCCCCGAGCCCTTGGACGGCAAGACATAGACAGGGCCCACTCTCTGGTCTCTGGCTGCTGACCTGGCTCAACCTCCCGGCCAGGGAGCAGGCCCGGCAGCATCAGCAACTCCAGGCTCCCGTCTCCCATGGGCCCGGAGGAGCTCCAGGGTGTGGAGCCTCTCCCTGGGGTGGTCCAGGGGACTGGGCCACTCCTCTCCGCTGCCCTTGGAGGGGAGGCTGGTCTCTGGCTCACCACACTTGCAGGGTCCCACCCGGGGGAGGGCACCTACACACGCCTCACCAGGGCCTGGCCAGCCCTGCCGAGGGTTGAGGCATCTCCCACCCAGTGTGCCTGTCCTCCCACCCAGTGTGCCGGTCAGCCCTGCTCCTCTCTGGCCGTGCCCTACAGGGCCTGGCACGCCCAGTCAAGGTGCCGGGGACACACTTGGTGCACACGTCCGGCCACAGACTTCTCAGGGCCCCTCCCTGCTCACACACCTGCCCACCTGCCTGGAGGTTGGATCGACTTGGGGGAGGGTTCTGATGGGGATAAGGCCGCCAAGGCATGGGGTGTCCTCTCCAATGGTGAGTGATGCTAGCGAAGCCACTTCTGTCTCCTTCCCTGTCCTCCCTGGCTGACTCTGCCCTTCTCTTTCTGTAGGTGCCTCTGATTTGCTGTCTGCCTCTCTTGGTCTGTCCTCTTCTCACTCTCTCTGTGTGTCCCTGCCCCTCTCAGGCTCTCCGCTGCTGCCCCTTTCCTGTGTCCCTGTCTCAGTCTCTCTCTCCGATCCCCAGCGTGCGGAGGCAGGCGTGCTTCCCCTCAGCTGCTCAGCCAGTTTCCGGGCCTTCCAAAATGCCGCTGATAGGGGCTGGCGATCCCTGGGTTTTCTAGCTGTTGTGGCAGATGCCAGAGCTTGAGGGGCTGGTGGGAAAGGTTGCTGGGAGGGGAACAGTGGGCACAGTAAGAGTGAGGACAGGAAGAGTGAAGACGCTGTGGAATGCTGTTGGCGGTGGCATCCTATTGGAGACAGGGGCCCTACCTGGCTCAGCGTGCGGGAGGCTGATGCAAATGACCTGGAATGGCACAATCCATTTACAGGGTGAACCACCTGGGCACTGAGCGGACGCCTGAATTTGGCCACTGAGAGGAGGCCCTGAATTTGGCCCTGGAGGGTGAGGAACGTGTGTATTGAAGGAGCCTTGGTCTGAGCACATTGGGTGGACATCACAAAGCACTGCGGCTGAGCGCAAGGGCTGGTGGAGCGGGACAGCTCTTTGCTCTGGCTGTTCTGGCCACAGCCCAGGGGCCGGCCATGAGGGCTTCCGGTCCGGGTCTGGCCATAGGAGCCATTGTGTGGTCAGGTGTAAGCAGTTTGTGCAGAAGAAATGCCCATGAAGCAGGTTCAATTCCAATATTCACCTTAGGATCTTGCCATATTGGCCGACCCCAATCAGCCAACTCTCTGCTGTGATCTACAATTCTCAGGGATTGCAGAAGGACGGATACCCTGATATCAAGACATCTGATCATATGTGACCTAAACATTATGAGTCATCTCCTAGACAAGAAACTGTTAAGACATTGTTGAGGAGGACGTCCCATTGCAGCTCCATTCTTTGTGACATCCTCTTGCTGAAATATCCATTCTTGTGTAGACACGTGTTCATACTGAGGACTGTTAGATATGTTCATCACACTTTCCTGATGATACTGAATATCATGATATTGAGATAATTTGATAGATATTTGTCATTTGCCGTGCTCCACTGTATAGCTAAGATTCCAAAGAATTGTTTTTCCTTGAGGAACAGAAGAGCAGGTGTATATGCCAGAGATGTGGTGGGCGTGGGGGGCCTTTTACAGGATTCACCAGAGACAGAGTGGGGAGCAGCACAGGCCAATTGACTGAAATGCACTGCTGAGGGGAGCAGCGTGGAGGCAGGAGAGGTCTGCTGTGTCATAGGTGGGTCAGCTCGCTGACCTTGCTCCAACTCAGGCCTCAGGGTGGCAACCCTGAGACTTTTCCCCTAGGCCATCATGAAGGCCCAACAACCCCAAATTGACGTACCATGTAGACTACCTCTATTGTGTAGTTGGGAAGTGCCTAAAGTGCTGCCTTATTTGGTTCCTTCTCTGGGACTCTCCCGGCAGGATTAGCAACTGAGACAGCAGGCAGGTGAGGGCATCAGGAATTGAAGGGCCAGGGAAGTGAATGGTTTGGCTAAGTGTTTCCAATGGGGAGATGATCTTCTGCAAGTAAAAGGAGGCCAGCCCTGTGAAAAGACTGGACTTCGAAGCATTCGACAACTTGGGTGACATGAAAACAAACTTTATTAGTACATGCACAATGAACAAGAAACCTGAATGGAAAGAAAAGGAAAATTCAAGGTGAAACAATGGAAAACAAAAGATTTTGAACAACAAGACAAGACCCAGTGGTCTTGGGTGGAGACAAGGTAGAAGCTAAAGAAGGCATGTGGATGTGGCTAGGGAGGAGGGTGAGGACAGGTTTGGGGTCAGCGGTGCTGAGTGGAGGCACCAATTGCACCGGATGTGGACAGGCAGGTCCAGGGCCATAGGCTGTGTCCTTGGAGGGGTGGTGTCGGTGAGCACCCTCTATTTTGCTGCAGGATCCCTGAAGGGGCTGGTTCCTGAGACATCCTGCAGGGGAGGAGGCAGACGAAGGACCGGAGGGAGGGAGGGAGGAGCACAGTGGGGAAAGGAGGTGATGGTGCACAGGTGCCTTGCAGAAGGAAACGCTAGGGGACTATACCTGACAGGGTGGGGGGAAGCAAACAGTGTTCACAAGTGAAATATAATGTAAGAAATAAAAAAAAAGAAGTATATCAAAAACAATACAATCAAGCCAGTGGGCTCCTCCTCCTGTCTTGGCTGCCCCAGCAGTGGGGCTGTGAACTGCCCTCACTGGGCAGCTCCTGAAGTATCTTGGCCTCTTGGCATCCAATCAGTAAGTTGGCCGGGCTCCCGGCCTGTCCCCTGGGCTGCAGAGGAGCCCCGTTGCACTCCTGGAGAAGGTGCTACAGATGCAAGAGGACAATGAGCCACAAGCCAACTTTGCAACAGACCACATGCTAGTGCCTGACAGGAGAAAAGCCTAGGATATTGGCCCATGGGGGTCTGGTTCCCTACATTTGGCAACTCCAAGTCCCAGGTCAGACTGCTCAGGGTCCAAATCTAGCCCATGTGGTCTCCTCCCATGGCAGCTGACCCGACCCCTCCCAGTCAAGCCAGGGCACCAGTCTAGGCCACTCACCGTCAGGCAGCTCCTCCATGGACTTAGTGTATTCGGTGACCCCAGAGCCCCCAGGATCTTCGTGGGCATTTTCGGTCTCACCCAGCAGGACTGCTGGCTCTTCTGTTGCTCTGGAAGCGCATCTCTAGGAGCAGATTCTCCTGTCCCTTCAGGACCCCTAATGACTGTTGGCGCCCAATTTGTAGCTTGGCCGGGCACCTGGCCTGTCCCCAGGGCCACAGAGGAGCCCCTCTGTATTCCCGGAGAAGGCGTTAGAGATGCAATCATCCACATGCTAACTTTGCAACAGACCACATGCTAGAGCCTGACAGGAGACCAGCCCAGGATAGTAGCCCCATGGGGGTCTCGTTCCCCACATATGCCAACTACAAGTCCCAGGTAACATTGCTTATGATCCAAATCCAGGCTGTGTGGTCTCCTCCCTTGGCACCTGACCCTACGCCTCCCAGTCAAGCCAGGACACCTGGTAGGCCACTCACCCTCGGGCAGGTCGTCCACGGGCTTTATGTATTCGGTGACCCCAGAGCCCCCATGATCATTGTGGGTGGTTTCTGCCTGACCCAGCAGGCCTGCTGGGCTAGCCCCTTCCAGAACCCAAGCTCTCCTTCCGCACACTGGCACCCTCAGACATGAGTCTCTAATAAAGCCTTCCCTGGTTCAACTGCAACTAGTCCTTTGTGGTGAATTATAGTGAATTCCAGTGAGCAAAGGACTCCTATTTTTGGATTGGGGACTGTACCATATTTAAGTGAAAAAAGATACATTATTTTACTACTTAATACCTTGGGGACATGTATGATTCTTAGTGGTAAAATGTGATTTTTCAAGTCCAATCAAAAATATATTAATCAATTCAAGTTTGGTTTTCAATGAATATGCCCCAAACATAGGAGAAGGTGAGTGTTAAACACACAAACAAAGCAGCCAAACAATTCAAATAAAATAATGAAAAAAATATGACTTTTGCTATGCAAAACATAGAGAGAAACATTTTGGAAATTAAACTTCCCAAATAAGTTAAATAAAATTTGTAAGAAGATAGGTTTTCTTTTAAAGTTTTATTTATTTATGCATACAAAGAACTGGGGTGTAAGCCAGAGGTTCAGGGTGTGGGAGGGGTGAGAGGATTTACCAGAGACAAAGCGGGAAGCAGAACAGACATTGACTGAAATACACTGCTGAGGGGAGCAGCAGGTGAGACAGGAGAGGTCTGCTGTGCCATGTGGGTATCTCCCTGGCCGGCAGGGATGGAACCCACGCTGCAGTGGCTGTAGACAGCTTCACAGCGCTGCACTCAACTGACTGCACCACCAGGGAGGCACGAAGATAGGTTTTTTAATAATATACTACTACTGAGATTAAAGAGGTGTATTTTGCTTTTGTTTGAACAGAAACAATTACTTTTAAGGATAAAACTGGGGTGGGGGGTAAGAAGTGATTTTTCAAGCATTTTAGTTCCTTGAGTAAAAGGGTTGCCAGGGCCTCATCAGATTCACAGCACAGCAATCCTGCATTGACCAAGAACCTTATTTCTGGAAAGAAGAGGAACATGAGGCTTTAAGTACCCTCTATGATATACTTGCCACAAAGATTTTTCTAAAGAATTGTGGGTCTGCAAACCTAGATTCTCTGGAAGAGAAAGAGCATAATGTTAATAGGAAAGACAAATCAGGACAAATAGGAGTGAGTAAGACAATGAGGCTCTGATTTCATTGACCTCATAGTCACCTCCATGTGATTGTATTAGTTTCCCATTGCTACTGAAACAAATCACCACTAACTTACTATCTTGAAACAATATGCAATTTATTCCCTTACAGTTCTCTATGTCAGAAATCCCACACCAGAATCACTGGGCTGAAAGTGAAGTGTCTGTAGCACTGGACCACATTTTTTCTCAAGATCCTAGAGAAGAATCTGTTTCCTTGCCCATTCTAAAGCTTCTCGAGGCTGCCTACATTCCTTGGCTAATGACCCTTTCCTTCCACCTTCAAAGTCAGCAGCAATGGTTCCTGTCCATATGATGTCACATCTATCTAACTCTGCTTGTATTGTCGGAGCGCTTATTCAAACAATAGACAGAAAATAAATTTTTCCATGGAATTAGACTGGGCCTATCAAGGTGACCCAGGGGTGACCCAGGATCTCCCCATCTCAGTGTTCTTTACCTTCATCACATCTACCAAGTTCCTTTACTATGTAAAATAACATATCCACAAGTTTCCACTGATTAGAACCTGGAAATTTTGGAAGTAATCTATTCTGCCCACTAGAGTGATAATACCACCCTTTTATTTTTTTTTTTAACTCTATGTTAACATTAAAACCTCCATTTATTGTCACTATGTTTGTACCTCCAGGAACAAAAGGGTAATCTTTTTATCTCATTCAGACACACATTTATTTATAAGCATTCAATACACATGTTTCAAACTTTTCATATGTTCTCATTGCACTTAGTAACACTTTTTCCATTTATATATTTACTTAATTAATATCTATCTTTTCCACAAGGATAGGAGAGTAAAAACCTTGTCTCATTCATATAGTGCTCTGTCTTCCATGGCAAAAATAGTATCTAGTGCAAAATGGAGCTCCATAAATATTTGTCAGAAAATAAATGCATGGGAAAGATAATAGTTACCACGGAATAACTATTTTGCAGGGATCAATTCTTGATCATGGTCTGTTCCCCTTCCCCAGAGACACTTCATCACAACTTGCCAAAAATCACCATTTAAAATGCCTTATTCTACCTTCAACAATTGAGGAAGACAAAATTAACTCCTGAAAATGGGAGGTCAATGAAAACATTGAAATAGCAAATGTAGGTGTCTCATTTTAACTCTGGCATTTACCAGTTTTGTCACTTTGAATATGAGTTAGAGCTTAACCACTCCAGAAAGGGACAGAGTCTGCAACCACAGAACTGGAAGCATCTAAGTGATTCCAGATGGTTTTTCCCCTTGGAAGACTGATTCTGTGACTGGATGCAGTGATCCAGTCCTCTGAATAGACCTGATTTTGTCTCCTGGCAGAAGTGAAGTCATTCTCTTGGAGATCAGAAAGGCATAAGTAATCATGACAAGGCCCAAGCCAGAAAGGAAATAAGACAAAGAATATGATCTCAGGCAGATGATAAAAGACCCTTGGGGATATAGTCTTTCTCTGGGTTCTACACATATATAGGTACCTGCATCCGGTTGATGATGAAACTTTATTTTGTATGACATCTCTCATACTGCACTCTTAAATATTTAACAGAACTAAATAATGCAGTTGCCAAGGAGAGTAATAGAGGCAGCAGGGAGAAATTAAAAGGCAGTGACAAACAGTAAGAATTATGATTTAGGAAGAGTCTAAGAATGATCTCTTCTTTCTTCCACTGACTTCCCAGAAAACAGTGGTGAAGTCAGGACAAATCAAAGGTATTAATACTCCAAGAGTGTAAGGAACATTTCCTGGAGGTCAGCTCTCTCTACCAGCCCATGTGACATCGTGTGGGACACTTTAACACTCTGAGCCTCAATTGTCCCATTTAGAAAGTCAGAGCAACATCAGTGGCTGTTATAAAGATACCATTTTCTCAGAAATGTAAAATATCTTTGAAATGTATACTGCCAGGAATTCGCTTTAATTCCTGGTAAAAGGAAACTAGATGAGGAGGAGAGAACAAGATGTCTCTGTATGTGACATGAAGAGACTACAGTGTCAGCTTTAGAGATTAGCAAGATGTGGATTAAGATCAATTTACAAAGAAGTACACCAGGAAATCAATTCCAAAGGACTTTAGAGTCATTTTGTGAAATAAGTGGTTGGAAGACAGGCCATGAGTGTGTGCACTCTGGGAAAGCTCAGTGAACTCACTAGACAGTTTCCCCTACAGCCCATATTTCCTCCCACTGCCTGCTAGCACTTATGCCATCTGAAAAGTATATGTGTGTACTCTTCACATTGTTTTTTCTTATCAACCTATTCATTGTTAATCGTGTAGTTCTTAACTATCATGCAATCTTATTTCTTATATATTTTTTCCTTAAACCTGTGGCTCAAAACTTGCCTCTCACCTGTGTTAATGTAACAGGGTGGTGCTCAGGAAAAGGGGAGGTCCCAGGTTCCCTGCCCCACCCAAAGGAGGGTGGAGCTAAAGAGAAGAGATGAAGCTGGAGAACAGACTGAGGAAAGAAGGAAGCAGGATGGAGCCAGGAGACCTGGAGGAGGCACATGGAGCCGAGAGACATGTGAAGAAACTGCGCTTGCCTTTTGGTCGTGGACTGGGTGACACAGATGTGGGTGAGAGACCCGTGGGGAGATGACAATGGTGGCTTTTATCTTGATTTTGATTTTTCTCTTTTCCTCCCAGACTTGTCTGGTTGTTTCTGGTCCTTTTCTGTGGGTCCCCACTGGAAGGTGCTTTAGACTTGAGGCAGCTTTGGGGCCTTGCTCTGAGCCAATCCTGCTTGGGCAGACTTTTATCCACAAGGGGACAGGTGCTTGGGTGCTTAATTTAGAAACTACATTCTTTGTCTTTTCTGTATTGTTTCCTAATTGTATTAAAGTTCCTTCCCATTAAAGTTCTTACATGTTTTATCTTGATGCAGCAGATCACAGAACCTATTTAGAGCAGGCAGGTTTGGGGCCTCTGGGGTGCTCCTCTCCCTGCCCTGTAACATTAACTCCTCTAAAAAGCTTCACTGACTTCATGTAAGGACAACATTTCTCTCAATTCATATAATATTCTGTCCTCAAAGCAAAGTGTCCTACCAGTAGCATGAGCCTTCCATGGGGGTGGGGGGAAGGGTGGTATAAAGATATAATTATATAAACACCTAGTGAATATAATCAAATTCTAATCTAGGATGGAATGTGAAAGAAGCGCCTTCAGAGAAGGGTGCTGACTCTTAGAGATCTTTTTTCCCCCTAGATTTACTATTGAGGTTTTTTTTTTTTTTAACTTGCATTTGTTATTTTCACAGGACAAGATTTTCCCATCAGGTGTGGTCACCATCATTCTCCCACCCACAGAGCTCCACCACAGAGCACAGCATTCTCTTTCCTCCTTATTTTCTACCCTCTCCTTTCCCCCCTTTCTGCCTGTCTCAAATCTCTAGGATGTTGGTCTTAAAATTTGAATCTTGTACTGCTGCCATTTCCCCCTAAGAATAGTATTTCCTGTCCGGAGCATGCGCAGTGTTGCGCAACACGTGCCATCAATTAAGTTTTGCTTTACCATTTCGCCTGCTGAGAAACCACAGGTGTTTCCTGTTAATCAAATGAGACTGGGAGGTACGATGGGAGGAGCTACCAGGATATAAGAAGAGAACCACGAGAAGGTCAGGGGGTTACTGCCAGAGGTTACCGCGAGAGGAGCAGAGAGAAGGTCAGGGAAGGTAGAAAGACAGGGAAAAGTAAGAGAAGGTAAAGAAAAAATAAAGAAGCAACCGCTAGCCTCAAGTTGTCTCAAGCCCCTCATTTCAATCCTCAGCCCTTCTCTTTTCGTGCCTACAAATCCCGCGGGTCGGGACAATTTCCATTTGTGCACCATTTTCAAACCTCATTGCATAGCAAAGAGTCATCTTAAAGACATGTTAAAAACACAGATGACTAGGCACCCAGACCTTCTGACTCAGCAGGTCTGGGTTGGGGCTGGGGAACACGTCTTTCTAATAAATGTCCAGGAAATTGATTTTTTTTTCCCTTGGGAACACACTTAAAGAAAATTGCCTTCCCTCTGGGTTACATCTTCCAACATTCATTCAGACTTCAACCAATACTCTGGACTGCCCTGTCCCAGGTGAAATAACTTCTCTATTTTCCCTTGGCATAACAGACAACAGAATGGAATAATTTAAAGGTCAAAGCAAGAAAAAGAAACAAACAAAAAAAAAGAGCAGCACTTCTAGTTTCCATAGTGTGATACCCACTTAGCGATCTATCCTCTTTAGTAAAAAGGTCATGTCTTCCGTATTAACTGGGGCAGCTCCATGGCTGAGCTGAGTGCCTTGCTGATGTTTGCATCAGCTCCCTGTCCTCCCTTCACAGAACTTATCACTTTCTTTTTATTGAGATACAACTCACATAAACTAATTGCACAGAATTTAATGTTTTGTATTCAATGAGTTTAGGCAATTGTATAAAACTCTGTAGCCACTACCAATAACAAGTGGATCCTTTCCACACCCCAAAACCTTTGTTACACTCCTTCCTAGTCAGTAGTAACTCTCTTACCCCTACAAATCTCTGATATTTATTACCATCAATTAATTTTGCTTAGAGTTGTATTTAACATGAATGCTATCATATCATATATGTATTATATTGTGCAGAACAGACTTATTTCACTTAATTTTCATTTTTATATATGTGATGAGTTGACTTGGTACATTTTAAAAGCTGAAATGAAGGATTCATTTTTTTTTTTTTTAATTTGTAGAAGTAAAGCACGCTAAATATCAAAATTAAAAAAAAAAAGTCATGGTGCCCTTAATATAAGCAAAACTGTTAACACTTTGGAA
Source organism: Talpa europaea (assembly GCF_964194135.1). NCBI lineage: Eukaryota > Metazoa > Chordata > Mammalia > Eulipotyphla > Talpidae > Talpa > Talpa europaea. The sequence continues at coordinate 68,936,995 of NC_140073.1, forward strand.
ATGCTTTACTTGCTCTCTCTTTTTCAAGGTTGAAAAGCTGTATTGGGTCTCTGTTCAAAGAAGTAAATATGCTTTTCTTTAAAAAAAAAAGATGTTTTTTAATTTCTGCCTAGAACTGGGGTGTAGGTCAGAACTGTGGGGGGTAAGAAGATTCACCAGAGACAGAGTGGGAAGAAGAAAAGGTGGATCTACTGAAATGCACTGCTGAGGGGAGCAGCAGGCAAGACAGAAGAGGTCTGCTGCACTATGTGTGGGTCAGCTCCCTGGCCAGGCATCAAACTCAGGCTACAGTGGTGATAGCCCTGAGACTTAGGACTTTAGGCCACCAGGGAGACCCACAGAAGTATATATGCTTTTTAAAAAAAATTTAGTTGACAAATACATATAAGTCTTCTCTAAAGGCCAGCTGGGACTAGAAGGAATATTGTAAGGAAATTATCCACATTTAAGGAAATGGTGGACTAGATATCTTTCAGGCTGACATTTTGAGATTCTTTTAGAGCATGCCAGTCCTATTCATGATTATATTTAAAATATAACAGAGTTCATGATATAGTGCTAATGCAATTTAAAAAGCTTCAATATTAGAATAGTTTCAAAAAACATTAAAATACATGTCAATTAAAATTTGCTACTTAAGTGACATCAAAGAAAAGGACAAAAAAAAAAATTGCCAAAATAGAATTCTTCTTAGATCATGGTGAGATTCTTCTTAAGTCGAAGAACAGTTCCCTTCAGGGTAGAATTCTCTGCCCAATTGGATTTACTCCACAAAATGAGGTTCTGAAACATATGTTGAAGAACTGTAATAATTTGTATCTCCATATGTAGGTTTTGTTATGGTCTTTATCTTACCTGACTTCCATACTGTCCAAATCATCTTTCTGATGTTCTTTTTAGTTTGAATTTGTAAAAGCTTACTTCCTGAAGCTTGTTTTAATTGCAATCTCTTCTTTCCAACATCAAGCAACTTTTCCTCCAAATCCCAGGACTCCTGCTGTGATTTCATTAAATTATTTAGCTTTATATGTATTTCATGTCACCCATGAGCACACTAGTCTTGGTGTTAACTTTATCCAGGCTTCTTTATTTTACTTTTAAGGGCATTCAAAAGTTGTACCTTGTCAAATGCAAGTTTTCTTTTATCATTTTAAAAGCTATTTTCAAAAAAAATAAGCCATTTTCAGCTGTTCAGTTTCATTTTCCAGGACTTCAGAGTTTCAGCATCACTTTTCTTTTCTCATATGATTTGTTCTGGATTTTTTTCTTCATTTGCATCAACCATTGATTGGTATTCCAAGAGCTGTTTTGCCCTTGTCCTCAGCCTGAGAAGCAGGGTTGTAAGTTCCTCTGGGGACACCACTTGGATGCCAGCAACCTGTGGCCGTTTGCCTTTACCCCAGGAGTCCCAGCTCCAGGCAGCTTGCTCCTTGGGGTGTTTGTCCATTCTGGCTGGCACTAGTGCCGCATGCTGGGAGGGCAGAAATTCCCCTCTGCAAGGGTTGCTTTTTCTGCCAACGACTAAATATTTTGGATGTAGCAGAATTTTCTAACTCATTCACAAGCAGAAGGATTTTTTTCCTCTTGATATGATTTCATATGACTGTCCTTGTTCTGACCATTCTCAGACAAATTATGTTTATTATTATTATTTTTATTATTTTTTAAAGATTTATTTATTTATGCATACAAGATCTGGGGTGTAGGCCAGAGGTTCAGGGGGTGAGAGGATTCACCAGAGACAGAGTGGGGAGCAGAACAGGCAGATTGACTGAATCACTGCTGAGGGGAGCAGCGGGCGAGTCAGGAGAGGGTGGATAGCTGTGCCATGTGTGTAGCTCCCTGACCAGGGATCAAACTGCTGCTGCAGTAGTTGTGGACAGCTTCATAGTGCTCACGCTTAACCCCTTGCTCCACCAGGGAGTCCCAAGACCAATTTTGTTTTGTGGAGATATGTTTGAACTTTTATTGAGTCAGTACTTAGGAATAAAATTGTGTTGCAAGGTAGATTTATTTTTAACTTTATAAGAAACTTCTGTATATATCTTCAAAATTAATGAACTATATTTTGCCCTGCATCAACAATGTATCAAATGTTTTCTTATTGCCATTCACTCACCATTTTTATGTCAAAGTTCTGTTTAAATATTTTGCCTATTAATTATTGTGAGTAGGCTGATTCTTGTGGATTGTTATTATGATAAAAAGATAACACCTTTTTCCTATTCAGTAGGGTCTCTTCTCGGTTTAGTGACAGTTTCTTTTGCTATGTAAATTTTTTTTTCTAGTTTGATATAGTCCCATTAGTTTATACTCATTTTTATTTTTCTTGCTGTTGCTGATCAATTCACAACATCACAGAGACCTATGACCTGGATTGTTCTGTTTTCTTCTGTGTATTTTATGATTTCAGGTCTTTCACCTAGGACTTTCATTCATTTTGAGTAAATATAATTTTACATATAAAAAATCCAAAGGATTCAATCAAGAAATTATTTAGACTAATGAACATATTCAGCAAAGTTGTTGGTTACCATTCAGTTAATCTGAATGTATATAAAACACTTAAATGAAGCATGCAGATATCACTTGTATTTGTATACAACAATGATAAAATGTATGAAAAGGTAAAGGAACCATTTATATTAAGAAATAGTAAAATATAGTGGAATATATTTAACCAAGGAAGTGAAAGATCTGCCCAATGAAAATTTCAAAACTTTGATAAGATAAATTGAACAATGAAAATGTATAACATGTCATAAGAATTAAATGTGTAAATATCCATAGTGCCCAATGTTATCTTTAGACTAATTGCAATTACATTTGTAACCCCAATATTATTTTTCACTGAAACACAAAAAATTATAAAAAGAAGATAACTGGAGTCATCATATTTCTGGCTTTCACACTATACTACAAAGCTATAGCAATCAAGAGCATGCTAATCAAATGTAAGTGGACATATACACCAATGAGGAGATTAAAGTCCAAACTTGCACACATGTACAATCACAAAACATTTGATAAAGGGCCCAATAAATGCTCAATGGGAAAAGGTAATATTTTGGGGGCATAATGTTGGAAAAATTTAATAACCACATGCAGAATGATGAAATTGTACCCCTTTATGATATCATTGAAAATCATTAACTCAAATTAATTAAAGACTGAAATTGTAAAACTCCTAGAAGAAGAAAAAAACAGGTAAAAAAACTTTGTCTTTAGTCATGGCAATGTTTCTATTTTGAATAAAAAAAATGATTGGATTGGATAGGGAAAAATATTTGCAATTATCTATCTGATATGGAGTTAATATCCAAAATATAAAAAGAACACATGCAACTTAACAATGACAATGGTCCAATTGGGCAGGTGAACTGAAGAGACATATTTCCCCCAAGAATTTACACAAATGGTACAGGAACATGGAAAGATAATGAGCATTACTAATCATCAGATAATGGCAAATAAAAATCACAATGCAATGTCATCTCAACATTTTAAAAATATCATCAAAATGATAATACATAACAAGTTTGATAAGGATATGGAAAAATGAGTACACTTGTACAACATTGATGGGAATGTAAATTTGTTCAGTCACTGAGCAATTCTACTTCTGGGTATATACCCAAAGGAAAGAAAAATTAAAAAAAAAATGAGTTGAGAAAATATCTGTATGCCCATGTTTAAGTGGCTATTATTTACAAAATATGGTATTAACTTTAATATCTTCCAATGGAAGAATATATGACTCACATATATGTAAAATGGAATGCTACCTAGAGAATAAAAGAAAAAAAATTGCCATTTGCAACAACATGGATGGAACTTGAGGGCATTGTGTTAAATGAGATAAGTCAGATAGAAAAATTCAAGTACTTTATGATACAGGTTATGCGTGGAATCTGCACTGGGTAGAAATAAAGTAGAACAGGGAGTCATCATTTGGGGGGATTGAGGTTATGTTAGTCAAAGGGTACAAACTCGGAGTTACAAGATGAGTAAGTTTGGGGAAGATGATGTACAATATTTCAATTTTATTTGTATATGTGTATATTATGTGTATACACACACACACACACACACACAAAGTTACTCCAAGAGATTAGATGTTAATTTTTCTCATCACAAAAATTTTCTCATCATATGAACTCATGGAGGTGTGAGTTAATGCTGTGATCACAAGTTTACTGTTCAACATCTTGTATACCTTAAACTTAGATGATATTATATGTCAATTATGTCTCAATAAAAAAAGAATGTTTTGTCCAATTTATAACCCTTTGATAAGTTGCAAAATTACATAACATAGAATTTAAAGAAACAGATCTATAATAATTTCATAGATGATATTCAAAAGTCTTCAGCTAAGTCACTTAAAATAAGCACACATTTTTAAAACAATTCCCTAAGAAATGTTTTTGCTAATAAACTCCTCTACTCCAATGCCTATTAAAATTTTCTATAATATTTTTTTCTCCAGCATAAAGTAATTTCTTCCTGTCCTCAAAGGAAAAGAACATGAACACCCATAGGCATCACACCCATTATGAAATGAATAGATGTGAATATTTCATCTTAATTTTCTGAATGAAAAAATAATTAAGAAAGTTGAGACTATCTTGATAATTGTGCTCCATGTTCCATTGAAAAACAATCACTTCTGTCAGATGACTTGAGTATTACTACACAGGCATATGAAGAAGAAAGTGATAGTGGGATGTTTTTGTTTTCACTCTGTAAATTAAGATTAAATATTACAGTGAAATATAGTTGGACAAAAACTATACATTAATAATCTCCATTCTTGTATGGAGATTAATATACAATTTCTTACCTGAAACAGATATCCCTGTTCAGATACAGAAACATCAAAGCAAACCCATTTTTATTTAAAATCCTTCCCATTGCCACTTAGATCAGAACAAATTCCAAATTAACTTTCTCCACTGACAGTGATGCCCAGGTGTGGTAACTATAGAATGTCCTGATGAGGAAGTAACTCAAAGATTTTTTTTCAAGATGCAAATATGCTCAGCTTGAGTTCTGATCCTAGTGATGAAAAAAAATAAACAAACCTGCTTTTGTGAGGAAATAATGCTGATCTCCAGGTGTCAGATTAACTTTAAACCTATTTCCTTATAGTACTTAACAGCAAGATTCACCTGCCACCAGCAAATCATTGTAGGGTAAGTAAATGATATCAGGCTTTTCTGCCCTCCCGGCATTAGCATGGATGATGGATCTGGGGTCCTGAATGCATGTCTGATGGGCACCTGGAGTAGGGTGTGGGCATAGGTAGATGGGATTTGCCTGGGCTGAGACTGGGCCTATAAGGGTGGCATCACAGACACACCAGTAGAGCAGAGAGCACAAGAGGAACAATAGAGCAAAAAGAGTGAAAGAGAAGCAGAGGCCACGAGAGAACACCAGAGAGCCCAGAAAGAGTGAAGACTTGCTGGGGGCTGGGAATCTGGCAGGTCTCTGCCTGCTGTGTACCCAGTAAAATCCCAATAAAAGCCTGAAAAGCCACAGAGGGCTCCAGGACTCTCTCCTTTACCCCGTCTGCTCAGATCATAAAAACCCTGCGCTGTACCCTTCCTGCCTCTACAGTCATGTACATTGTTGGAGAGGCAGGAGGGCACAGGGCAGGATATGGAGGGCACAGGGCAGGATATCTATGGCACAGGCAGACGGGTAAGGAGAGTCCTCGAGCCCTCGGTGGCTTTTCAGGCTTTTATTGAGTTTACCAGGTACAGGCCTGCAGCCTCCCGGACCCCAGCGGATCTTCTCTCTTTCTGGGCTCTCTGGCATTCTTGTTCTTCTCTTGCTCTTCTCGCATCTTTCTTCTCGTTCTCCTCCCATTGTCTCTTCTGCTTCTGCTGTTGCTCTTTCTCTCTTTCTCTGCTGGTGTCCCCATGATGCCGCCCTTATAAGCCCAGTCTCAGCCTAGGTGTGCCCACGGAGGCATGCCCACACACTACCCCAGGAGCCAGCTGTCATGCATGCATTCAGGACCACAGGGATCCATCATTAATGACAAAAGTGGGAGGGTGGAAAAGTCTGATATTTTTACCTACCCTACCATTACTTAGACTTCAACCAATTACGTCCAATACAAGTGACCATATGAGTCCACTGAGACCAACATGAGGCAGCTGTTACCCAAAGTAGTGGAGTGTGCATGCAGAGTTCAGTGGTCTTTTAGGGAGACTTGACTATGCAGTTGAGGACACTAAGGGCAGAAACAACAACATGGAGAACCAGGATCAAGAGAAAATTTGTATAGAGCCTCTAATAATATAGCTAAATTTTATTTTCAATAACCCCCTTAATTTTTCATAACCCCCTTTATTTTCAATAAATTCAAGCTCCTCGGTCTGACAAAATAAACAAACAAAAATCCTTTATTACTTTCTTTCCTTTCCAGTTTCAATTCCTATCAAAAATCCAGAAATTAATATGGAACACGTTCTTTCAACTCCATGCTATCAACCTGATGCTCCAGTTTACCATCTTTATGTTCTATACAGACCAATTCTTACTCACCTTTCAAAATTCAGCCAACCTGTTCTAGGAGATTGAGCCTAATTTCTTCATCTCAAACTTTCTTCTCTATATCACCACATGATTTTTTAAAAGATTTATTTATTTATGCATACAATAACTGGGGGATGTGGGGGGTAAGATGATTCACCAGAGACAGAGTGGGGAGCTGAACAGGCAGATTGACTGAAATACACTGCTGAGGGGAGCAGCAGGCGAGACAGGAGAGGTCTGCTGCAGCATGTAGGTTAGTTCTCTGGTTGGGGATCGAACTCGTGCTGCAGTGGCTGCGGATAGCTTCATAGTGCTGAGTCTTAACCCCTTGTGCCACCAGGGAGGCCCCTCTATACCATCACATGATTTCATTATTGCTCTCTAATTCCCCAAAATTTCCACGTCTGAACCTAAATGTGTCTTAAGTCAATTTTTTCTTTACTGAATAAGTAGTCTGAGATTCACTGGGCATGACTTTTTCATAGCTACTATCATGTTCAGTGCACTGTCAAGTTTTAGAGGAAGAAGAAATCTTGAGAATTTGTTACATAAACTAACAAATTCAAAAACAAACTCAATGGATTACCTGATTTTTCAATTGTCAGAAACCAATTGTGAATGAAGCTTTCATAGATATTCAGCAATAAGAAAACACCATCACTTTTCACATCTCCTATCATTGTGGATCATTTAAAGGTTTTTTTTGTTGTTGTTGTTTTGTTTTATTTTTAAGAGTTTGTAGGGTAAATGAGATTGCTCAGACTTTTGCACCACTGGCCTCTGTGGCTATCACCCGCAGCCTTGAACGCAGCAGGCACTTGGGAGTGTGGGTTTGGGGTATGCATGCCTGATGGTGGACAACTGGAATGTGGTGTGAGCATGTGTAAGTGGGCACCTGAGCTGAAAAACTGAGCACATAATAGCGGTGTCACAGAAGATGGAGCAGCAGAGGACCGTGCAGCACAGAGCAGCAGGATGACTACGAGAGGAAGAGACTACAAGATATCACCAGAGAGAGAGAGCAGGGAACAGAACAGGCAGATTGACCAAAATACACTGCTGAGAATAAAGACTCACTGGGGCAGGAGGCCTGCCAGTCCCCTGGCCTCTGGGCCCCTTTGCTTGTCCTGTACCTGTTTGCCTCTACAAATGGTGTAGAAAGATCATTAAAAGCCTGAAAAAGCCACTGAGGATTCCAAGACTACCCTTTGCCCCCTCTGCTCTGTGCCTTCCTGCCACTCGAGTTTTTAAGAGTGAACTACATTTTCCGAAAATAATTTAACTTCACAAACAATAATGCAAAATATGTGACATACCTAAAATCTACTGCTATTATTAATTTTAAGTGTAAATTATTAAAGGATTAGTTTACTTGTGTGGATTGCTGTAGAATAAGAATGGCAATTTTAATACGGAATGTGTTCCATAGTGAATTAAAATTAAAATCTGTGGTAGTCAAATTTTCCCAAAACCATTTATTGAAGAGGTTATCCTTTTCCCAATGTATATACTCCACTCCTCTGTCATAGATTAGCTCCATAAATGTGTGGTTTTATTTCTTGACTCTCAATTCTATTCCTTTTGTCTGTGTATCTGTTTGTTTGCGGTTGTTGTTGTTGTTTTCTATTCCAGTGCCATGCTGTTTTAATTTTTAAGGCTTTATAGTATTCTCTAAAATCTGGAAGTGTGATACCTCCATGTTCTCTTTGATTTAGATATAAGAGTTCCTGTCAACATTTCTTGTAGGGGAGTCCTATTGTTTACAAATTCCTTCAGCTTCTGTTTGTCTGAGAAAGCTTTTATTTCTGCCTCATATGTGAAACAGATTCTTTTAGTATATGGTGTTCTTGGATGGAAGTTTTTATCTCTAAGTATTTTGAATACTTCATCGCATTCTCCTCCTGTCCATAGTATTTTCTCAGATAAATCAGATACATTTTTAATACAGAAAATAATGAATTTTTCATCTCCTATGTATTTGAAAATGAGTAAGTAAACTATATGGAGTTTCCTTATAACATAAAATTCATAAAATATATCCTCACCCTTGGTTATGGAAAGACAAGAAAATATTTCAGTAATCTGGAAAATGGGCAATTAAACAGTGAATAAATTAATGTTCTCTCTCTAGTAATCAGAACTTAGCTAATGGTCAAAGTTAACAAATTAGATTACTTAATATTTTACTAAAACCATTGGGTGCTTCTTTTCAAAGATTTCAGTTGGATGAATTTTCTCAAAATCCTACATATGTTCAGGCATTTCTGCTAACATTTCTACTTCTGAGTTATTTTCAAAACTAGGTTTTCAAATTCTTTAAAGTATGATGTGGAAGAAGGGTAGAAAACTAAAATGGTTACCAAGTTGAACATGAATTTTATGTCATCCCTAGAAACTTGAGGTTACATTGTACTGATAACTATCACATCACAACATCCCCAAATTATTATGTACCATTTTCAAGATATTTCACAGATAAATGCATTTTATTCTTGAATTTGATTTTTTCTCTGAAAATTTGAAGTAATTACTGAATAGCGATAGATTAAAGAACAAAATACAAAAAATATGAAATGCTTATTTTGCAAAATTTGCAAGCAAACTATAGATCTGAGGCATACAGCAGGAGCCAGGGAAGAAGAGGGGACAAAACGGGGGAGGGAAGAGCACAAGATACTATGAGGATGGTTCACCATAGATGCGGTGTATGGAGATTTACAGGGGCTACACCTGAGGGGAGAAATCAAATATTGTACAAAAATGAACAACAATATAAGAAAATAAAAAAGTTTAATCAACAAAAAAGATATAGGGCCTCCCTGGTGGCGCAAGGGTTAAAGACAGTGCTATCAAGCTATCACCAGTCACTGCAGCACAAGTTTGATCCCTGCCCGCCAGGAGGAACCCACATGGATCAGCAGAGCTCTCCTGCTTTGCCCGCTGCTCCCCTCAGCAGTGCATTTCAGTAGATCTGCCTGTTCTATTCCCCATTCTCTCTAGTGAATCCTCTCACGCCCTTACACCTCTACCTTATACCCCAGTTCTTGTATTGTATGCATAAATAAATAAATCTTTAGAAAAACATAAATATATATATATGAAATAAATTATTTAACTATATTAAAATAAAAATCAAGTTGTTTCTTCTTATTGAAACATATGTCTACACATGTGTATGTATATATATATATATACACATATATATATGCCTGTGTTATAATACAGATAATTTTGCAAAATTTATATTTTGCAAATATTTTCTCTCAGTCTATGGCTTGTCTTTGTGTTTTCTTAACAATATTGTTTAAAAAAAACAAAAGTTTTTAACTTGTGTTCAAGTTCCTAAGACATTTTCCCTACCTCCTCAAAAATATTTTCCTTGTTTCTTTTAGAAGTGTGGTAATTTTTTTACATTTAGGTCTAGGATTCATGCTATTATTTTGTACATGGTGTCAGGTAGAAGTCAGAGTATTGCAACATGCCAGCAAGCAGATCACTATGGTCTCATTTGCCAAGGACTTCCTGGCAGGCGTCAATGCTGCCACCATCTTCAGGAGAGCCACAGCCCCATCGAGCAGGTCATGCTGCTGCTGCAGGTGCAACAGATGGCAATTTTGAATTACATTTAATTCAAAAATAAATTAGTTTCAAAAGAATCTATAAAAGCCTTGTGTGTGTGTGAAGAAAGGAAGCAAGTAATTGATAATCTTTAGACTCTTATATAACATTGAAAACCAACACTTTGAACTAAATTTCACTTTGAAAAATTTTTCTTCTTGACAAAAAGAATATTTTTCAGACTTGTTTTCCACACACTGTAGCCAGTTCTTGGAAATCTTAAAGTAAGCAAAACATCACCTTTAAATTGCCGTATATCTTCCAGAAGTTGTCTGCTAGTCTTCACATTTCAGTTCAAATACCATTTTTTGTTTAATGTTTCCTTGCCATCCACCATCCCCCTTGAAAATTTAACTGAAGATAAATTTAATTTATCTTTCAACAATATTTTTAGCTAGTAATATTACTGTGCTTTTAATTCACTGGTGTTTCTGTTAATATGTAATTCCCCCTACTCGCCTAACTAGGGCAGAAAGTCCTTTGCTTTACTCTTTTATATCCATTGTATTGAATATGGAGCCTACTGTGTATTGATCTTAACTCAAAAAATTAGTTAGGAAGAGAGATGAACTATGTAACTAAGGAAAATAGGTAAGAAGTCAGTGGGAGAAAATAAAAATTAGATGGTTTACAGATATTCTAAGTAAAAGCATTGAATCCATTGACTTCTTTTCTCATAAAAATAAATTAAGCAGAAAAGATAAAACATTCTTATCACAGAGGACACATGCAGAAAGTTTAAAATTATTTTAGTTTATTATGTCATTTTTCTGTGGCACATATAAATGACCTCTTGAGAATATAACAGAGGTTGTCAACACAACTTCCTTAATGAAGAAAGAATACTTAGCTTCAGAGCAAATGCCTAAGATCCTGCTAAGGCAGGATTTTCTCACCACAACTTCTAAAAGACTATATTCATTATATTTTATTTAACCTGTCTTAAAGTACATGGCATATGTTTCTTGCTTTATACATGATGTGGTTGAAGTTTATAAAGAAAAGTAACTCATTTCATATCACCAATGTTAGGTATAGGGTTTTGGGTTCTAATACAAATCATTTGATTCCAGAGTATTCATTAGGAATCAAAAAGCTTCATAATAAGCACTCAAAATATTGACTATTTACTATCACTTCAGTATACATAGGGAAATAAAAAGCAGAGAGAATGATTCATTCATTCATGGTATAAAGTTAAATGTGCTGGAACTACTATTAAAATGAATTTCAGCCACTTCCTATGCTAGCACATCTTTCTACATGAAGGCTATCTATAATACAAAGGCTGGGTAGGAATCATGGTGAATCTAAACATGTTGCCTACATTGTAAATGTTTATACACTTTTGAGTTTATAGTATTTTCACACAGGTATGCTCTAACAAACGTTTTTATACAAAAATATATATATAACTACATGAGAATTCTGTGGATAAAGGCATTAAATTAGGCTGATTTAGAGAGTACATAACTAGAACTTGTAACAACCTTGCCCCAGATCTTCCAGATATTTCCAAGTAGCTGGCACTACAACTATTCTATCAAAGCCATGTGCTTAAGATGTTGGAGGATATGGTAAGATGAGTGAATACCTGGGCCCATTACTACACTTCATTTACGATGGAGTTCCTTGATTGGAAGCAATACTGTATGGAATGTATGATGATGAGGAAGAAATTCTGTAAATGGATGCATAATAGTTCTGGCAGAAGCATTGTGCATGCAGAGGGAGATATATATTAAGTCTCTATTGTACTAAGGACAAAATTTTGTCCCTTTCATGATGGAAACAGTGCAATGTAATCAACCTACCTCTACGTACTTACTGACCACCCTAGGGTAGGGTAGCATATTAGGAGCTCAATGTTGGTTTTAATTAATGGCAGTAGGTGAACTGGAAGCTAACATTGCCACCTGGCCCCTTTCGGTGCTTCATGCCTCTAAATTAATAGGCTAAGAAGACCATTACAGTGTTGGTGGAATGACTGATCCTGCTCCAAGGAGAAATTCAAATGAATTTCCACCAAGATTAAGGAAGAATATGTCTGAAATATAGGCGATCCTGTAGCAATCACTTAGTATAGCTATGCCACAAGAGTAGAGTCAGTAGAAAACTATAGTAACCTAATCCAAGCATGACTATAACAGTCCAGATCCTACAAAAATACAGTTTTTGGTGACCCCATCAAATAAAGAATCATGACAAGCTGAGCATCTTGGTGGGGGGAAAGGGAATACAGAATACAAAGTGGGAGAAGGTAGCTGCAAATATCAGCTAGAACTTTGTGATATGCTGCAGAAGGAGGGCTGTCATTGTCATGAATATTTCTTCTTTAGTTTGGTAGGAAGGTATGTGTATGAGTGTATAAATCATATGTTACTTCTTTATTTCTTTCTTAACTCCCTGACCTAATATAAAATACATTTATTTTATATAGTGGTATTTTAGTATTGTTAGTTTTGCATCACAGTATTTAAGCCATAAACTATCAGGAAGAAAAGAAATACATTGTCCAAGAACTTTGCATTTTCTTCTGTGGAAAATGTGTTTGGGGCTTGTTGTAGAATGTGCATATTATGTTGAGAAATGCATTACCTTGTTATTGACTTTATTTGGAGGTTAAGTATCACTGAAAGATATGTGTATACACAAAATTTTATGTGCCAACTTGGCTGGCCCACCATGCCAGATATGTGACCAAGTATTGTTCTATGAGAGCATTTTTTAATGCTATTGACATTTAAACAGGGAGGCTTTGAGTAAAGCAATTTGTCCTCCATAATGCTGATGGGCTTCAGCCAGTTAGTTAAAGGCCTGAATGGAAGAGAAGACAAATCCTCCACCAGAAAAAGGGAATTCTGCTACCAATAGCCTTTGGACTCGAATGTGTTCCTAGCCCGATGCCCTTTGAACTTGAACTGAAATACTGACTTTTTCCTGGGTCTCAGTCTGATGGACTTTCACTTGAATTATAGCATCAGTTTTTCTCTGAATCTCCAGTCTGCGAATCCATTCTACAGATATTATGACAGCCTTCATGACTGAATGAGTCATTTTAAAACAAATATATTCTTGTGGGGGATGTGTGCGTGTGTGTGTGTGTGCATGTGTGTACTCATTCTCATCCTATTAATTCTGCTTCTCCGGAAAATTCTCTAACTAATATAGGCATTGAGTCTGTCTGAGGTTATCTGGGAAAGTTTCTGACAGGTGGCAGTAGATAAATTAATTTTGACATTTCAGAGATTATTGTAAAGTTCAATTACGAGGCGATTCTTAAATAATATATATTATAAGATTCATAATTTTATTACAATAATTTTCTTCTTTCAATTTGGTTACAACAAATATAACAAATATATGTGTTTATTTCATGAACAATTATAGCTGCTCTAGTGACACTTGATACATTTCTTATGGTCCACATTTAATGATAGTGGAAAAGAAGTTAAATTTCTACCATTATTCTAGACAATGCTTGCCAACTTTTCTACTACAAGCTCTTTGTTCAAGAAGGTAATGCTCACAACTATTTCCTCAATAATATAGTGTAATAATGTAGACACTGGGCTGCTGAAAAGATAAGAGAAATCCATTTTTAGGAATTTCCAAAATACTTTTTAATGGTTTCTATGCAAAACCAGACTAATATAATTTGACTGATGAGAGTCTACGTCTAGAAGCAGCCACAAAACCTCTCTGAAGAGGAAAAGAAGGGAGGATTGGGTAGGAAGAATCTAGAAATGCAACACAGTCCCAAGAAAGGAAAATGAAATAAATAGGGAGTTCTTGAGTCAAATATTTCTGCTGACTGAGCTATGTGTCTCCTCCTAAGAGGTGGTTATTATTAACCACACACTACTTGGACTGCATGGGGGTAGCCTGGAAAGTGTGGACTGTGCCTGAAGATAATGGGAGATCCTTAGGGACAATTATTGGGGCTCCCCACAAAAGGAAATCCAAGAAGCTCATTTTCATAGCCAGCACAACATACTAGGTATTCACACATGATTCATACCAAGTGCTTATATCTAAATCTTTGCACATTTTTGCTTTACATTTTAGAACATAAACCAGATATTTACTTAACATCTCTGTGTCTGTCTCTGTCTCTCTTCCATTTGCACACTATCTATCTGTCCCTTTTCCCATCTACTTGCCCCCATTTAAGTGATTATGGCAGATAATTCCCAATTTTATGATATCTAGAAATAATTTTCTGAGTTGATTTATTTTGAATTTGATTGCTTGATTCATTGATGGCTTTTGATGGTTGGGAAAATGGGAAATAACTGCAAATATTTCCCAAGAACTGTAAATAAAATAATGGTTATTTTCTTAATCTAGAACCATAATTCCACAAATATAATTTGTTGTTCTCTATGGAAACTTACCTACCTATTTAATCTTACCACATATGACTCTCTACACTAAAGGGCCTAATGCAACTGATAAAAAAGATCAAATATTGCTCAATGAAATCATATACCACAGAGCTGATGAATACCCCAAAATACTGGGTTTTGTTCATAAGGACCTAACAGAAGAAGTTCCACCTGTTAGAAACCATCAGATGGAAATTGTTCATTCTCAGAAATGGACACTTTGTATATTTGATAGTGCTTTCAGTTTATCCAAATCACTTTCACTTTATTTGTTCCTAAATTTAAAATTGTACCATCCTTCATGGTATCATCCTGTTCTGACCCTGCCATCCATACCATCCTCTTTTCATATGTACGTGTCTGACCTTCCGGTTTGAATTTGCCAGCTAGAAAAGATTTAATACTTTCACTGATACATATACTTTGTGTTTCCTTTGTTGTTTATTTATTTGTATTCCTATTTATTTTCCAGAGCTTCAGTTGGGAAATCCTACCTTCTTTTTGTTTGTTCTGTCTCTCCTCTCATCTCCCAACTCATATACATTCTTCCAGTTACAATTGTTGAACAAATAGACTAGGTTTTTTAAACCCTTTTTGGTAGCTCAATTAGATTTCTGTAAAATATAACAAGGTTGGGGAATTTGCACTGTGGAAACTGGCAAATTCTACTAATGAGGGATTGATTTCTGGTTTCATTGACTTAAAATGATGGTGAAAGCTCTGAGGCACAGTAGTGAAAAGCACAGATTTTCAATGAGATGCACCATGGTTCAATATTTGACCCAGATACTGATTTGAAAGTTAAAGTTTGGGCAAGTCTTAATGTATTTGAAATACGAGAAAGTGGTAAAATTGAATACCTAACTTGAAGACTTGCTCTAAATGTGATATACACACACACACACACACACACACATTTTGAAAAGGATCTGAATGTAGGCATTCAATAAATTATAGTTTTTATTAATACCAAATATATGCAACACTTTCATATTCATCTGTTATTTGAAATATGTGAGAACTCATTGATAATTTACAATGATGATATGGTTACTCTTTTTAACTTACCACCTTTAATACCACTGCTTTCTTTCTTTTTTTTTTTTTTAAGATTTTTTTTTTTTAATTTTTACAAGAGCTGGGGTATAGGCCAGAGGGGTGGGAGGGTGAGAGGATTCACCAGAGACAGAGCAGGGAGCAGAACAGGCAGACAGATGGAAAGCACTGCTAAGGGAAGCAGTGGGCGTGACAGGAGAGGTCTGGTGCACCTATATACCACTGTTTTCTTTCTGTTTAAAAAGAATTTTGGTTCTAAGTAGTTTTCTTGAAAACTGAGGAGATTAGAAAGAAGCCAAGTTTTGCACAATGAGCATCAAATAAGGAAGATCTAGATTGAATTGGAAACATATATCCTCATGCTAAAAACATATAATTAATGGTGAAATATAAAAAAAAACCCATTAAAATAACACAAGACGGTAATGATTGGTATTTGATAAATAATTCTAGTAAGATGAAAAGTTAGTGAATTTGCTAGTGTTTGTAAAAAAAGGTGTAGGCAAAGAAGACTTTATGAAGCTATTGTACATCAGTGTTAGTTTGACAAATTTTCAGGAATTTTGAAAGATAGATCTTAAAAATAGCTATTATTGGGTTTCCTGGGCTGGGGGAGCAAGGGTTAAGCCTCAGAGCCATCAAGTTATCACCAGCCACTGTGACATGAGCTGGATACTTGCCAGGGAGCAAACCCACATGTATTTTTTTATTATTAAACTTTGTATTTTTATTATTAAACTTAATAGGACATCCCTGGTGGCTCAAGAAATTAAGCAGAGCACTAGAAAGCAATCTGCAGCCTCTACAGCACGAATTCGATCCCTGGCCAGGCAGGGAGCGACCCACCAAGTACAGCAGACCTCTCTTGTCTCTCCTACTGCTCCCTTCAGAAGTGTATTTCAGTCAATTTGCCAGTTCTGTTCCCCGCTCTGTCTCTAGTGAATCCTCTCACCCTCCCACATCTCTGGCTTGTACCCCAGCTCTTTTATGCATAAATTAATAAATCTTTAAAAAAATAAACTTAATAATAAAAAAATAGCATTCAAAGCTTATCACTTACTAGAAACATTACTGCATTTTACTCCTCTTTGTACCATGAGGTTGTTTTTATCTATTGTGTCCAGAAGGTGCATAAACCGTAAAATGCTGTGTTACAACTTATCTCCTGAGTCCACACTCATGACCCTACTTTGGTAACTAGAAATCAGCCATGGTGGGAGAATTTACACTGCAGGAATTGACAGGAGCTACAAATAAGAGCTTGTTTTATGGTTTTGTTTATCATCAACACTTAAAATGATGGTGAAGGTGTTAATAATGTGAAATAACTAAGAGTCTTGTGTAATACTAGAATTGAAAGTGGTTTCCTTTTAACTAATAGTATATGGTTTAATGAGAGAAATAGCATGACAGTTTTTTTTATAATAGATTTAATGACGTTAAATTTATTGGGAATAGAGTTAATGGGCTGGAATACAACTTTATTTTGCAAATCATGGTGAATTGCAGCCATAGATATAAGAGTTCAATAAAAATCAATGAATGTATTTTATAAATAATCAATGTTATAATAACTTATATTGCATGGCCATTATTATTTTGTAAACAATGTGCTATATATCTTCTATATCAATAAAATTTGAACAACCTTATACACTTATATATACAATTTTCCCCCATATGTCCCATTGACTATATCAGCACAACTCTAAGAGATGTTATACAAAAGAAGAGATATATTGTAGTGTTGATTTTTAATGTTCTCTAAATTTCAGCTCTTTAGTTTGGACTCACTTTTACCTTTCTCCTAATCTATTGCAATATATCTTAAAATATTATCAGGATTTTAGAACATAAATCAATCATAAAATATACAAATAATATATTTTCCAGTCCTCCCACCTTTTCATTTATTTTCATATGACTATCAAATGAACTTACATTACTTTTTAAAAAGTCATATTCTCCATATTACACTACTGTGAAAAGTTATAATGCAAATGATGTATGAGACATTTCTAAGCTTTTGAATCTATTCCACTCTTCTATTCATCTTTTCTTCTGCCAAGAACACATAGTTTAATTACTATGATGTTAACAATAATTGCTGATATCTGGAGGGAAAGTTCTCTCACTTTTTTTTTTATAATTGATCTGGTTAATGATGACATTTTATACTTCATATTGATTTTAGAATGGCTAGCTAAATTAGTCCCCCCCACCTCAGAGTTTTAATGAATCTATGTATTCATTTGGGGAGAAGTAACCTTTGCAAAATAGTGAGTCTTCCTATCTACTTACATGGTAAGCATCTTCTATCCAACTATTTACATTTTCCTCATTCCCTCTTAATAAATTTTGAAGTTTTAAGTGTAGAGGTTTTAATACTTTTATTAAATTTATTTTTCAGCATTTGAATTTTTATGTCATTACACTTCAATATTTAATTTTATTTTTTATTTATTTGTTGCTTATATATAAGCATTGTGGTAGGAATCTTATTCCATTTACTAGTTCTACTAATTCTATTTTATTTTAGAATATATATATATATATATAGTCTTGCCATCTGCATATAAGTTGAAGTTTTAGCATATTCAGAGATTTTACTTTCATTTATTTTTAGTTTATAAAGGATTTTATCAGGCATGACTTAACAAATTTACCAAATATTATATATATATATATATATATATATATATATCAATGTGCTTGTTTTCTTTTCTAATATTTTCCTTTTATTTGTTTTTTACATTTTTTATTACTGTGACATTTACTTAGAACAATATATATAATATGGAAGTATAGGATTCTACCTCTTTAGATGTGTTACCACACCACACCAACCAACAAGACACACACAATCTCCCAACGTGGTCCATTCATCACATTCCCAACTTTTCTCTGCACTCTTAACTTTTTCCACTGGTAACCTCAGTTTTTTAGTCAGATTTCTAGGGTTTGGCTTTGGTTTGGTTTTGCCTAACTCTTTAGTTTCTCTGTATTCTACATATCAGTTAAAGCATCAGGCATTTCTCTTTCTATTCTGACTTGTTTTGTTAATGTAATCACATCCAGTTCCATCTCCGCTGTTGCAAATGACAAGAATTCATCTTTTCTATAACTGAGTAATGTTCCATTATATATATATATATATGATGTATGTATATATGTGTATATATATATATGTATATGTATATCAGAAATAAATGATTATTCTAAATGCAAACAAACTGAATTCACCATTTATAAGGCACAGTGTGTTTCTCCTTGTATTAAAAAAAAAATTCTTACTTTCTGTTTTTTCTTTTTTTTTTTATATTTTTTTATAATTTTTCTTTTTTTTTAATTAATTAATTTTATTTATACAAGTACTGAGTACAGTCAGAAGCGCGGGAGGGTGAGAGAGTTCACCAGAGCCAGAGCGGGGAGCAGAGCAGGCAGAAGGACCGAAGTACACTGCTGAGGGGAGCAGCGGGCGGCAGGAGGTCTGCGCGCCATGTGGGACCCTCACCCTGTGGCCGGGGATGGAACCGGCGTCGCAGAGGCTGCGGGCAGCTTCACAACCCAGTGCTCAACTGCTGCGCCACCTGGGAGGCCCACTTTCTGTTTTTTCAGTAAATGCACCAGAACTTCAAAGATAAATATAGATTCAGAATAAAAGGCTTCAAAACAATCCTACAAGAAAAAGGGACTCTAAAGAAGGCAGAGGCAATAACTCAGGAGCCATAAAATTCAGGAACATATATGCACCAAATGAACGAGCATCAAAATACATAAGGGAATTACTAGCAAATCCGAAAACAGACATTGGGAAAAACACATTCTTGGCAGGGACTTTAACACCCCACTTTCACCAGTGGAAAGATTAACCACATCAAAGATAAGTAATAGACTTAAATAAAAAAAATTAGACCACATGAACTTACTAGATATAGATGGGGCACAGCACACCTAAAAAGCTGAACATATGTATTTCTCAAGCAAATATGGGACATTCCCTGGATTAACCACATATTGGGTCACAAGACAGGTATCAACAATTCATGAAGATTGAGATTATATCAAGCATTTTGTCTGACCATAAAAGTGTCAAACTAGAATTCAACCATAAAAAGCAAACAGGAAAAATCTCTAATCTCAGTAAAGACTGAACAACACACTACTGAATGGCTATGGTGTTAATGAGGACATTAAAACATACCTAGAGACTAATGACAGTGGGGACTCAACTTGCAGAACTTATGGGACACAACAAAATTGGTAATAACAGGCAAGTATACAGCAATATAGGCATACATTGGGGTTCTCTGGTGGCACAGGGGTTAAGTCTCAGAGCTTTCAAGCTATCAACAGTCACTGCACCATGACTTAAATCCCTGGCCAGGGAGATAACCCACATGGCTCAGCAGACCTCTCCTGCTTTGCTTGCTGCTCCTCTCAGCAGTGTATTTCAGTAGATCTGCCTGTTCTGCTCTCCAATCTGTCTCTGGTGGATCCTCTCACCCCCGCACCTCTGTCCTACACCTTGTATGCATAAATAAATAAATATATTAAAAAATACAGGCATACATCAAGAAACAAGAAAGAGCTCAAATAAATAATCTTAACTCCCACTTTAAGGAGCTAGACAAAGTAGAATGAACAAAACAAAACAAAAAAATCAGTAGAAGGAAGGACATAATAATTAGTGTACAAAAAAATGAAAGAGAAATCAAAAAGACAGTTCACAGATTATTGAAACCAAAAGTTTTTTTCTTTAAAAACAAATAAATAAAATATAAAAACTGTAGCTAGGTTTACCAAAAAAAATGAGAAGACTGAAATAAATAGGATCATAAATTTACAACAGACACATCAAAATTCAGAAGATCATAAGAGATAATCATGAAGCTTTGTATACAAATAAAATGAAAAATCTAGAAGGTGTAGACAATTTTTTAGAAATATTAATTCAAGAGTTAATAGTGAAAAACCACAAAACCTGAAAAACACAATTACATGCACGGTAATTGAAACAGTATTCAAAAGTCTCACAAAAAAACAAAACTCCAAATGAGTGCTATCAAAATCTTCAAAGGTGAGCTAATAACCATCTTGTTCAAATTCTTTCAACAAATTGAGAAACTATGGACCAATTTTCCTAAAGATCATATGCACAAAATTCCTCAACAAAAATCTCAGCAGACAGAACTCATCACTCTATTAAAAGAATTGTACAGTATGGTCAGTTGGAATTTATATCAGGGGCACAGCATAGTTCAACATCCAGAAATCAATAAATATAATTCACCACATCAATAAAAGGCAAGATGAAAACCTATAGTGATATCAGTAGATGATGAATAAGCATTTGATAAGATTCAACATCCATTTATGACCATCACCCTCAAAAACTGGTGATATATGGGACATAACTCAGCATAATAAAAGCCATAAATGACAAACCCACAGCAAACATCATTGTCAATGGAAAAAGTCTGAAAGCTTTTCTATTAAGATCTGGTAAAGACAAGGATATCTGCTTTCATCACTGCTAATCAACATAGTATCCTTGCTAGAGTAATTAAACAAGAGAAGAATATAAAACAAATTCATACCGGGAAAAAAAATGAAGCCATCATTATTTGCAGATGACATGATAATATACATACAGAATGAAAAAGACTCCACTATAAAACTAATTGAAATATATTAGCTCATCAGTGTGGAAGGTTACAAAGTCAATATACAAAACCTAGTTGCCTTACTATACTCAAGCAATTTTATCAAAAATAATTAGCTACCTAAAAATAAACAACAATTAGGTAAAGGATCTATGCAGATACAACTACAAAACATTGATTAAAAAAAAAGACACAAGATAATAGAAAGATATTCACTGCTCCTGAATTAGAAGAATTAAACTGGGCTTCCTACATAAACAAATATACAGTTTCAAAGAAATTCCTTATCAATGGCATTCAATAGAGAAAGGAAAGTGTCTCTGACAAAAAGTGTTGGGAAAACTGGACAACCACATGAGAAATAACAAAATTATGTCACTAACACCATGCTCAAAATGGACAAAAGACTGGGAAGCAAGACCTGAATTTTGTTATTCTGTACCGTTGACTGTCCACTCTTCAAACTGACACTGTACAGCAGGTTATCCAGAGTATCCAGCCTGCCTGCGCACTAGCATCTTAGATGTACCAGCCTCCATAATCACATGATCCAGTTGCTTAAAATAACTCCCTTTATCCATACATATAGACTAACACATCCTATTGGTTCTGTTTCTCTAGAGAATCTTGGCTAATGCAAGCATGAATTAAATCCATTTAACCAGAAATGTCCATTAACTGATGAAAGGTTGAAAATTTGATATGTTCATATAATGAAATATTATTTAGTCCTAAACAATAATGAGGTACTAATATATATTGCACTATAGAGGAATCATGGAAAACATTATGCTAAATGAAGTAATACAAACATGAAATACCAAGTCATATGATTATACTTGAATGAAATGTTCAGCATAGGAAAATGTACAGAGACGGAAAATAGATTTGAGGTTTCTCATGACTAGGATTAGGGGCTGAGGGCAGTAAGATAATAGCTAATGGGTATAGGGGTTATTTTTAAGGTGATGAAAGTGTTCCAAAATTGGTTGTGGTGATAGTTGCATCAATTTCTGAATATACTAAAAGCAATTTAGTTGTATTCTTGAAATGGAGAATTACATGGTATGCAAATTAAAACTTAATAAAGTTGTTTTAAAAATCAATAGTAAAAGTTTTATTATTATAGTGAAATATTATGAGCATTCTCTTTTTTTAAAGATTTATTTATATAGGCACTGGGTACAGTCAGAAGCACAGGAGGGTGAGAGAATTCAACAGAGCCAGAGCGGGGAGCAGAGCAGGCAGACCAACAAAATACACTGCTGAGGGGAGCAGTGGGCGCAGCAGGAGAGGTCTGCACTCCATGTGGAACCCTCGCTGGGGGCTGGGGATTGAACCAGCACTGCAGAGGCTGTGGGCAGCTTCGCAGCCCAGCGCTCAACCACTGCGCCACCAGGGGAGGCCCATGAGCATTCTTTTTAATACCAGAAATGAAGATTGTTACTATCACTTCTTTTGTTATTAGTTAATTCAATCAATGTAAAATGAATATATGTTAAATGGATTAACATTTTTGAGGCTTTTCCTCATTTCCATTCCAGATAGTTTACTGTTGATACATAAAAACACAACTAGCTTTTTTTCTTTTTATTATTTTATACTCCTCATATTGAACCTTTTTTGGAATTGGTATGCATCCTATGCACTATAGGATGTGGAAAGTTATATATTCAAGTGCAAATGGCCTAAATAAAGGAGGTAGTCTTGATGGGTTTGTTGGGTTATACTCCCTTATGAAAAAGAAAAAAAAAAACTGTATCGATTGAGGAAGGAAAATGGAGAGTTAGCCTAAATTCATTCAAATGGTAAAATGAACACATATCACAAACAGTATTTGCTAACATCCCATGAAACTAGTATTCCAGAAAACACAGTTCAGTGACATTTGCTCTATAGTTATGGTAAATTTCTGAATCTGTAATTAGTTATACATGGTCTGTGAACTAGAGAAAATGGCCATTTATTTCAAATCAGTTACATCTTCTCTTCAAACCAATTGAGGGATTCACCTACCTGATTATTATTCTCTACCATTCCCTCATGGTATCTTGGAAGTTCTACTTATTTTTTTTAATTGAAATATCATTGCACATGATATTGTGTTAAATATGGCTGGAATAATTTCAGAAAGATTGACATTAATGTTTTAATGTTTGGTAGAATTCACCATTGAAACCATCTAGCCTAAGTTCAACTTTGTTGGGAACTTTTAATTACTGATTCATAATCTGATTTATAATTGTACCAAAAAGAATATATTGTAATTAATAAATTAAACTAAGGGGATGGAAGTTTTAAATATTTTAAAATATAAAATATTGATGAAATAATTAAACAAAGCACAAATAGAAAGACATTCCATGTGCATGGCCTTAATATTGCTAAAATGTCTGTATTACATAAAGGGGATTATGTATTCAAAATTATCTCTTGGAAATCTAATTTTTAATAGAAAAAAAGGAATTCTTAAAATTTATATGGAGCCATAAAAGACCATGTGAAAGAACAAATTTATAAATATCATGCCTCCTGATTTCAAAATATATTACTGAGTTATGGTAATCAAAAACAGTTTACCACTGGCATAAAGATAGGCATAGAGACCAATGGAACAAAAGGAATAGAAATAAGTACATACATATGCGAACAACTGGTTTTCAAGAATACATAGTAGAAAAAGAATTGTCTTTTCAGGGCCTCCCCTGGTGGCGCAGGCAGTTGAGTGCTGCACTGTGAAGCTGTCCACAGCCTCTGCAACCTGGGTTCAATCCGGCCAGCCAGCAAGGGTCCCACATGGCGAGCAGGTCTCTCCTGTTTCGCCTGCTGCTTCCCTCAGCATTGTATTTTGTCAGTTTGCCTCTTCTGTTCCCGCTCTGTCTCTGGTGAATCCTCTCTCCCGCACATCTGGCCTGTACTCGGTTCTTGTATAAATAAATAAAACTAAAATTATAAAAAAAAAAAGGAATTGTGTTTTCAACAACTGGCTTTGGGGAAACTATTAAACTACATAAAAACATGAAATTGAACTCATTGCAATACGCAGACTAAAAACAAACTTTATATCATGGAGCTTGGCAATGATCTCCTGGATATAACACTAAAAACACAGGCAACAAAGTGAAAATAAACAAAACAATGAAACAAGCTATACAGCCCAGTGAAATAAACTATCAACACAGTGAAACAGCAACCGAAGGAATGGCAGAAAATATTTGCAAGCCGTATAACTGATAAGAGTTTTATCACCAAAATATAAATGGGACTCATGCAAATCAATAATAAGAACAAAAAGCCTAATAACTCAATTAAAAATGGTCTAAGAACTTGAATAGATAATTAACCAAGGAAGGTATATGACAAAATGCTCTAATCAACAGTGCAACGTAAATCAAAATCATAATGTGATATTCCTTCACACCTGTCAGAGATTTTTGTTATCAATAATAATAATAATAGAACAATTATTGACAAGATGTGGAGAAATTAGAATCCTATGCACTATAGGTGGGAAATGGTGCACATATAAAACTCAGAAAAATTGTAATTTAAATCAACATCTAATCCAACAATCCTATTTCTTGGTTTATATCCAAAGCAATTAAAATCAGGATCTTGAAGAGGTGTTAGCACTTCCATGTTCATTACAGCAATTTTCATTATAGTTAAGGTTCAACTCTGTTATGTCTAGCATATTTCTCTTTCAAAAATGAAAGTGAAAGAAGAGCATTCCCACATAAAAACTGAAGGACTTTGAAACTAGAAGACCATCCTTACAATGTAATGAATCAGAGTTATAAATTACCACCATATAGATTTATTAAAGTGTAAATTAATAAGCTTTTTTAATTTATGCATACGAGAGCTGGAGTGTAGGCCAGAGATGTGGGAGGGTGAGAGGATTCACCAGAGACAGAGTGGGGAGCAGAACAGGCAGACTGACTGAAATACACTGCTGAGGGGAGCAGAGGGCGAGACAGGAGAGGTCTGCTGTGCCATCGGGGTTGCTCCCTGTCTGGCTGGGGATTGAACTCGTGCTGCAGAGGCTGTGGATTGCATCATAGTGCGGTGCTTAACCCCTTGCGCCACCAGAGAGGCCCCAAATAAGCTTATTAATGTAATAAAAAATAAGATCTTTTAAGGTTGGAAAAAACTCAGATAGCAATTTAAATCTCTACACACACAATAAGAGCACCATTTAAGTTATTCTATAATTATAAAACACTGTATAAATGCATATTTTTCATTTTGTTAACCGTTTTACAAAGCAATTGTATTAAGCAATATGTAAACAATTGTCTTGCCAGGCGTGTTAACATATATGCAGTGCATTTGCTAATAAAAGCACAAAGGATGTGGATGGGAGCAAACTGTAAAGGAGTAAGGAAAGTGCACCAGATGGCAACTTGAATCTACAGGAACAAATGAAAATATCCAGAAATCCTATATAGAAAAGTTGATATAATAAACTCTATAAATATAACTTGTTCTCCTTTGCTTTCAAAGACAGAAAATTACATAAAATAATAAGTATAATTTTTTTTTAGTTGTTAACATATAAACTTTAAAAATAGCACACAGATGGCAACCATAAGAAAGCTACACTACACTAATATCAGACAAAGTAGACTGTAAAACAAAAATTATACTAAAGAAATGATATTTAATATTGTAAAAGGATTAATCCATCAGCAGTATATCACAATTATATATACCTTTGGATCTATAACATGATGCAAAATTGATAAAATTGAAGGAAGAAAAAACTATTTGACAGTAATTGTTAGAAACTTTAATACCCCACATTAATAATGGATAGAACAAGTAGATGTAATATCAGCAATGAAACAAAAGACAAACAGTAATATAAACCAAATAGACCTAAAATATTTATAGAACATATCATCTTAAAACAAAGAAATAGAGGCCTCCCTGGTGGTGCAGGGGTTAAAGTCTCAGTGCTATCAAGTTATCACCAGCCACTGCAGCACAGGTTAGATCCCCGGTCAGGGAGGTACCCACATGGCACAGCAGACCTCTCCTGTCTCACCCACTGCTCCCCTCAGCAGTGTGTTTCTGTACATCTGCCTGTTCTGTTCCCTGTTCCGTCTCTGGTGAATCCTCTCACCCTCGGCACCTCTGGCCTACACCCCAGTTCTTGTATGCATAAATAAATAAAATAAATAAATCTTTAATAACAAAACAACAACAACAACGAACCCACAAAGAAATACCAGTTCAAGTGCACGTGGAATATTTTTTTTTATTATTGACCATCTATGTGGACACATAGCAATCATCATTAAATTGAAAATGATTAAAATTATGCAAACATGTTGCCCAAATGCAATTTACTAAATTAGAAAAGAACAAATGAATTTGAAAAATGTAAAGTTATGTTTAGATTTAATGATGCACTTAAAAAATGGAGGAAAGAAGAATTCATGAGGAAAATTCAAAAATACTATGCAATTATGAAAATAAAGATATGAGATATAAAATTAAGAAATCAATAGAAATACATTACTTAATGAGAAATATATTAATTTAATAATGATGGTTATGTAGATAATGAAATAGAATTAAGGGTTCACACATAGGCCTTCATATTTACAGTCAATTGATTTTCAACATAGAGTTTAAGACAATTAAATGAGGAGGAATGAATAGTCTTTTCAATAAATGGAGCTTGGACAATTGAATATTCACATGCAAAATAATGAAATTCAACCTTTTTCTCACATCACAACTATAGGGAAAAAAGAAAACAAAAAATAATAAAAAACGTAAGTTTAACAAGATCATAATATAAGAATTAAAGCTATAAATGTTTAGAAAAAAATGTAGACGGATACTTATGGTCTTGAATTAGGCATTCATTTTTCAGATATGATACCAAGAGAACAAGCTTGAAAAGAAAATATGGATAAACGTAATATCATAAAGAGTGAAAAATTTGCACTTTAAAAGAAAACATAAAGTAAAAGCATATGATATGAATTTAGTTGCAAATCATATCTGATGACATGGGAATTTACATATAGATAATACTCACGATTAAATAATAATATGACAAAAACAATTTAAAAATGATCAAAATACTAGACAAGAAATTTCTCCAAAAATTATGCAAATGCTTAATATCCACATGGGATATGCTTAATATTATGAGCAATCAAATATTTTCAATCAAATATTGATGAGATATCCATTAAGATGGTGGTAATTAAAAAATGTTGTAGGTATATTTGATGTGGAGAATTAAAAAATTTCATATATTGAAGATGTAATTATCTTGTAAAAAAGTAGATTAAATGAGCCTTTAAATATTACTGCCTTTATTATCTTTACATTCAAGAGCATGAAAGCACATGGCCCAAAACCTTGTGCACACATTTTCAAAACAGCATGGCTTGTAACAGTTCCAAAATGTCCAGTTGTCCATCCACTCATACAGTTAGATAAATGTGCTATATCATGTAACAGACTTGTGTCTAGGAATTTACTATCCAGTAAAAACAAAATGAAGGTCTGATGAATGTACAACATGGATGAACCTAAAAAACATTATGCTAAATGAATAGCCAGTCACAAAAGATCATGCATTATACAATGTATTTTAATGAAATATATAGGATATCAAATTTTATACAGACATAAAATATATTAATTCTTGTCTAGGGTTGGGGAAAATTAGGAAGGAGAGGTTGCTAGAGTGTTTAGTTTTGGTTTCATATTTCTCTTTTTTGTTTTGCATTAATGAAACTTAATGAATTATAGAAAATAATTTCAGTGTTTTATAATTGATTGGGGTGATCGTTGTACCTCCTGCATATATTTTAAAAAAACATTAACACTTATACAATTAAAATTGGATTGTGGCATATTAATTTTATCTCAATAAGTCTGATAACAAACAGAGATAGACTTTAATCCATATTTATATTTACTTATTTTATTGGGATAACCTTAGTTACAACACTCTGTATGAATCAGAGAGATAAAATCCTACCTCTTCACATGTATGTATCACTCCACACTCATCACCAAGGCACCCATAGTACTTGTTTAGGAACTGTGATATTTCAGAAAACTTCAATATATTTGAATTTTAATGATCAGTCACTAACGGATGCAATGTACATCAATAGAGGGGCATTTTAACACCTTTATATCATCTTTCAACTCTCTAATTACTTAGATGGTTTTAATATCCTTGGTGCTTACAAAGCCTTTAAATGGAAATGGTACCCTGAATTAACTATTCTTTTCTCAAAGGGAAATCCAGAAGTATGCACAAATTTAGTTAATTTTGCATAATAGATGTGATTCTAAAAAGCTGTAAATAAGGCAAATTTTATAAGACAAATCTCATTAATTTTTAAAGAATATTAATTTAGAATAATCTTGTTTTGAATTTGTGTTATGTGATAATAAAAGCTATTATTTTATTTGTTATTGGGGTAAAAATAGATATACAGGCTAATGGAAGAATAGCATCCAGAAATAAACCCATATGTCTGTGTAGAGTTCAAATATGACAAAGGGGCCAAAAGTATACATTGGAGAAGGAAAATTGTTTCAACAAATGATGTTGGAAAACTAGACAGCCACAAGCAAGAAAGAAACTGCCATTAAAACAAAAGGACATCCTACTTGAATAGGGAGAAAATATTTGCACATAACTCACCTAACAAATGTCTTTATATCCAGATTCTACAAAGAATACTACAACTCAACAAACAACAACAAAAATCAAGTCAATCAAAGAAGGGAAGAACTAAATAGACAACTTTCCAAGGAAGACATACAGATGCCAACAGACACACACACACACACACACACACACACATGTTTATTATCACTTATAATCGAAATGAAGTCAGAACCACAACTGAAACAATATCTCACATATGTGAGGATAACCCATATTATTTATTTTTTAAAGTTTTTTTATGCATACAACAACTGGGGTACAGGCCAGTGGTGCCAGGGATGAGAAGATTCACTAGAGACAAGGTGAGGAGCAGAACAGGCAGATCTACTAAAATATACTGCTGAGGGGAGCAGCGAGTGAGTCAGGAGAGGTCTGCAGTGCCATGTGGGTAGCTCCCTGGCCGGCCACGGATGGAACTCCTCCCGTGCTGCAGTGGCTGCAGGTTGCTTCATAGTGCTGCAACTTAACCCTTTGTGCCACCAGGGAGGCCCCCAGGATAACCCATATTAAAAAGACCAGAATGAATAAGTGTTGGCCAGGGTTTGGGGAAAAAAAAGAATGTTCATACACTCACTGTTGGTGGGATGTAGAATAGTCAATCCCTATGAAAAATAGCACAGAGGTTTCTCAAAACCTTAAAAACAGATCTACCATATCATCCAGAAACTCTCTTAGCTATCTACCCAAAGAATGCAAAAACAGATGTATGGATTAAGAAGAACATATACATAAATTAAAGGGATATCACTGCCTATGTTCATTGCAGTACTATTTACAATAGCCAAGTTATATAAACAACATAAGTGTTCATCAACACAAAAATGATGTGATATATGTGCACAATGGAATATTGCTTAGCTATAATAAAAAAGATGAACTCTTACCATTTGTGACAACATGAAAATGTGGCAATTATGCTAAGCAAAAAAAAAAAAAAAGTCAAAAGGAGAAATAAAAATAAGGAATGATTTCACCCCTATGTGGAATGCAGAGAAACAATCAAGGGTCAAAACAAGCCCAGGGCCTCCCCTGGTGGCGCAAGCGGTTGAGCGCCACGCTGTGAATCTGTCCAGGGCCTCTGCAGCGCCAGTTCCATCCTGGCTAGCCGGGGAGGGTCCCACGTGGAGGGGCAGACCTCTCCTGTCTCGCCTGCTGCTCCCCTCAGCAGTGTATTTCATCAGTCTCTGCCTGTTCTGTTCCCCACTCTGTCTCTGGTGAATCCTCTCACCCTCCCATGCCTCTGGCCTGTACCCAGGTTCTTGTATAAATAAATAAATAAATCTTAAAAAAAAAAAAAGCCCAAAAGTAAATCCTATAAATATGACTCTACAATTAAGGCTACTAGAAGGTGAGGGAAGTGGGAAGAGAATTTGGCGTCCAGTGAATTATGGTGGAGGATTATGAATGGACGCCTTGCTTATGAATGAGGTTTGACAACACATTTGAATCCATGTTGTGAATCCATGCCTCTGAGTCATATATGGCATTGTTAAGCACTGTTTTTGTTTGTCTGTTTGTTTTACATTTTTAAAGGATAGGTTTATTAGGAAAAGGAGAAAGAATATGAGAGGCACTTGCATAAGCACAGACGGGCAGCAATGAAAACCAATGTTACCGCAATGAAAATAATATAGTTTTTTTCTACAAAGAAAAATATTGGTTTTAAATCTTAAATATTTAAACCACAATTCAGCAATTTTGAAGCATGCAATGCTTTTCTGATGCCATTAGCAGAAAGGAAGGGTCAACCAAAAAAACCAGTGTTATGTAGGGAGTCTGTAGGTCTTTGGTACATCTTGATTCAATTATAACTGTATCTTCTATGTCATTATCTCTTGTGATATAAAAAGGGAATTTGTATTCAGACCCATGTTCTGAAGATACTTCACTAATGTCAGTTGTCAAGGGAGATCTGACATGTTGCCAAATATATCTACTAATACAAGGGAGAGATGGAATCAGGTGTGTTACTAATTTTTGAAAGGATAAGGTGACGAAAAATTCTTTAGATGGTTAAATTTCAATTACTCAGAATATTTTCTGGTGGAGCTACTTTTTCTGTTGAGCTCTATAAAAATGCAAAGATTATGGCACCGATCATATCTAATTTTATATACATGGGTTTCAAATAGGGAAACAATCTGACACCAAAGGATAGTCTGGCTGAAGTCTAGTGATGCATTAGAAATGGAGCTTATTTATTGGATTGCACTTAACTTTTGGTGCTTGGGAAAGAGTCCACTGAATCAGCTCCGAAGGGATATTGTCACAGGGCAAACCCCAATATAAAATGGGTTGCCTGACTGTGGGTCCTCACCGGCGTGCTTAAAGGGGACTTCCTAATGCTAAACTGCAGACACACACAAAAGGTTGATAAAAGGTTAATTTACAGGGAGGGGGAATGGGGAAATGAATAACTCAGGGAGAAAGAGAGGGACATAAGTTCGTAAATGAGTCCTACCCATTCCGCTGACCTGGAATCCCAATGGCCCGCCGAGCTGGAGAAAAACCAGCATGCTGCTGCGTAGCAAGAGGGTGACCCCCAGCCACATGACCAGCTAAATACTCAAACCAAGAGCCTAGTTGCTTAACTCGGCCCTCAGGTCCTCGCAACCTTCCCTTTGGTGATCATGGGATTTGTAGTTCCCAGTGTCATGGGGGTGGAGCCCACAAAGCCTGGATGGAGTCTGCTCAGGACATCCTTTGCCCCTAACAATATCACATGGGATTCTACAAGTAGTGATCAGTGCTGGATGCTTTGGACACTTTACTCTGGATAAAGAGTTATCCAGAGTAAAAATGGTATCTAATACCATTGTATTGGAATCTTGAAAACATGCTAACCAAATGTGAAGTGAAAATAAGGAAAGGTGATAATACTTGACTTGTTGGTAATCATGACTTATAACGCTCTATGAAACTTATATAATGTTATAAAACAATGCTATTGTGATAAAAAATATGAAAAACTGCATTAAAAAAATCAGAGGTTACTTACATGCCTCAGACGTTTCTACTTTTATTCCTTCCACTTAATGTTATTTTGACAAGTGATCAAGCTTTAAAAAACACCAGAAACTTCCTTTGAAAAGTGACAACGGGAAATTATTCCTCTTTAATACAACTAATATTTACCTTTTAAAAAGTAGCATATCCTAGAATCTCTAAATTGATTTTCCACTTGTTATTATTGCATTCCATTTTCAAGATCCAGCTAGAATAATAACACCACTTTTGCTGTTACAATCACTGCATCATCTATAAGCAGAACAAGCATGGAAATGATACAGGGCAGCAAGGGACACTAAAACTGGCCAAGGACATCGCCCAACTAGTTTACTGGTCACCATTTGAGTTCTTCACCCACATGCACAATTACAAGACTGCTCAGTTTCAGACAACAGGGATTTTTTTTAACAAACTAGGGAAAACACTCACTGTGGCCACAAATGACTGCTTTCCTCACCCGAAGCAGTGTCCGGTGTTTCAAAGTCTGAACCACAAATGCTCTAAACAGGCATCCTCCCGCCACTGCAGGCCTCGAGCAAGTGGCAGCCAGACTGTAGGCTGGGACCGAACTCACGGAGACAGCAGAAGACACAACAGGAGATGCTCACGGAACTGCTGAGATGCTCCAGCACAGTGCGAGACAAGTGACACTCAAAACAGCAGTTACAGAAGCCAAATGACTAGGCAAATGGCCACAGCCATGCAGCTCAGCAAGGTGCCTGGCTTTGGGTCTTCACCTTCCCTGCCAGGTTGTAAAAGCAGCAAAGCCGGAATCGGTTTCAGTCACTTGGCTACTTGCGAAGCTTCCAAAATTTTCTTCTGTGATGTTGGGTGCTGGAAGTCTCTCCACGTCCTTCAGAGAAATGATGAAAGATGGCATGGTGGGGCAGAAATTGCTGACCCCATAATTGCTGAAGATTTGAAAACGCTGAAGTCCCAAATGCTGGATCCTGGGGGCTGCTTCTGTAGTCCCTTTTATTTCTTATCAGAGTCTCCACCCCCACCAATATTTTGTTTCCATTTACCCTGGGGCAATCTATCCTCACATCACCCCCTCCAGGGAGCGCCACCAGTAACAGTCTTTGGCTTCAGCCACCAGTTACATAAGAACTAGTAGATAAGTTGATACAAAAGAAAACCATGCTCACTTGCTGCCCCCAAATATCTTCTACTCACTCTGCCATGCAGCATTATTTTAAATATTAATTCATTCCAGTTTTCCAAATAAATTTGGTATTTTTAATACCCACTTCTTCTGAACCTCTCTCTTAATAAATATTATCTATATTATGAAGATGTTTTACCAACGAGTTTAATATAGATTTCCTCCTTAGTAAAAAATCCTTTATTTCTAAATCACTTTGCAAATTAAGATAGGTGCCATCATAGACAAATTTGATAGATGATATAGATAAATCGGTGATATATATGATTGATAGTTGATAGATAGATAGATAGATGTTAAATAGACAATTGGCAGGATAAAATTTCAAAATATTAATCATCTACATGTTTCCTCATTCATAGAATCCTTCCCCAAATTTTCTGGATGCCAATCTGAGTACACTAGACCACATGTACTTGAATTACTGGGGAACTTCTAGAAGGTAATTAGACTTCTCTTTAATCCAAGACCCATTTCCAATTGGTCATTTTTCCATTTTGTACCTGAATATGCCTTACACTCATCATCATAGCAGAGGCCAGCCCCTATGTAGGAAAATTAAAGAAAGTCACTGCTTCTTCTGACCAAATTAGAACTAAGTCAACTGCTGGAGATTCAGTCAGGGTAGTGGCAGATTAATCAATTCTACCGTGTTTTCAAATTAATGCCACAGAGATCAGGAGACAATCTTCTACAGATATGCCAGCAGTCTGATCATTTGGAACTTCAATTTTACCACTTCTCATAATGGTGGAACAATAAAGAATAAGCATCATAGATCCAAGGTCCAAGATCCTCTAATTGCTATGTGTTAACAGTTTGCGTTCAAACAAAAGGATTTCATTAGCTTTTTTTTAAATTTTATTTTGTAAATCTTGTAGCAGTTTCAAAAGATAAAATACAAAACATTTTTAAATAATACAATATAATAAAACATTTTATTTATCTGTTTGTTTTTTTAAGGTTTTTTTTAATAGATTTATTTATTTATTTATAAAAGCACCGGGTACAGTCAGAAGCACGGGAGGGTGAGAGAATTCACCAGAGCCAGAGCGGGGACCAGAGCAGGCAGAAGGACCGAAGTACACTGCTGAGGGGAGCAGCGGGCGGCAGGAGAGGTCTGCGCGCCAGGCGGGACCCTCCTCCGGTGGCCGGGGAACAGCCGGGGATCGAACCGGCACCGCAGAGGCTGCGGGCAGCTTCGCAACCCAGCGCTCAACTGCTGCGCCACCGGGGAGGCCCTAATAAAACATTTTAAAAATATGTTGCTAGGATATCTGTTTTTGGTGCTCAAGGAGATGCTTCACAAGGTAATGGTGAGGTGAGAATTCAAGAGGAGTGAGCTTAGAATGATTCCTGCCACATTCGTCTTGCACCCAAGAATCTGGGCTTCCAAA
This sequence comes from Talpa europaea, assembly GCF_964194135.1. NCBI lineage: Eukaryota > Metazoa > Chordata > Mammalia > Eulipotyphla > Talpidae > Talpa > Talpa europaea. The sequence continues at coordinate 68,971,557 of NC_140073.1, forward strand.
TTTCTCATATGGAGAGTCCAAGTAAGATTATATATGAAAAAGTTTTAAATCTAATTTTCAAAATCACAGAAAATGAAATTACTAATTAAAGAATGTAATATAACATAGGAAAATGCAGATTTTTTTTAATTTTTCTGAAAAATGGGACTGATAACAGTCTTACATATCATGAGGTAATTATATGAATAAAAAAACAGTATATTCAAAAAGATTTTGAAAAGTCAAAATCTCTACGTAAATTTAAGAACGTATTTTCTGTGTTTCTAGACCAATTCATGGGTCAATAAGTGCTACAACTGACTGTCTTGGGATTACTTAGTGTAATGCTTTTAAAGTGGTTGGAATTTTATTTTTATTTGACTTGCTGACAGATACTAGATGTGGGTCTCCAGATTTCTAAATGTTATGCTATTTAACTTAATTGAATTCCCTTAGGTAAGACTTTGCACACAGAAGTAGTAAAGTTGTTTGTATGTAGAGCTTTAAACTTTGAAGAAAAACCCTTTGTAGATGCAATATATTATTATTAATCTATTTGGAGCAGTTATCTCTGTTGATCAGGTTAGGTGTCTGGTGAGATTGTTATCAACATCAAGAGTTGCTTCACTAGAGATTTGTTAACCTTGTGTTTATAGATTTGATCTTATCTAGAAATGCATTCAAGTGCCTATAACACTAATTAATGAACCAGAACCCACAGGCAGAAAAGGTGAGAGATTGTGGCTGTATAGATAAAGTCAATAGCAAGGACATTTCATTTTTTTTTTTAATTGAAGCAATATTGTACTGCAACATTATATGAGTTTGAGGTGTGTATCATTAAGAATCAATGTGTAGGGGGCCTCCCTGGTGGCACAGGGGTTAAGTCTCAGCACTTTCAAGCTATCATCAACCACTGTGGCATGAGTTCGATTCCCAGCCAGGTTGTTAACCCACATGTCACAGCAGACCTCTCCTCTCTTGCCTCTGCTCCCCTCGGCAGTGTATTTCAGTAGATCTGCCTGCTCTGCTCCTCACTCCGCCTTTGGTGAATCCTCTCAACCCCTGCACCTCTGGAGTACACCCCAGCTCTTGTATGCATAAATAAATAAAATAAATCTTAAAAAAATAAACATGTGTATACACTACATTAAGTTCACCACTAAAGTCTAATTTCTGTCACCATATAATCTTCCCTTTGTCTTTATTTTTCTAGTCCTTTAGTTCCATTCCCTTATGGTAACCACTAATTGGTTTTATAATCCAAAAGTTTATTTTTATGTGACTTAACTCATCTATTTTTTAAATATATATAACACATATGGATGTAATCATACAGTATTTGTTTTTGTCTGACTTATTTCACTGAGGATAATGCCTTCTAGGTTCCTTCTTGTTGTTAAAATGGAATGATTTCATCGTTTTAAAAATACCTGAATAGTATCAATTTGTATGGATACCGCATCTTTTTGTTGTTGTTGTTTATCTTTCAATGGCATTTAGGTGGTGTTGAGCCCTTGACAATTGAAAATAATGTTGTGGTAAACATGGGGAGGTGCATAGATCTTTATTTCATGTATTTGTATTTTCAGGTAACCAGAAGTGGGGTAGTAACTGGATAGAATGGATTTTTATTTTAATTTTTTGAGAGGTCTCCATACTGATTTCCATTATGGCCAGGTATTTACATTCCTACCAACCTTGCATAAAGAAACTCTTCTAGCCACATAATAGTCAATACTTGCTATTTCTTTTCTTTTGGATAATAGTCATTCTCACAGGGGTGAGATAATTTATTAACATTGATTTGACATGCATTTACTAATAAGAGTTGACAAAAATATTGCCACGTAACTCTTTGCCATTGCTATGTCTTCTATGGAATGGAAAACATCTATTCAGATTATCCACACATTTTTTAAATTAGGTTGGTTGTTTTATTGTTGAGTTTTATGGTGTATATTTTGGATATTAATATCTTTTGGATATATGATGTGCAAACTTCTATTCAGCAGGATATCTTTTTTATTTTGATGCAAATTTATTTAGCAATATGGAAGCTTTTAAGTCGATATGGTCTCATTTGTTTAATTTTGCATTTGTTTCCCTTATGGTGTCAAGTTCCCAAACATATCTCTATATGTCAAAGAGCACATCACCTGTGTTTCCTTCTATGTATTTTGTGGCTTCAGGTTTTACATAAACATCTTTTTTCCATTTTGCATTCAATTTTGTGTATGGTGTGACACAGTATTCTAATTTTAATCTTTTGCATGTGACTGCCCAGTTCATCCCAACACCATATATCAAAGAGAAAGCCTTTGCTACATTGTATGATCTTGGCTTCTTTGTCATAAATTAGTTGTTTTTGTCTGTGTGGCTTTATTTCTAGACTTCCAATTTTGTTATATTGATCTGTATGTCTGTTTTTATTACAATATTGTCATGTTTTAATACTTAGGACATGTACATAGTTTGAAGTCAGGGAGTATGGTAACTCAATTATGCTCTTTCTTCTCAGAAGTGTTTGTGCCATGCTAGTCTTTTGTAGTTCAAAAGAAACTTCATGATTTTTTTGTTTTATTTCTGAAAGAAATGGCATTGGGATTTTTATGGGATTGAACTTAATCTGAATATTGCTTTAGACAACACATCTATTTCAGCTGTGTTTATTCTCCCATTCCATGAGCATTCATTATCTTTCCATTTTTTTTGTCTTCTATTTCTTTGAACAATGTCTTACAGTTTTGAGTGTATGAGTTTTTCACATATTTCCTTAAGTTTATTCAAAGTTATTTTATCTTTTTATATGATCATAAATGGGAATATTCTCTGATTTCTCTTCCTGATAGTTTATTTTTTTGCATACAGAAATAGCAGATTTTTGTGTTAATTTAAAGCCTGTAACTTTGCTGTAGTTGTTTATTATATCTAAGAGCTTTTCTTGGGGTCTCTAGACTTTTCTATATAATATAATATATATGTATACATATATATATATTTATGAAAAAGTAATAATTTTACTGCTTTTCCACTCTGGATAGCTTTATCCAGTATGAATATTTTGGGTTTGTATTGGATTAGATATTGAGAAAGAATGAATTTGGAATCACGAATAAATCATAGAGTTCTGCCTGGAACAACTAAAGGGGATGATGTATCATTTGGTGATAATGACTAGGGAAGTAATACATTTGGTGATGGGGAAAGGAAATAAAAGTTTAATTTTGAACAAGTTAAATTTGAAATGTCTGTGGCATATTCAGGGATAGATTTCATACATAAGACTTCCTATATTAGTAGGAAGTACAAAGCAGAAATAAGAATGAATTCCTTAACCTCTATCTATTTTTTATTTAACATGTCTTATATCAGTAAGTGCAAGATTATTCTGAACTAAATTTTCTGTAGCACATTTTTTTTTCACATGAATATACATATATCACTGGTGTGACAGCCTTTTGCTGAGATACTCCACTGTATATAATCTTTATTTCAGAAATGCAGCTTAAGTTTTCTCTCCATTTCAGGGGCCTCCTGGCACAAGGGCTTAAGCACTGCACTATGAAGCAATCCACAGCCTCCAAAACACGAGTTCAATCCCTGGCTGGCCAGGGAGCAACCCACATGGCGCAGCAGACCTCTCCTGACTCTCCCACTGTTCCCCTCAGCAGTATATTTCACTCAGTCTGCTTGTTTTGTTCCCCACTCTGTCTCTGGTGAATCTTCTCTCTCTCACACACACACAAACACATACCCTGCATCTCTGGCCTGTACCCCAGCTCCTCTATGTATAAATACATAAATCTTTAAAAAAAAATGTTCTCCTCATTTTGTTGCAAAAAAGTTAAATGTAGTTACATAATGGACAAAAATCACAAGCAAAGAGGAATCCAAATGTAGCAGAGGCACATAAATAGAATTAGGAGTTAACCTTGAAAGCTTTTCTGTGGGTTTTATTTGTCTGTCTGTCTGTGGTGTTTTTGGTGAGGTATTTGGATGATAAGTGATAGCTGAAATGCAAGTGTATTATTTTGCTCTTATTAATAGTCATCTTCTATCTCTTTGGCCTTTTTCCCTACCTAAGGATTTTATGATGGGAAATCCTAAAAGCTTACATATCAATGGAGGCGCATTTTAGTGATTGATATGTGACATATTATAGAATGTCAATATTTTTCAATCAATATGCATGTATTTGAAAGAAATCCAGTGTGGTGGCCATGAAGTTGTGCTGCTTGGCTCTCCCTGCAAGAGAACTAATTGTGAGGAGGAAAGTTGACTGACAGCCTCCCAATCTTATACCTTCAGATCTGTGATGGAACTCACACTGAGGTCACACACCCAGAGGCCAATTCAAGTTCATGACTGAGCATGGCAGGTGTAACAGAGTTTCATCTTTTCTGCTCTTTTACTCAATCATCTTGCTCTATTTCCTTTTTTGATGTCAGTCCTGCATCTGGTCTGCAGACCCTTGACCCCACTCCACACCCACTAATACATCTTTACCAACTCCCTTCCACTTTGCAATTCACAGATTTTTCTCCAATAAACCTCTTATAAAGTCAACATAGTCTTGGCATCTGCTGCTTGTAGACTTTGATATGATGAATTCCTAAAAGGGTAAAGATCTAAGATTCCTAATGAAGGAGTTATTTTATCCGCTTTTGGGTTATTAAGAGGTGATGACTTCTGAGTAAAATAATAGTAATTAGTATTAAGCACTCACTTATAGGTTATGTATTGATGTTCTCTGGATATTTCAATTTTCAAACCACTGTGCTTTAACTTTGCTTTTTATTAATTTGATTATCATGTATCCGAGTGTGCTTGAATTTGGTTTTATAGTTTTTATATTTTTTTCCTGAAACTCTTGCATTTGTAAATTTATATATTTTACCAAATTTGAGTATTAAGTCACTACTTATTCTAATAGTGTTCTGTATCAATATCTGCCTTTCTACTTTTTTAGTCAAACAATAGGAATATTCGATATCTGACACCGCTTACCAAACCCTGAGTTTATTTTTGTCAATTTTTGTCTTTGTTCTTCACAATAGGCACTCTTGTTTATTTAAATTTAAACTCATTAAATTATCTGTCATCCCCATTCTTCTGGAATGCAATGTCCATTTATTTAGTTATATATTTTCTTTTACCCACTGAGAACTGTTTTTTCTTAATTTTCATCACTGAAGTTTTGCCTCATGGAGGTAACAACACTCCCAGAAATTTAGATAATGCTGTGTATTACATAAATATATCATATAATATATAATGTTATATCTGAAAGGATTGGTGCGGTAAAGAAAAGGAAAGCCAGGATAAGTTCTCACAGGCAGGAAATTTAATGCGCTCCCAGGTGAGGTTTGATGACCCCCACGTTGGTCGGAGAAGTTATGCCCATTGGGGGATAAGCTTTTATAGGGCAGGGTCTGGCCTTGGATGGAGGTGGAGAATGTGGAGTCGAAGTTGCTTTTCAAAGAAGTTTTTTCTCTTAGAACCGTTCAACGCTGCTTATCAGGGCCCGAGCAAACCGGGCAGAGCCGGAACCGAAACGCAGACGGCAGCAGTTTCAAGTCCCCCCACCTCTACCCCATCTCTGCCCTGGCCTCCACCTTATAATATCATCACATACTGCATTGTTTTTATTGGATGATATAGCATCACGTTCTGTCAATTATACATTGAGTGATAAGTAAAACTATAGACATGCAAATCACACATATTGCTTTGAAATACAAGGGTGCATGTTATAATTATAATATTAAATTGTATGAACATGTCACAGTGAAGACACCAGCAGTTAATAATGCTGGTTAATAATGCATCATGCCAAACTAGAGTTCATAAGTTTTGGGTACATTATTTTTTTGGAACTATAAGGTTACCATTATATTGAGCTGTTGTGCAACCATTCCAGACCCAGTAGGTTCATTGTGAGTTCTCATGGATGAAAACAGAACTTGGGGTCCTTGGTGGGTTTTAAAGCACTTTAATACTGCAACAGGAAAGTGAATACACAGTCAGGCAGATAGAGGCTGAAAGACTGAAAGGCAGAAAAGAAACTAAATTGCCTAACCCCTTTTCATTGTTTTATCCATATTCATACAACTGATACATTGTTTGGAATGCAAGGCCCATCTGTTTTGCTGCCTATTCAAAGGGTAGAAAACATAACGTTTTAAGGTTATGGGCTGTCTGGCTTTTTTTGGAAGGTGAAAAATAACCTGATTAACTCATTTTCCTTATGGGCATTGGTCATATTTTGTTTTGTTTGATTAACCATATGATATGATACGGTCTCTTCTGATCACTATGAGAAAATATCAATATTTAAGTCATATATGGGAACCAGCAATGTGATTATTTCACAATGGATTTACCTGGTGGTGTTGCTACACTGCCTAGTATGATAAACAATTGTGAGAAAAAATGAAAATTTATATGACAGTCACATCCAAACATATAGTACAGGAAGTTTTCAGCATTTGTTACATTTACAAAATAAGATCATTCTTTACTCTTAATTGTTCGGTGCCTAAAAAATAAGTAGAAATTAAATTAATACCTCCTTTCATCTAACTTTCATTTTTTAAACTGAATTCTTACCTACTTAATCATAGATGTGAAAAAGTCATACATACAAGTTAATGATATGCTGGTATATCTGTCCAGAGGCAGATGGCCAGGGTGCATGGATAAAGAAGGTATGGGAGGGGCCTCCCTGGTGGCACAAGCATTAAGATGCAGCCTGTGAAGCTGTCTGCAGCCTCTGCAGCACGAGTTAGCAACCCAAATGGTGCAGTAGCAGACCTCTCCTAACTCCCAGCTGCTGCCACCCTCAGCAGTGTATTTCACTCAGTCTGCCTATTCTGTTCTCCACTCTGTCTCTGGTGAATCCGCTCACCTCCCCACACCTCTGGCCTGTACCCCAGCTCTTGTATGCATAATAAATAAATCTTTAAAATAAAAAAAAAAAGAAGGGAAACAAGAGAGGTAAGTATATATAAGGGAAGATCTATAGATTGTGGAAAGCTGAAGGACAGACATCCTATAAAGGATAGCTGATGGTAAAGCAGAGGTTACCAGAGAGGGAAGGTGAGGGTTGAGTAGAAAATGGGGAGGGGGAAGAGAGATGATGGTAGAGGACTGCAGTGCCTGGGTGGTGGGTGTGGGATGGTAGCACATACCTGAAGTGGTGGGGACCTATATTTCTGAATCATATACATTGTTGTAAACCAATACTACCTTAATAAAGAAAAGATTAAATATGTAAATAAATAAGGACTTTTAACATGAACAAAGGCACACAAATAAAACTAACTGAAGGTATAAGCAAGACTTGTACAAACAAAATCATTCAGCCAAATTACACATATCTGAGTGGCTTTATTGCCTTTTATTTTTTATCCTTGTTAGACTAGTAATATGTCAGAGATTGACAGCATTTTCCATCTTGGCCAGAGAGTAAATATTTTAAACTCTGTGGACCATACAATCTCTGTTATAATCACTCAGCTCGACTGTTGAAGTACAGAAGTAGCCATAGACAATATGGAGAAGAATGTGATTGGATATGTTCCAATGAAGTTTATAGAAACACTCATTGTTCTCCAGATTTGGCCTGTGAGCTCTAATTTGCCAACTCCTTTTATAACTGGAACAGCAGACGAAAGCTAGTAATGGGAGTTCTAGTTCGATTTGTTATTCATGCCCAACATTTTCTAATCAGTTCAATCATGCAACAAGATATTTTTATAGGTCATTTCTGCTTAGTTAGTTTGGATGTCTTTTTAAAGATACCCTCGTTGATATACAGTGAAAGATGCTATTTTTAAAAATACTAATGGCCCAATGGATTCTTTCCAGGAAGTTTTCTTTGGTATTGTGGTTGGATTATACAAAAAACATCCACAAAGCACAATATTGAACTCAGCCCTATCCTCAGAGTATAATCTATGATATGTGTATACCTTCTGGGTCTTCCATGTTATAATGTGAAGGGTCAACATTAGCTATCCAAAGAGAGGGGCAGGCAACCAACATTATTTCCTGGGGCCTGGTAAATAAATCTACTATTAGCATGCAAAAAGGTTAGCAGGGAGAGGGAAATTGAAACTTGCACGCAAATAAAAGTGGAACTAAAATATAATTGCTTTAAAATATAAACTTGACTGAGTCACAAGGAAGCTATTCCATTGGGTTGGTTTGTTTATTTATTTATTTATTTTGTTTTGTTTGCTTTCAGTTTAGGTTAGTCATTCTTTCAAGTAGCTTGCAAGTCTATGATTAGTCTTAGGGATCACTAATTTGTGAAATTTTAGAGTCACTCATGAAGACAATTATTTGCAAAATGACTAATTATATTCATGCCTAACCACTCCCTTTCACTCCCCATAAAAAATAATATTTTGCATGAGTTGAGATAACTTGGTCTTTGGTTGATTTGGGTTAAATTTTCCAAACTGAGCATGTAGTGTAGATTATATAGTATTGTGAGTTGATCGCTTTGTATTCTTCAAATAGGTACCTAGAAGAGGGATTACTGGATCATACAGTTTCCAAATTTCATTCTTTTAAGGAAGATCCAGACCACTTTTCCAGAATGGCTGCACCAATTTATAGTCACACAAGCAGTCTATAAGTGTTCTTTTTCCATATAGTTGTGAGCACTTGTAAGGAGAGTTTTTTTGATATATACCACTTTTCACAGGTGAGATGATACCTCACAGTAGTTTTAATTTTCTTTTCCTTTATTAGAAGTGATGATGAACATTTTTTCTTATGTCTGTTGGTAATCTGTATATCCCTTTTGGAAAAGTGGCTAGTAAGCACTGTTGCCCATTTTTAAAATTTGTTGTTTGTTTTTGCTGTTATCAAGTTAAATGAGTTTTTTGTAACCCTTGTATGTTACCCTTTTGTCAATTTTGTGATGTGTAAATATCTTCTCCTATTCTATAGGCTTTCTTTTTAATTTGCTAAGATTTTATTTAGCTTTCCAAATCTTTTTAACTTAATATAGTCTTATTCTACTTGTTCACTTTTTTGTTTGTTTATTTCTCCCTCTTTTCATAAGGATTCAGTCCCCAAATATGTCTCTGTCATTATGTCATGGAAAATACATCCTGTCCTTTCTTCTTATTTTCATGGTTTGGGGATATAACCAAGTCTTCAACCCATTTTGAATTTACTTCTGGTATGGAGTTATAGTATCATCCAACATCATTGTCTAGATATAACCATCCACTTTTCCCATCAGCAATTTTTGAACAAGTCTTTCTACACAGTATAAATGAACAGTTATTCCAGGGAAACGTTAGACTGATGTAAGAAAATGTTTTATATGCCTTTGGCTATCACACTAGAAAATACTAAAGAAAGAGGTTGGAGTACTTAGAAAGGGCAAATGTCTTGAAAAATACTTATTTCACTATATGAAAAGGCTCTTAGCCTTTTTTAGAACTAGATATTTAAATAGTAGCAAAATGTCATTTTGAAAGATATTTTATTCTTAGTTATTTCTTTATGAATGTGTTTAAAATGGCTGGTTTGTTATCTTTTTCTGTGACATCCCTTTTCATTGCATAACACTCAGTGCCCCTGTACAGGAGTTGCATATGCTATTAACTTCCTTTCCTTTCTAGATTATTTCATTGTTCACAAGAGTGAATAACATAACTAGTGTTGCAATGCTGCTTCTTTTATTTCCATTTTGGGTTTGATTTTTCTAAATCATGTTTTTCACAAAAACACATATGTATGTCAATGATCATTTTGGGAAATGATGCAAATCATAACCAGATCAAAGATGTATACATCTAATGATCCTCCAGTTTGTAAAAATTTAAAAATGGACTACATTTAAAGTCTCCAATTAAGCACTGTACTAGTCCTTAGGATGCATGTATTTCAAGTTATATTTATTGAGGTAATTTTGATTTACCTAAGAATAGATGTCTTAAGTGTGTAGGTTCACACTTTTACAATTGTGTGTATTTCACCACACCAACCACCAGAGCTCTATTAATCTTCCATTAGACTCTTCTCTCTCGTTGCTACATTCCCCTTCTGGTAGCCTTAGACCAGCTCACTCTTCCCCTCCTGTTTTCACCCCTCTCTGGCTCCCTCCTCATCTCCCTTCTTTCCTGGATGACCCCCACAGATCTATGGTCAGCTTCCAAGGTTTGTTTTTGTCTGACCTTTTGTGTGGCACCTCTATATTCTACATGTAAGTGAAACCATGCAGTATTTATCTTTCTCATTCTGACTAATTTCCCTTAGCATAATCCCTTCCAGCTCCATCCATGTGCTGCAAATGACATGAACTTTTTTTTTTTTTTTGATTGCTGGGTAGTATTCCATTGTGTGTATATACCACATATTTTTGATGCATTAATATGTTTGGGGACATTTATGCTGTCCATATCTTTGCTATTATAAATTGTGCTGCAATAAGCATAGGAGTGCATGGTGAATCTCCTTCAACTACATGTACTCTATGTAGTATTTATAAAGTGATTTTAATGTTAACACTTTGAGAACATATGTCATAGACGTATTAATTTAATCTTCCAGAAAATATACTAGAATGCTATATGGATTTCCTCAAAGATGATGAAAATTTTGTTATGAAAAACTGGAAATTTCTTTAAAAATATGTATATAAAATTTTAATCCTAGTTTTCTCTGTATGAGCAACAGCAATGGGATGTTTTTCTCCCTGTTAATATTACCATCTCTGGCAGTAAATATACATTATTTTACAACCAAAATAGTATGGTTTTATATACTCAATTGCTATTGAAAATATGATCACAAGTGACCTTCGGAATCATTTTATTTCACTACTTAATATCTTACAAAGGTTCTTATAGGTATGCAACCATTCCTCTATTATGCAAAAACATATCTAATCTGGGTCTAGTTATCCAGACTTTTTGTCCCAGTAACTTGTGTTCAGTGTTTGATTGGGTTTCCTATTTCTTTATTTTGCCAAAGACAACTATCTTGGGAATATGTAATTATGTCCCAAATTCCAAAAGACCTAGACACAAATCTCCCTTCCCTATATCCCTACATTCAATGATAATTACCAAAAAAAAGATTCATTCACTTTTTTCTCCATATTTATTGAGAGTATCACTTACCTAAAGATTTTCTCACTATTCTTCATCTGCAATGATTTTCAAGAAATTTACCTCACATTAATTTTATCTGTGAATTTCCAATTATTGAGGATGATACAAATGCAATTTAGCAAGTCATTTATTTAGTCAACCATTTACATTTATTTAAAATTAATAAGACCCAGAGACCTTATTGTTTCCCCCCTCCCATGGTTCTTACATTGAACTTCCCATAAAAAGAGGACAAAAAAAAAAAAGAAGGAAGGAAAGGAGAGAAGAAGATTTAAACAATATATATATTTTTTGATTCATAATCACTGTTTCTTGCTTTGGAGCAGTTCCTGACTAGAGTAGATTGTTAGACTCCCTGACATTTGGACAGTGTTAGGAGTTAAGAATGCAAAGTTTTAGAGCCAGTAAACATTGGTAGTCATTAGATAATGGGGCTGGTCAGAGAGTGGACCCTAGAAGCTTATGTCTGGGTCTCTGCAAGTTAATGGTTAACATGGACACAAAAGAGTAACTTGAACCTTTCCTAATAATGGCTATTGTGGAGTTGAGAATGGCAAAATACAAATGCAAAAAGTGAAAAATGAAACATTCTTGGAGCAAGAACAGTGTCAGGGAACCCTTTGAGTTGACTCATCTGGAATAGATAGATTATTTTAACACCTCACAAACATTCTTGCTATCTAGCCAAGCGTAGTAGTAGGATGGGCACTGAGCAGGTTATCTGTGATCCGGCAGATGGGGTAAAGGAGAATCTTGGAGCCCTCAGTTGCTTTAACAAGCTTTTATTGAGCTTTACATACAGTGTGGCAAATAGGTACACAACAGGCAGGGGTGCCTGGGGGCCAGGAGGCTGACAGGCCTCCAAGTCCCCAGCACGTCTTCACTCTGGGCTTCTCTCTCTCTCTTCTCCTCCCATGGCCCACAGGAGTGAACGGTCAGCTTACAACGATATAACAACTGCAGGTGCCCGTCAGGCAGGGCGATCCTAATGGTGGGAGGGCAGAAAAGCCTGAAAACCATTTACCCTACACCAAGACAAGGCAAAAGTCTGAAGCTTAAAAGGAGTCAGACCTTAGACCAACATTTACAAACCAAGTTGTGATAAGAAAACCAATGGTTGAAGTTTGGAAGAGTTCAGATAGAGGAGTATGCCAAACACTCTTGGAATTTCAGAGTCAGACTAAAGACATTAAGCCATACCTACTAACATCGAGATGACAAACCAGTATTTTAAATGCCTGATAACCAAGACTTATTATTTCCCAATAACATGATAATCTTGTCTACATTTCAGCATATAAACACAATATCCAGTAGACAATCAAATTATTAGACCTACAGAGAAATGGGAATGCGTTACAAATATTAATATAAAAATGAAAACATTCAAAAGAAACTGAGTTTGAGGTGTATCAACTGATTCTAACAGATAAAGGCTTTATTATGTATGTTTTAAATAGATGTTCAAAGAATTAAAGAAAAATCTATTCTAAGAATTCAAAGCACTATGATTGAACAGAGAGATGATCTTACCAAGAAAGGAAAATAAAGAAATAGAACTGGATAAAACTTTAGAATTACAAACTAAAAATTAATAAAATAAAAAATTAAAAGAATGGACTTAGCAACATTACTAAGAATCACTGAGCTCAAACTCATAAAATCAATTATATAATTTGGAAACAAAGTAATAACAAATTGAAGGAAATGAGCTGAGACTGAACAACTTGTGGACAAATTCCAGTGGTTTATATGTAATGGAAATGTTAACAGGAAATGAGAGTTAGATTGGGGTACAAAAAATATCTGAAGAAATAATAACTAAACATTTCCCAAATTTGATTTAACTCTGAGGACATAAATATCCAGCGGGATCAGTGAACTGAACTACAAATAGAGTAATATAAAAATACATACTTCCAGGTATATAGCCAGTTGCTGGAAAAAGTAAGGGAAAATCTTCAAAGCAGATAAGCTATGTATTTTCCCGTCATGCTTCTTTAAAGATATTCTTGTTATTTTCACTTCTCTGAAGTTTGGTTATGATATTCCTAAGGGTAATGTTTTTGGAATTTATTCTTTTTTTTTAATTGAGGTAATATTGGTTTACATCATTGATTGAATTTGGGGAGAAGAGATTCCCCCCTTCATGTGTTGTTGCCATGGAGCACCCACCACCATAGTCTGTTGTGTCCCCTCCCCAATTTAGTGATTCTGACCTTCCTGGAATTGTAGTTTCATGCATTATTCATGCATGGATATGTAGTTTCATGCACTATTCTTTTCCTTCTTTTGTTATTTCAGTTACATTCATGTCAATGTTTTTTGAAAATTTTCCAGACTTCTTGGATGTTTTGACTTTTTTCACTTTTTTTTTATTCATACAGTTCAGCTTAACAAGATTCTATTAATATTTTTTCAAGTTGATTGATACTTTCTTCTATTATATCTAGGCTACTGATGAACACATTAAAGGAATTTACAGTGATACTTTATTTATTTTAACTTCTATCATTTTCTTTGCTTCCTTCTTAGAATTTTTGTCTCTCTGCCTATATTACCCACCTGTTTTGGTATGATGTCTATTTTTTCATTAGACCTCTTAATTAATTTTTAAAAGATTTATTTATTTATACATACAAGAACTGGGGTGTAAGCCAGATATGTGGGAGGTGAGAGGATTCACCAGAGACAGAGTAGGAAGTAGAGCAAGCAGATCCACTGAAACACACTGCTAAGGGGAGCAGCGGATGAGTCAGGAGAGGTCTGCTGCACCAGGTGGTAGCTCCCTGCCTGACTGAGGATCGAACTCGTGCTGCAGTGACTGGTAATAGCTTGTGGTGCAGAAGTTAAAGATCCCTTAATTTATTAACCCTGGTAATCTAAAATCCCTTCTGATAGTGCTAACTTCAGGCTCACAGCAGAGTCTAGTGCTGATGCTTGCTTTGTCTCATCAATGTTTTTTCTTGACTTTTGGCATACTTGACAGTATTCCATGATAGCCAAACATGATGAGTCTCACAATGTCACAGAGTAAGCGAGGGGAAGGAGTCCAGTAGGGAGGGGCCCTCAGGTTCTCTTGCTTTCACCTCTGACAAGGTAACTGGATAAGACTGAGACAAACTGCACTTTGCCCACTATTCCAGCCTGCTGTGAGTTGGAGGGATAAATCAAGGAGCTTCATCTCAGGCCAGTGAGTGGGGTCTTGAGAATTTTTATCATAAAGTCATCAAAACTGTTGACACAAATGCAAACTAGTGAATAAAACAGGGGAGAAAACCTATAAATAGACCCACAAAAAAGAGTAAAATGATTTACTTTTTATTTTTAAAAAAGATTTATTTTTATTTATTTATGCACTCAGGAATTGGGGTGTAGGCTTGAGGAGCAGGGGGTGAGAGGATTCACCAAAGACAGAGTGGGGAACAAAACAGGAGGATCTACTGAAATACACTGCTGAGGGGAGCAGTGGGTGAGTCAGGAGAGGTCTGCTGTGCCATGTGAGGATCTCATGGGGATATCATGTGGGTATCTGGCTGGGAATTGAACTTGTGCTGCAGTGGATGGCTATTACTTGATAGCACTGAGACTAACCCTTGTACCACCAGGGAGGCCCTAAAATGATTTTTTAAAAAGGCACAAGAGTCATTAAGTGAAAGACCCAGTCTGTTTTAAAAATGATGCTGGAACAAGTGGACATTCAAATAGTCTAATTAATTAATTAATTAATTAAAGGAGAAAAAAGTAAGGAAGGGATAAAGGAGAGAAGAAGGGCAGGAGGAAGGACGAGATGGACTACCCACATTCTACAAAAATAACTAAAAGCTATCAGAGTCCTTAATGCAAAACTCAAAATCATAAAACTTATATAGGAAAACATAGGATAAAATCTGTGGCTTAGATTTTCTGAATATCTTTTAATTATATATAACAATGATAACATGTATACAAAAGAAAAAAATCACAAATTACTAAAATATAACATTTTATCCTACAAGACATGTTGTTAAGAAAATGAACATAGTCCCTTTCCTGGTAGAATGCCTTGCATTTGAATAGGCACAGAAATCTTCAAAACTTAATTCTTGAAATCAACCCAATTTTTAAACGTTAAAATATCTGGAAAGACATCTCACCAAAGATATATGCAGGTTGTAACTAAACAAATAAAAACATGCCAAATTTGTCACTAGAGAAATGCAAATTAAATCACTATTAAGACACCATTTCACACCCACAAGAATGGCCAAAAAATAAATAAAACCAAAACTGCCAAACAAATAAAAAAACAAAACCTGATAGCACTGGTGAGGGTTCAGTAAAACAGTAGCACTCATTTACAGGGGAGGGCCTGGAAAACAGTATAGCTACTTCTGAAAACACAGCTGAAATATTTTTATAAAGCTAAACACTGTCTTAACAAGGAAGCCAGCAATATACTTTGCATTTATTCAAATAAATTCAAAGCTTGTGTCCACAAAAGCACTGAATATGAGTATTTATGGCTGCTTTATTTATAATTGCTCAAAACTGATGGCAACCAAGAAGTCCTCCTGGAGGAGAAGAAATAAACTGGAGCACATCCATTCCGTGGATGAAGTGGAATGCTGCTCAGAGCTAAAACAGAGTGAGCTATCAATCATTCACATGGGTGAATCATAGCGATATAATTATTGCTAAGTGGAAAAGATCAAGTAGGAAGAGCTGTGTACCTCATGAAACCATTAAATGATGTAATTCACAAAGTAAAAATTATGGAGATTGAAAATAAATCGCTGGGTAGCAGGGATTTGGGAATGGTTAAATAGGTGAAACACAAGGGAATTTTAGGATTGTAGAATAATTGTGTATGCTGTTGCTGTAGCAGATCCATGCCGCAATGCATCTATCAAAATGAAGAGAACTACACACAAAATAAGAGTGGACTATAATGTATAAAAACTTAAAAAAAAAATTAGTGGCTAATTGGAGAATCCTTGAATGGAATGCAAACTGTCACAATGAATCTAATTCTATTACAAATGTATGACATACCTTATTAAAGAGGGTGAATGGAAATGGGGTAACCTAATTAATTTGGGAAAAACTGGACATTACAAGATTAAAGATAATGACCATAAATAAGTACTAAACATGCAAATTTATTTTCTATGGAGGTATAAATTAATCATTATGAAAGCATGCATATCGGGATGGAAAAATAAGTAAATGTTTGATATGTGGTGGGAACCACGTTTCTTATTGTAAATGGGAGATTAGACATAGCAAGCTGGGAGCTTAGAATGAACCACACGTATTGGATGAAAGTTGAAGAAATCAGTATGAACTCATGTTTAGTTACGTACACACATGTACACACACATACACTTACATATATATGTAAGTATGTCTATGTATGTATATGTATGTATCCATTTATCTATCTATCTAACTGAATAGTGTGATGTGATGTGAGGATGGCACTTCTGTGGTCTTGCTCCAACCATCTATAATCCTGAGAAAACAGAAATCCCAGTTGAAGGATAGTCCACAAAATACCTGATAAGTACTTTTCAAGACTGTAAAGGTCCTCAAAAACAAGAAATACCTGTGATGCTGGCATGTCTAGATGAACGTGATGAATCTAAATGTAGGGACAGATATCTGGATGAGGGACAAAAGGAAACAACTCGAGGTAAAATTAAGGAAGTGCCAAAAAAGTGTGAGTTTTGGTTAATATCAACGTATCATTATTGAATCATCTGTTGAAACATACCACAGTCATGTTAACAAAGGGAAAACTGGAGATTCCCCTAATGTGGGAACTCTGTAGTATTTGTGAAACAAATATAAACCTCTTTTAAAATCAAGCAATTATTTCATTTTTTTAAAGATTTATTTATTTATGCATACAAGAGCTGGGGTACAGGCCAGAGATGCGGGGGCAGGGTGAGAGGATTCACCAGAGACAGAGTGGGGAACAGAACAGGCAGATTGACCAAAGTACACTGCTGAGGGGAGCAACGGGCAAGTCAGGAGAGGTCTGCTGCGCCATGTGGGTTACTCCCTGGCCGACGGGGATGGAACCCGAGCTGCAGAGGCTGTGAGCAGCTTCATAGGTTGTGTCTTAACTAACCCCTTGTGCCACCAGGGAGACCCTCAAGCAATTATTTTAAAAGCACAACTGTCAATTATTGGCTTCATGATCCTAGAGAATGTGTTTATTTTTCTCAGTATCTCAATTTTATCTCAAAGGAAAAGGGGGCATGCCCTCCTTCACATTGGTGCTCAAAAATATTTTACACATGTGAGAATACTCCCAATAGTACTGGTACATCTCTATGTGCATGTTTGTGTATAATAGATGCATTTATGGATGGATAGTATATACCCCAAGTACACTGTAAGTACAAAATGTTTTCCAGTCTTATTTTGGAGAGATTTATTCAGGACAATAATGAGTGGCATGTTAACGAAATGCAGCTGTTCTAAAAATAAACAAAACTCTTAAGATGTTTGACAAATCGTGAGCATATCCTGTTGCAAAATATATAAAGCAATTTGCTTTTTGAAATACTGTAATAATCGGATATGGTCAAATCTATGCTGATTTTTACAGAAACCACACAATGAATTAGCAACCCATAAATCCACACATGACAGTACTTAAGCAGGTTTCATAAATGACTTGCAGTGGAAGGAGGATTTTACTATAATTGTTCATCATGGTCATAAAAAGCATTATAGAGTAGGAAAAAAAATACTAGACTACTTTAAAAACATCTTCTAAGCAATTTTTTTTGAAGAAGTATGCAAAGGTAAACTTTTAATGTGCTAAAATATCATGGTCCATAAAAGGAGAGAATGTGATATTTCCAATCAGCTGAGACCTACCCCGTAATATTCTGAACTAATGAGTTCAGTTTCTTGATCAAGTCACAAAATGAGTTGGTTCTAACATTTACTGGTATAGAAGCATCTCTTTGGCTTCTTGGTAAAACTATTTCTTGGTCCTTATTTTCAGTTTTCACCTAAATTGGACTTACTTGGCTCAATTATCTGCATTTTATTAAATACACTCAGAAGATTGCCATGGTTCCAATATCGATATACACTCATAAAACATGCATACATAATTAATAGAATATACAGTAAAGCAAAGAAAGATCAACAAGTTTACCCAAAGATTGCTTAAACATATATAGTTACTCGATATTCCCAGACTTGTTTTTTCCTTGATAACTAAAACTATCAAGCCTATGAGAAAGAAATTGACATATAGCAAGACCCCCAACAGTGAATAAAATTCATCTTGAGAATTGTTTTCTATGAAAAATGACAAAATTCAATTGCTGATACTTTGCCCTATCAATTTTAATGAGCATGTGTTATTGAGTCTCTCTATATTTATTTCTGCCTTTCCTTTTCTAGTTCAATTGGCAACTGAGAATTAGTTTGGTTTTTCACTGGTCTTTCTGTAGAATGCATGGACTTTGGGGAAAGCTCAACTCCAATCTTCAAAGAAACTACTTAAGTGGGACATACTCCTAGTGCATTTAGGAGTGGACATTGGGCCAAAAGATTTACAGAGGATAGCAGATAAATCATAATTCTACTGCTTTGAATGTTGCTTAGAAGTACTCTCTCTTCCGCTGAATGTAAATTGGAAAACTGTCACTTTAGTTGTCAGTGGTTTGATATTATGCCCATAGTGGCTACTGGATCTAGTAGGCTATCACTGAAAATTCAGAAGTATATAGAAGATGAATGAGCAGAAATGGGCTCTTGAGGACACTGGTCAGCCATCAAAGTTAATTCTAAAGCTTACTATATCTCTGAGCTTTCCATAATTACTAAATGATGCATTTACTTTTCTCCTATTCAAGCCACATTGAACTTGTTTTGTTTGGATAGATAAGGTAGGTGAGCTGACTTTAGAGTTAGACTTTCCTCCTTTGATAGTCTAGTTGAATAGTTAATTCTAGGAAATAAATAAAGCAGTGGAATATTATGCACTGATGACTCAAATTTTCACCTTTCCTATATCCATTCTCTTTGCAATGTGACTTTGCACCTCCTCTCAGTAAGAAGTGGAATCCATTTGTATATGTGGCTTGTTTTTAAATTCAGTCATGTGATTTTCTTTGGCCAAGGAGATCTTGACAGTCATGGAACAATAGAAGTTTGAGGATATTCTTGTAGTTCTGTTCTGTGCTTATTCTTCAGTCTCCACCACATCTAGACTAGTTTCCTGGAGGATAAGACATATGAAGCAGAATCAGTAGAGTAAACTCACTGATTTTTGCAGAAGTCATTCTAAATCATCATAAGCTGACTTCCAAATCTGTGACAAAATCAATCCAATTATAGCAGGTCTTCCAATTCACATTAGCAGTTCACTTTAAGTGAACTTAGATACGTAACAGAGGCAGTCAAGACCAAAATCAAGCACTAACATACAAACAACATACAAACATACAAACATATGACATACAAACACCAACAAGCAAACACCACTCTTATGCCAGCATACAAACACCCACTTATGAATCACAATAAAGTTGCAGACCTGTAATCTGAACATGTCTTTATAGTTAACACATGAAGTTTTGGGATAACTGGTGTAAAGGAACATTAGTGACAATACAAAACCAATATATACATTGGATCTACAAGTGAGATGTTGCAATGATGGAGAACTAAAATAAATGGTATTAATTTTGGTACTAGGTTGTCAAGAAATTCTTACTGTAGTTGAAGAATGGTGAGGTAACAGCTATTGAGGACTAGAAAAGTAGTGTCTCATGTTATGTGGTGGGGGAATATTTGGCAACAATTTGCCAATGACAAGTGAGAAGATAAAAATGCAACCATAGAATTTTGAAACTGATTGAAGATATTTCCAAGCAGTATATTGAAAATGAGATAAGGTACTATAAGAAAAAGATGAAATGAGAAAATAAGTATTATTTTTGCAGTACAGGATTAGATGAAGTACACAGTAACAAAAACTGAAAATTCAGTTTCTTCAGTGGCAAAAGAGTGAAAGTGTGATGTCTCCAGGGAGCACAAGCAAAATCAAATGTTTCATTATCAGACTCTTACTGAAATCACTTATGGGATTAAAGTGATCCCTACTGCTCTCTCAGTTGGAAGTTTTTCTGAGAATGAAAGGACATTGTCCTACAAGAGTTTGGCACACTTAAAATTGTAATGAATAAACCAAGGGATAAAGCCCTAAAGAGAGAAAAAAAAAATGATGTGGATTTCTGACCCAATAGAA
Source organism: Talpa europaea (assembly GCF_964194135.1). Taxonomy (NCBI): domain Eukaryota; kingdom Metazoa; phylum Chordata; class Mammalia; order Eulipotyphla; family Talpidae; genus Talpa; species Talpa europaea. The sequence goes on from NC_140073.1 coordinate 68,991,939, forward strand.
TGGAATGTACTCAAAATTCGTGGAAAACATACAAAGCTCCTGATAGAGTTTTACTGGTAATAGTGTCACCAGTTTGCACTAAAATAGTCTGAAGATATTCAAAATTAAAAAAGTCTCTGGGGTTGTAACATTCATCTGGCTGGTAGTAGGCTGACAATGTTGTTCAAAAAACATATTTTCCAATTTCTTCCTCTGATGTAGTCACAAAGGTAATGGATACAAGAAGGATATTCCAAAAGTTCAGACAATAGATCTGGAAAATAATGAACTGGAATTTACTCACAGTGAACAGAACTGGGGCCTGATCAAGAAAATTGGTTACCAGAATAGAAGGATTGACTGCTTTTGCTCAACAAGACTTCAGAATTATTATATTCCATAACTTTGCTTTCATTTTTCTCTTTGGGGAATGGAATTATTTTTATAATGCTAGAGCATATTTAAGTAGGTGTGTGTGCTTGTTGGAGGAATGAGTGCAGGTAATTTGTCTTTTTACTTACTGCTGTCAAGAGCAGCACCACACCATCTGGACCTTTTTCCTTTTTCCATTAGGAGATCATGGACTTCACAAGTGAGAATGTCCTGCATCTAAAATACCAGAAACAATAAGTTTGGTAAGTATGTGGAGAAAAGAGAACCTTCCTACCCTGTTGGTGGAATGCAGGCTGCTCCAGCCTCTATGAAAAGTAGAATAGAGGTTGCTCAAAAGATTAAAAATAGATTTGCCACATGGCCTGTAAGTCCACCCCTACCTATTTATCCCCAAAGTTTAAAATACTAATTTGAAAGGAAAATTGCATTCCCATTTATTGCACACTGTTTACAAAGCCAAACTATGGAAACAAAGTAAGAGACCCCCCCAAAAGATGAGTGAGTGAAGAAGTTGTGGTTATATGCACAATGGGATATTACTCAGAGATAATAAAAGATAAATTCAGGTGGGGTATGGGGATGTAAAAAAAAAGACAAGTTGATGCCATTTGTGGCAACATGGACAAAGATGGATGGGACAATGCTAAGTGGAATGAGCCAGAATGAGAAAGATTCATAAGTGCTGGCGCACTTATATGTGGAATATAAAGAAACCAAACTAAAGTTGGGTAAAGACAAGCTTAAAAACAATCCTTGAAAGCTACAGTAGAACTGAGGAATCTATTTGGGTAGGGGCTGAGGGAGGAGTTAAAACAAAGAGGGATTATGGTGGTGGACTATGTGTGATTTGTTGGTGGGTGCACTGCAGTGGATACCTAATGGGGGATCCTATACTTCCAAAATAACAATGATAATGTGAGCCAACATTACCTCCATTTAAAAAAAAAAAAAAGAGAGAGATAATGGATTTAGTGCCTGGAGATGTGCTTGGATGAGATTTTGGAGGTTCTGAAATTTAAGGAAGATGCTAATAATCATGATCTGAAGATGGATTATATTGTATCCATTCCTATATGGGCTCTGAATCTTCATCCTTCACTTTATCCATGTGTTTTCAGTATGAGTTAGTAATTTCTTCTTTCAAGTAATCTATGACTGTCTACTGCTTCTTTTTTTTTTTTTAAAGGTTTATTTACTTATTTATACAAGAACCAGGGTGCAGGCCAGATGTGTCAGAGGGTGAAATGATTCACCAGAGAGAGAAAGGGGAAAAGAAAAGACAGACTGACTGAAATACACTGCAGAGGGGAGCAGTGGGAGAGACAGGAGAGTCTGCTGTGCCATGTGGGTTGCTCCCCAGCAGGCCGGCCTCAAACCTGCAGAGGTTGGTTGTGAACAGCTTTGCAGCCTTGTGCTCAACTGCCTCTGCCACCAGGGAGGCCCGACTGTCTACTGTTTCTGAGTTCAGCCATGGTTTTGCTTTAGGCAATGAGATTTTAGAAGCTGTGAGTGAAAAATTGTAAGGGCCTCCCTGGTGGCACAAGGGATTAAGCACAGAACTGTGAAGCTATCCACAGCACAGCACTGTGAAACTATCCACAGCCTCCGCAACTTGAATAAGATTGTAGGCCAGGCTCCGCAGACCTTTCCTGTCTTGCCTACTGCTCCCCTCAGCAGTGTACTTCAGTCAGTCTGTCTGTTCTGTTCCCTGCTCTCTCTCTGGTGAATCCTCTCATCCTCTGCACCTCTGGACTGTACCCCATTTCTTGCATACATATATAAATAAATATTTTTTTTTTTTAAAAAGAAAAATTGTAAACACTTTGGCATGTTTCTCTTGTTTTGACCCTCCACCTTTGCTGTGAGTTGTCAGGGCTAGTCTATTATAGACTGAAAACTATAAGTGGTGCCAATTTTTCACATTGTCCGCCAGCGCAGACCTGCTAGAATACCTGTCTATTGAGTGCCAGTCATGGGAAAGAGCTTGGGTCCAATTTGTAGAGATATCTCACCAACTGCAACTGATTCCAGAACAAATGAAAGTCCCCTTTCATTTTTTGAAAAAAAATGAGCTCAGCCACCCCACATGTGAATGAACAAAATAAATGCTTGCATTTTTTAAGGCTTAGATGTTTTGGGTGGTTTGCTAGGTAACAGGCTCAGATACCTTCAAAATTAAGCTGAAAGTGTATATTGGGAAGAATTGTGTGGAAATAATGCTGGTTTAAAATAGCTTCCAATTCCTCTAGTTCTCCTGATTTGAATAATGATTTTTTTTGCAAGATTTTTAAGAAAATAAACCTTTTGTTGCAAGACGTTTGACTACATTTTTCTTTCTTTCTTTCTTTTTTTTTGCATAACCTTGTTCCTGAAGCATATGTTTTCCAATAATTATTATTTAAAGAGCGTTTCTCTTCCTCTTACCTCTTAGTGTTAAAATATACCACTAAATGCTGATGTCAATAACAGTTTCACTAAGTTGTAAATTATGTAACTCACCAGACAGTTGGTGAGTTATCTCTTAGCAACTACCATTCACTTTCATATGAATTCATGGTACAGCTTAAAAAAAATATGATGGGTGAAGTCCATTCATTTTAGTGACTAAATCTATGGGTATATTGGGAAAAGCCATAATAAAATAAAGTTACTATTTCTGGAAATCATAGCATAAGAAGAAAAATCAAATGTAATGAATGAGTCAAATGGAAAAACAAATGTTTAAATGTTAATAAAATAATGTTACTAATTGCCTTTTCATTTAGAATCAGTTAATACATAATATGTTGGGAAAGTTGTTAAAAAATGAAATACAACTGGGGCCTCCCTGGTGGCGCAGGCGGTTGAGCTCAGCACTTTGAAGCTGTCCGTAGCCTCTGCAGCGCAGGTTCAATCCCCACAGGTCGGCGAGAATCCCACATGGTGCGGCAGACCTCTCCTGTCTTGCCCACTGCTCCTCTCAGCAGTGTATTTCATCAGTCTGCCTGTTCTGTTCCCCGCTCTGTCTCGGGTGCATCCTCTCACATTCCTGCACATCTGGCCTGTACCTTGGTTCTTGTATAAATAAATAAATCTTAAAGAAAAAAAAAAAGGAAATACAACTAGCACTTTTCATGTCCCTGTGTATGGTTGTAGTGGTTACATTATAGGTGAGACCAAAGGAGAAAGAAGAAATCTTTCATTATGAAACTATAGATATTTTTCAATTTTAAAATGTGTTTCACTTTTACTTAACTAAAGCCAAGTATACCAAATTTATAATGAGCAGAATGAAGTCAAACTCATTAACTGCCAGGACCAGCCTTTCACCTCAGTGGATATAAACAAGCCTTCCAAGTTTTGATGAGTTATTTTCCAAATGGTGCCAGAAAACCATATTATTGAAAATGCATTATTTTCCATTGGATTACATGCAGCTATTCTTTTGATCCCGCCTTTAAATAACATCTTCTGGAGGCCATGTGATATTTTTAGGCTTAATCTTCAACCTGCTAATAATGTGCCATTTATTTTACAACACAAGAGCTGGAGGACTAGTGTCTTATTCTTTTCAGACAATTATAACAAAACACCACAGACTCAGGAGCTAATAAACGACAGAAATGTATTGTTCACGGTTTTGGAAGCTGGAAAGTCCAAGATCAAGGTGCCAGCAATGGAGATTTCTGGGTGAGGAATCTGTTCCTGCTTCATAACTGACAGCTTCTTGGTGAAGGGACAAGCCACCTCTTTCCAGTCTCTTCTGTAAGATACTAATCCCATTCATGAGAAATTCACCTTCATGACCTAAGCTCCTCTCTGCGGCCCTATCACCTGCCATTATTTTTGGAAGTTAGAATTTGACTTTTGAATTTTGGGAGGACATAAACATTAAGACCACAAAAACTGGGAAGCACAATGATAAAAAAAAAATACATGAAGGAGATGTTTCTAATAGAAAATTATCTCACTTTTATAAGGGCTAGCTTTTAAAATATATATATATAGGTTTAGCTGCTATCTTCTGGCCAATCATATAAAAATATGATCAACTTTTATATAAAATAATTGCAAAGTTACCTGAATATATTTTATTTTATAATATTTCTTATAATACTTTATCATAAATTGTTCAGAAAGGTCTAAGAATTCTAAAGAAAACTGGAAATGTTCTCTACAACTAGACTAATGTAGATTAAAGTAGATTGGCCTCCAAAGACACATATCTCCAAATCTAAATATATATATAGCTGGACTATTGTATTCTGAATTGAAGTGTTATATAGAAAACTAGAGATACCACACAATTCAATTTATGCCTTGGAGGCTTTCAAAGTCCTAGTAAATATTTTACTGACCATTTTATGTTTTTTAGTAAATGAAGTGCATAAAGCACCAGAGAAATCAGAAAAAAACTGTTATTCTATTTCAATTTTATAACCGCTTTCACATTAGGAGTATATGAGTTTATCTATAACATGTAATGATACAGTACATCGATTCTAATAGGGTGTATTAAAATATTCAGAATTCTCAAAGCACAGAGTAATAAAAATGCCTTCCACTACACCTATAATTTGAAACTTCAAAATATAAACAGGATTATATACATAATAGAAATAAACCTTTAAAAATGCTCATATCTGGTGCTTTGACAAGCAAGAAAACTTTTATATTGGCAGTGGTTTTGGAATATATAATTAAGTTTTAATATTAAAACTGAAACACATTATTGAGGCAACAGTTAGCAACATGACTACAAAATAATTCAGGTAAAATGCTATTCTTGAGCATGAATATAATTTCTTTGCATAAACTATATAGCTAGCATAGAACTCAAACAACAGTAGAAAATCATTTGTGAAATAATCATTTATGAAATCACTCGTCCATTTAATAAAATTTCTTGGTACTGGATGTTTATTAATGTTAATATCTCAACAACAGGTGCCTGACAATTTATACTATAACACAATGTAGGTATCTTCTAAACAGTGCTGCAAATAACAGTACAATTTCTAAAGTAAGTGTACAATAATGAAGGTGTAAAGGAGGGATAAATGGACAAGAAATCCCATTATGCAGAAGGGAAAAATTCAGGCAAAGAGAAAAAGAAATGTAATATTCTTAGTACTGGAATTCACAGAGACATTTGTTGTTGTTGTTGTTGTTGTTGTTAGTTGGGTATAAAACCACAAAACAAGAGAAGGAAAATTAAAGAGAAATTACTTTCAATATTCATTTCTACCAAGTGTTTTATTTTCTTTTTTTGTTGGTATTTCAGTCAGACCTGAAGTTCTTGTTTTAAATCTGTGGATAGGGGCTTCCCTGGTGGCACAGGGGTTAAAGTCTCAGCACTATCAAGCTATTGCCTGCCACTGTAGGATGAGTTTGATCCCCAATCCCCTCATATGGCTCAGCAGCCTGCTGCTCCCCTCAGCAATGTGTTTCAGTAAATTCTTGTGCTCCCCACTCTGTCACTGGTGAATCCTCTTTCCCCCCACACTCTGGCCTGTACCCCAGTTCTTGAATGCATAAATAAATTTTAAAAAACTCAAAAAAAATCTGAGGATAAAGTAGTCACTAAACCTTAAATGCTTACCAAATAGATTGAGTCAAGTTAGATGACAAATTGTAAGAAATAAATAGTATGCTCTACTACTTAAATGACATCTATTAAATCCTCTGAGACATCTACCAAATCCTCTGTCTTTATTCCAGCTTTGACAGGATTCAGCTTTAAGATCCTGCAAGGTTTCACTTATGTTAGTATAGGGCAAAGAAGGGAAATCATATTAACTGCATGCTATTAGCTATCAAGCGTATATAATTATCTAACCACTCAACCTATCTATTCATCAGTGATGTCCACTTAAAATAGGAGAAATACCTGCCATCAGAGGTTTTGTGATAGCAAATGAAATAATGCATACAAAACACATTGCCCAGAGCATTACACATAGTAAGCAGAGAATCAATATCTTCTCTTAGTGGAAGTATTAAATTATGTGATTATATGGTAAAGAGATCGGCCCCATTTTTCACGGTAATCTAGTATAGAGAAGAGAATATTGTGGAGAGTTGCTACACAGCCTTGAACACAGTGAAGGTCAAATATATGACCAATTGGGCTGTGAGTGATGGTAACTGACTTCTAGTATGAGATTGGAGAAATATTTTGAAAATCCACAAGGGAGAGAGGAAAATGCTCTAACTTTTGCAGTATGTAATCAGATGCTCATACAAATTCTGCCATGAATACTGCAGTACAAGCCTTGCAACAATGCCATTGGGATTTCTTTTTAAACAATCATGTCTCCATGGCTCATTGCGACTGTCAAAATGTCTTAGGATGGGTACATAAGATACTGAAAGTGACTTAAGCGAGAGTTTCCAAGATTTCTCAGTATTATGACCCTCACAATTTAGATAATGAAAAGACATGTTTATGTTCTTCCTTCCTTGCAAAATAAAGCAACTGTGGGGACATTGGCTTTCTCCTTCTGGGACAGGAAGGCAGGGTACTTGATTTTCAATGTGTTTGTCCAAAGCATGCAGACTCTTCCCAATCTTTATTTCTAACTTTAGATGACTCTAAAGCACACCTGTAAATATGTTTACAATGATTCCAGAAAAGGTCTGTGTCATTGTCACAATCTAGGGAATAATAACAAAGTTGTGTAAGCCATGAAGTTTGCAAGACAGAATAAGAACCAGATAGCATCCTTGATCTGATGCTAACATGATATGTAAGCTTAAGCAAATCCTGATTTATTTTTATTATCTGTGAAGTGAACTACTGGTCTCCAACTAGTTGTCTTAATTATACATAATGAGCAAGTCTAAAATATGCCTCATTTATGAGCTTGTCTTCCTCCAGCAAAGGGCTAACTATTTCTCAAAATTCATTTTTTTTTTTTAATCTGGGAGTTTTGATAGCATGGCGATTCTTGAAATATACTGATCATAACTTGATTATCTTATATACTGTGAGTTTTAGAACCATTATTTTTCTTTAAGTCAAGTACTAGGGAATCTAAACGGTACCTTTGACCCTTCGATATTGCTAAGGCAGATAAACAGCTAGACAACGAAAAGAAATTAACAATAAAAATCTGTGCAACCTTTCCTCCTCCAACCTTTCCTCCTCAGAAGGCTTGTCTGTCTAAAACGAGTACACAGATGCCTCTCAGCCAATCATAAATCATCTTAATTGATTTGTCTTCCTCTACTCTCATCTCTAAGCCATCTTCTTCATTCAAACATCATTTATCCTTAAAATATGATAGTAACAGTAATGACCGATGACAATGATAGTAATCTATTCAACAAATACGTTGAACAGGCTTTCAAATGAGGCTTCATGAATTTTCCAAAGCACAGTACTAATAGATAACATAGTGTAGATTTAAACTTGAGCTCATCTTGTAACCGGTGGCAGAAGCCAAAACTGTTCGAAGTGGCCCACTCTGGAGTGGGTTGCTGCTCAGGAAGGATAGCCCCGGGAAAATGTGAACAAAGTATCATTGGTTTGGAGACTTTGATAGGAAATATGAGACTGCAGCAGCAGCACCCAGGATTCACCTTTCAGGATTTCAGCATTTTCAGATCTTCAGTGATTCTAGGGGGAGCCATATCTGCCCCCATCATACTGATCTTCTAGAAGGCTGCTGCGGGCCTCTGAAGGACTTGGAAAGACTTCCAGCAGCCAATCTTAAAGAAGAAAAGTTTCAGAGATTTTGCAAGTAGCCTAGCAACTGAAACTGTTCCCAGCTTTGCTGCTGTAACAGCCTGGCAGGGAAGGTGAAGACCTGGAGCCGGGCATCTTGCTGAGCTGCGTGTGTGGCCACTTGTGGGGTTGTTGGGCTGATGCAGCTGCTATTTTGAGTGACGCTTGTCTGGGGCTGTGTGAGGCATCTCAGCAGTTAAGTGAGCATCTCCTGCTGTGTCTTCTGCTGTCTCTTTGAGTTGGATCCTGGCCTGTACTCTGGCTACCCCAGGCCTGCAGTGATGGGAAGATGCCACCTCGGGACCGTTTGTGTTCAGGACTTTATAACACTGGAAGCTGCTTTGGGTGAGGTAAGTGGCCGTTTGTGACCTCAGTAACTCTTTGTTTTTTCCTGGTTTATGAAATAAATCCCATTATTGCCATTCTCTGAACCTGGTAGTCTTGCAGTTGTGTGTGCAGGTGAAGAACTCAGATGGTGACTGCTAAAGGATTTGGAAAGTGTCCTTAGTCAGCTTTAGTACCTCTTGCTGCCCTGTATCATTCTCTCCTCGACTTGTAGGCAGCTGACCCCACTATGAGACCCCCCCCCCAGTCAGTTAATCATCTAATGAGCCTACTCTCAGGAATTAAAATGCTCAAAAGTAAAACTGAAATGTGTGGATGTAATTGAAGAGGACCAGAAGACTGAACGTGAACACTGAGTTCAGACATATGTTTGCAGGTAATTTTCCATGCAAACCTATCAGCATATCTTGAGAGGTTATGTGTAAGCGACAAATTTGGGTCTTCCACTGGCACTCTGAAAGCTATACTCTGAACCAGGAGACTATCTGCACAGAGGAGTTCATTATATGAGGTGGCCACCAAGGGAGTTGGCAATTGGGTTAGCAGCCTAATGAAGCCAACTCCCAGAATGATGAGTGTGCTGTGATTATATACAGAAAGCATGGATGTGGGGAGATGTGAGGCATAAAGGGAGTATGGGGTTTCATGTTCTCATATCTGGGGAGGCAGCAGGGGGTGTAGACATCCGGAGTTACAATGTATTTTTTTTCTCTAGCAGAAAGTGTTCCTTCAGAGTTTATAGCCCTTAGCAGCTGGCAGTGACTTGCCCTGTTGCTTTCCTTATCTTGAAATAGGCAGAGGGTTCTGTTGAAGAAGCCATACAGTTAGTTAGTGAGGTTCCTGGGGAATGCACCTGGGGAGTAAATTACCCAGGAGGGGGATGTAAGCACGAAAGAAAATTGTTCAATTCAGTATTTGGTTCTGCATAGTTTAACCCTTTCTAGTCTAAAAGAGTTTAGCTTACAAAACAATGGGGGTCCCGTTGGGTTACCAAATTGAAATAACTGAAGGGAGAATAGTAAGGGAGAACATAATGCTAGAGTATGACATTTTAGAATTATGATAAGTATAGAGAGGAATGGGACACATTGTATGATCTGAGGAAGATTTGGGTTTTTGATTTAGGGCCCGTGGAAACCCAAGTTTGGCATCATATTCACATTTTAAAATGTGATATAGTAACTTGCAAAAAATAGTAAATAGCCTGCTAATCTTACCTTAAATAGCACATTAAACATTGACCCTCAATATTTTACAAATTGTTGTCCGTCTCTTCTTTCTCAGATGTAAATGGCCTATATAATTAAGATCATAATATTTTTCATTGTAAATATCGCATCTCAATTCTATGTCTCCATTTAGAACTCAGGAGAGAGTTGTCAATTATTCCTTAGGAAGCAGCAAGAATTGGAACATAGGTGGTAAAAAAGGCTACAGATTTAACATAGTGCACATGAGGCTTAATTATGTTACTATCCCCACATTGGAGATTATAACAGACTCCTCCTTTGTCCTGTTTACTGTCAAAACACATAAATGAACTAAGATATTTTTGGGCATGATGCTAGTTCTTGAAACTAACACGATAAATTTAGGGTTGCATGTTGACTAAACAGTGCTACTCCAGGATACTGTATTAAAAAAAAAAAAAAAAAAAGAAAAGAAAAGAAAAAGAAAGTTTTTATTTTATTTTTTTTATTTTTTGGTGTCAGGCACAGGTTGTATTACTAGGAGCATAAATAAGCTTAGTACTGCATAGAACAGGTAAGACATTTCTAAGCAGTGCTCAGAATCTTTTGTGAATAATTTAAATCTTCAAGGTATGGTTCTTCAGTGTTTAATTAGATACTTTGAGAGTGTGAAAGCAATTTATTCACTTATTAAGCCTTGTCCAAAATTACTAGAGAGATTTTAACTCTCCTTATGATTAAAAACAATTTTAAAATTATATTTGCTGACTGAATTGCTGTTTATTTGATAGTATTACCTCATGGGGACAACCAAGGAAAGAATGTAATAATAAAATGCATTTCTATATTTTAAAAGTTCCAGAGTATATCTCTTGACTTTTTTTTTTTAAAGATTTATTTTATTTATTTGTACAAACAAGAGCTGGGATTCAGGCCAGAGGTGCATTGGAGATTGTAAAGAGGATTCGCCAGAGACAGAGTGGGGAGCAGAACTGGTGGATCTACTGAAATACACTGCTGAGGGGAGCAGCAGGGGAGACAGGAGAGGTCTGCTGCGCCATGTGCATGAACTCGCAGGCCAGGGATCAAACTCATGCTGCAGTGCTGTGGATGGCTTCATAGTGCTGAGATTAACCCCCTGCGCCACCAGGAAGGCCTGGCCTTTTTTTTAAGGTGAAGATGCTATCTTTTTTCTTTTTTTTTTTTTTGACAGCAAATCAACCAAACCAACCAATGCAATCATCAAGGCAGCTGGAGTTTTCTTCACTTATCACTAGTAGTGGGTGATTGTTACCACCAGAAATGAGGTACATAGGATGTAAACAAAGCTGGTTAATTTTTGAATTAAAAAAATGAACTCCTAGAAGTTCTGTCTAGCTCTCCATACCTAAACAAACTAAAATTGGTAATACCTTCCTTGAAGTCTTTATAATAGACTGAAATAAATTTTATCCTGGTAGTCTAACATATTGTATTGAAAGGGAAACGCTAAGCAAATAATTATTAAAGCTCTCTTCTAAAGGGTCCTTGGCCTGGTCAGTAAATAATCCAACTCAATTGTAATTAACAAGTTTGCTCACTTAACAAATCTTTCCTTAGAGAGCTTTATGACTAAGTTACATTTCAACAGGGTCCAGTAGCTGGTGGAGCTGGTCTGTCTCTTCAAAGCCATCCCCAAATGCCTGCATCTGTGCCCCTTTGCCTGGCCTGCCCTTTTCTGGGGACTTTGCAGCAAATGGTTGTGCCTGCTGAAAACCAATGCTATCAATGTAACAAGTATGAAGACAGTTCTGTATAAAAGAAACCTTTTGTGTTTAAACAGGTGCTCAGACCTTATGGGGCTCCCCAGGTCTGGGACTCCATGCATGAGTAATAAAGGTTTTCCTGACCTCACTATTCCTGAAGCACTGCTTGTTTTTTCCTCTGCCTGGGTAAAGGCCACAATTTCTACAATAGTATGTCTATTTCTTCTCTATCACATCAATTTCACTGTAATGCCTTCTTTGTAATCTTAGAGCCAGGTCTAGGTTTTGGTTAGTGTGGATGATGCCTTCATCAAATTTCTTCCTAGATTTTATACTCCCCTGGTGGCTATTTCCAGCATACTACCTGTTGTCCCAAGAAAAACAAAGAAAAGCAAAAAGATCATTTATCTGTTTCCAGGAGATTTTAAGATCTAAATTTTACCATATCGATACTGTACTTACAATTCATCAAAAACTTTCTAAACCTTCTCATGGCCTACAGAGAATTCCAGGAACTGAATTTTCTGTGTCTGTCTGTGTCTCTCTGTCTGTCTGTCTGTCTGTCTGTCTCTCTCTCTCACACACACATATACACACACATACACTACCCATACCTATGCAAACTTTATACTCTAGCCATTAGTATTGATTTGCGGTTGGAAAGCATATTCTGGCATTTCATGTCACTGTACTTTCCATTTAATCAGTCTAAAATATCCCCTTGTTTTGGCTGTTTAGTGAAATTCTACTCATCCCTCAAACCCCACACTAAAGGGTGCTCTGTGAGGTCACTTTTCATGCTGTACTAGATTCTATTTGTTAAGTCAATTTTGTCCCACTCTACCTATATAACAAAAAGAATGAAAACTCAATAATTTTTCTTCTCTGTCACTACGAAAGTCTATGCTGCATGGTTACAGAGATTTCAGTTGTTTTTATACAGTGAAATCGTCTAATACTTTGAAATTTGGTCCAATGATTATTTGTGGGAGTAAATAATTGTTTGAGGTTCATGAGGGAATATGTATCGTTGCATTTCAAATGTAACATGCTACCAATAAACAAAAGCATGTAGAGGTGGAGTTTTAGGAATTCACTCAACAGATGAAAAATATCATTTTAAAAAGAGACTTCTAGGCACCACTAAATTCATAGCCTCTATGGAGCTGTTTCTCCAGACTACAGGTGAGGATAGTCTAACTACAGTGATTTAAGCACAGGTGTGTAGATAGATTCTGGAGAAAAGATCATAGATTTCTGAAATATGGTCTCTGAAATCGTAAAGAATGAATTATGACATGATTCTCATCTAAAATAATGTTCTAAAATCTCAGGGATGGGCTCTGCTTTCTTCAAATCAGGGAGGCAAGATGAGCATAAAATGAATCCATACCATTTGTTATTTGCATAGACTTGGTCTAGGCTTGGTCCAAAGGACTTTTGGCTCAACTTACAATGAGGAGAAGGATCTTTAAAGTTATCCAATTTGATTGATTGCCTTCACCTTCAATGGTTTCATCTTGAAAAATGAAATTAATCTGAAGCTTATGTGCTTCTTGTCAGAATGAAATGTGGTAACATAAGTGAAGTTACCAGCACCTAGCAGATATTCCAAACAGCAGTTAGAAGAGATTCTAAGTGGTAAGGGCAATAACTCAACAATGTTGAGTTCCAGGACTGAAGGTACCAAGATAGGGCAGAAGACAGTTGATATGTTTTATTTCTTTTAAAATTTCTAAACCTGTTGTCAGTGTTATTTACACATATTTTAGAAATAGTGGCATAATTTCTGTCCAATATTAACATCTGCCATTTGTAACTGTTTAGAATCAGTTAAGCAGACAATTTGTATTGCTTCACTTTTCACCTAGGAACATGCCTCTGCCTCTCATATCCTAATAGTTATCACAGAAGAAAGTTATGGTAGAAAATAAAACATCTCATAAGAACAGAGTACAGCTGCATGTAAGGACACCTTGAAAATAGCAGTATAGGGGCTCCCCTGGTGGCGCAGGCGGTTTAGCACAGCACTGTGAAGCTGTTAAGCTGTCCACAGCCTCTGCAGCGCAGATTCAATCCCTGGCCACCAGATGAGGGCCCCACATGGCACGCAGACCTCTCATGCCGTGCCCGCTGCTCCCCTCAGCAGTTTATTTCGTCAGTCTGCCTGTTCTGTTCCCTGCTCTGTCTGTGGTGAATCCTCTCACCCTCCCACGCATCTGGCCTATACCCCAGTTCTTGTATGCATGAATAAATAAATCTTTAAAAAAATACATAGTAATATAAACTTAAAAGAAATTAAAGGGAATTTCCTTTCCTTATTTGTCACTTAACAAAACTATAGTAGAGGGCCTCCCCTGGTGGCGCAGCGGTTGAGCGCTGGGCTGCCCGCAGCTTCTGAAGCTCTGGTTCGTTCCCCGGCCACCAGCAAGGATCCCACAAAAAAAAAAAAAAAAAAAAAAACAAACTATAGTAGAAGTAGGAAGTCTTTTATGGCACTTATTACATGATAGACACTTCTTATGAACTTTATGTATGTTGATATCTAATTTTCATAATAACTCTTCAGGGTAAGTTATTATTATTCCCACTTTACAAAAGTGAAAGTACTTTTGTGCAAAGACTATAGTGGCATGATTGTCCAATTTACATCTGCAAATGAATAATTTAGAATAAAAATAGGATTCTGCTAAACCTGTCCTTCATTAAAGGGAGCAGCCTGGACTGCTAAGCACAGTTGTGCAGATTGTGCACTGCACAAAGGCACACAGTCACTCCAATCAGAAATCTGAGGCCACCGGGAAGAAACAACATCATTTTATAATACCCTCAAAGTTCCCCTATAAATTATAGTGTAGTTCCCCTATAAGTTATAGTGTAGCAGGAAACACAGGCCTATAGAGAATAGGTTGCAGTCCTTAGATGGGCATAGAATACACTATCATTGCCAAAATTCAAGGACTTTCGGCCTCCCTGGTGGCACAAGGGGTTGAACACAGCACTGTGAAGCTGTCTGCAGCCTCTACAGCACGAGTTCAATCCCAGGCCAGCCAGGGAGCTACCCACATGGCACAGCAGACCTCTCCTGTCTCGCCTGCTGCTCCCTCAGCAGTGTATTTCAGTCAGTCTGCCTGTTCTGTCTCTCTGGTGAATCCTCTTCCCTATCTGCCCTGCACCTCTGGCCTGTATTCATAAATAAATGAATAGATCTTTAAAAAGAAAGAGAAGAGAAGAGGAGAGGAGGGGAGAGGAGGGGAGGGGAGGGGAGGGGAAAGGAGAGAATCAATACATTCACATCTCCAAAATCTGCAACTTGGGCTAACTTGACATTTGAGTCTTTTTCCTTTGACATTAGAAATATTACTGAAATTCTAAAAAAGCATGGAAATGAGCATTTAATTTGAATACTGCAGCATGGAAATAAAAAAAAAGTAAAGATAGCAATGAAATTGGTAATGCAAAGAAAACAATGAAATTAGAAATACAAAGTCAGTAAATTTTATGTTTGTTTTAGCTTTAAGTACATTAATGAGGTTTCAATTATTCCATTCCTCCCCTCTGCCATCTATTTAAAGATAGTTAAACTTTTTTATTTTACATCAATGGTTTTATTTTCATAGAAAATTTTGATTAAATAAGTGTGTGGTGCTATTTTAAGTTCAAGAAAATTCAATATGCTTAATTTTGATTGATGATGTGTGCAACACTATGATAATATTTGGATTTTGATTATTTAATAAATGAATAAATGTTGCATTGTGTACTAATATAATGCATAGTATTAAAGTGCCCCATGGAGTTAAGACATTGATTTTATGGTAAGACTAAAAATAAGGATCAAACAGAGGAAAGACCAGGAGTTCAAAGATATACAGGTAAAGGGCCTATCTCTTGAGGATGCAAGACTGAAATTTGTAGTTAATAAAAACTTGGTAATAAGTTGGATAAAGTGGTATAGATGGGTAATCTTAACTAACATTCTATTTCAATTTTTGGAGGAGATTGTTTTTGGGGGTGGTAGTTTGGTCCATTGAATATATTGAAGGTGATAGATAATGCAGCTGATTTTTTTTTTTTAAATCACTTTTGTAATGTGCAGAATACTTTGAATTAGGAGACATTGGACATAGCGATCAATGTGAAGACCAGTGTAATAATCATGAAATATGGTGTAGAATGCCTGGGCTTGCCTGAGCTTGGGTGGTAAAATCGAGACAGATACGAACAGCATTGTAGCAGAAACCCTGCATGGCAAATTTCTATATGTGGGAGGGGAGATTTGGACAGACAAAAACTGCCCTTACATTTGGAGCCTGGCAAACAGTAATCCAGAGGTTCATTTATTTCCCAAGCAGAAAGTCTCCTATTATTCCTCAGAAAGATTTATTTTTGCAGCTTGACACTCACAATGGTACATATTTAAAGACACACAAACATATCACTGCCACTTCCTCTGTGAACCACCCTGGGAATTTCAGGTGCCCCTTAATAAAGTCAATGGCCCAGGAAAATAAATGTCTCCCTTTAATCTTCACTTCCACAAGGAGATGTTTATTATGTCAAAGAAAAACATTTATATTTTGGGCCTCTGAGTTCATGTTGTGGACAATCGTTTCCTAGGGTGCTTGAATGTGATGAACTATAACTCTTAAAACCATGACATTTTAACAAGAACAGTCCAGCAATTGTTTACCTTAGGACAAATCTCTTATGTCCAGAGCTCAGGTCTTAAAAATGGTAGTGCTGAGAAAGTCCAGGGGCCTACTATATGGAGTCAACTAGGAGGTAAATTACATGTTTTAAAACTTCAAAAAATATTTATTGTATAAGAATACTTAACATGAGATTAATCCTTTTAAAAAGTTTAAAGTATGCAGGGCCTCCTTGGTGGCAGAAGAGGTGAAGACACAACCTATGAAGCTATCAGCAGCCACTGAAGCAAGAGTTCAATCCCCGGCCAGCCAGGGAGCTACCCACATGGCACAGCAGACCTCTCCTGACTCGCCCACTGCTCTCTCAGCAGTGTATTTCAGTCAGTCTGCCTGTTCTGTTCCCCACTCTGTCTCTGGTGAATCCTTTCACCCCTCTCCCCTGCACCTCTGGCCTGTACCCCAGTTCTTATATGCATAAATAAATAAATCTTTTAAAAAAGTTTTAAGTATGCAATACATTATAGCTGTCTATAGATACAATCTATATTTAAGAATGGACTTTAGAACATGCTCATTTTGCTTATCCCAAACTACACCACTCACTATTTAGCAAAACCCCACTATTCTCTTCTCAGAGAGACCACTTGGAAACCACTATATTGATACTATAAATTTGATTCTTTTAGGACCCTCCTATAAGTGGAATCGTGTAATGTTTGCTTATTTTCCCACAGACTTATTTTAGTTAACATCATATGCTTACAGTTTATCCATATTGAATAATTTCCTTCTTTTTTATTTTAACATTTATCATTTTTTAATTTTTTTAGACAATATGAATAATTTCCTTCTTTTTAATGCTCAGTGAAGTAAATCAGAAGGAAAAAGAAAAATATGCGATTGTTTCACTTATAGCAGGAATATAGGGGAACCAAATAAGACATCAGGGGAAAAAATAATAGCAATACAAAACACAACAAAACAAAACAGACAATTATAAATCATAGACATCCTGTAGGGGAGGAGGAGGGAGAGGGATCAGAGGGAGGGAGGGAGGAGCACAGGGGACTGAGGTTATGGTGCACGGGTGCATTGATGAGGGAAAGTCTATGGGTACTACACCTGAGGGGGTGGGGGAGCAAATATTGTTTAAAAATGAACAATGGGGCCTCCCTTTTGGTGCAAGGTGTTAAGACACAACCTATGAAGCTATCAGCAGCCACTGCAGCACGAGTCCTATCCCTGGCCAGGGAGCTACCCACATGGCGCAGAAGACCTGTCCTGTCTCACCTGCTGCTCCCCTCAGCAGTATATTTCAGTCAGTCTGCCTGTCCTGCTCCCCACTCTGTCTCTGGTGAATTCTCTTACACCCCCACACCTCTGGCCTGTATCCCAGTTCTTGTATGCACAAATAAATAAATCTTTAATATATATATATATATTTTTTTAAAAAAAAAGAGGCTGCAGACTGGAACTGGACTCCCCACCTGGGCCATACTTCCAACTACAGCACTTCCAGATGCAGTCATTGTGTCAGAGAGGGGTCCAAATATTGCCAAATATTTGGTTTTTTTTCAAGGGAAGTTACAAAACATTTTTATATATGAAATTCTCTGATTCTCAAATACAGTTGCGCCACCACGAAGGGCCCTAAATAGGAAAAAAATAAAAATGAAAAATGATGTAAAAATAAATAATAAAAAATAAATTTAAAAAACTATAAAAAGTAAAGATCAAGTAGTATTTTGTTGTATGTATATGCCAACAAATCAAAACCACAGTGAGCCATCACCTCATAGCACTCCCTATGGCTGTGATCGAAAATAAAGCACAAGCGGTGTTTGTGAGGATGCTGAGAAGCGGGAACCCTTGCACACTGTCAGTAGGAGTGCCAAATGGTGCAGCTGCCATGAAACACAGTTCAGGGATTCCTCAAAAAATTAAAAATAGAACTGCCATATGATCCAGCAATCTCGTTTCTGAGGCAGAAAGAGAATTGAATTCATGGGCTTGAAGAGATGACACTCCTATGTCTATTGCAGTACTAATCCAACAGCCAAGATGTGAAGATCATCTAAATTTCCATTGAGAGATAAAACAAAGTTTAAAAACACTGACTGATCTCATGATTTATCAACCTCCACTCAAAGAGTGGGTTCCCCCCACTCCAGTTTCCTACCACAACCTTGCCTTTCAGCCAAACCTTTACAAGCATCAGTTATAAACTGTTGGGTGTCAGACTGGATCAGGAGAACCAAGCATGATTGTTTTGAGTTCAAAGTATCAAAAATTAAGAATATTACCTTACGGGCCTCCCCGGTGGTGCAGTGGTTGAGCGCTGGGTTGCGAATCTGCCCGCGGCCTCTGCGGTGCCAGTTCGATCCCCGGCTGCTCCCCGGCCACCAGAGGAGGGCCCCACATGGCGCGCAGACCTATCCTGCTGCCCGCTGCTCCCCTCAGCAGTGTACTTCTGTCCTTCTGCCTGCTCTGCTCCCCGCTCTGGCTCTGGTGAATTCTCTCACCCTCCCGCGCTTCTGACTGTACCCAGTGCTTGTATAAACAAACAAACAAATAAACAAATAAATAAATAAAATACGTGCCTCTTTAAAAAAAAAATATATTACCTTAAAAAATTGAACTGTATTTGAGAATCAGAGAATTTCATATATAAAAATGTTTTGTAACTTCCCTTGAAAAAAAACCAAATATTTGGCAATATTTGGACCCCTCTCTGACACAATGACTGCATCTGGAAGTGCTGTAGTTGGAAGTATGGCCCAGGTGGGGAGTCCAGTTCCAGGCCAAAATCCTACCTGTTATTTTCAACCATGACCATAGGCAATCCAGGTTTTGCTAGACTTTGCCAGGTAAGACTCATCAGAGAAAGCTGCCCTTCCCATACCAAACTTAGCATTGCAGTTTGCTTTTGGAGTCAGCTTCAGTCAGGGGTTCACGCTTCCCCACTCCCATATTGGCCATCCTTATCTGCAGATGTATGTTCCTAACCCAGGCATCTTCACTGGAATTCTCCTTATCATGGAGACCTCAGCTGAGATACTTTTTTCCACTTTGATATAGTACTTATATACTCCTAGTACTTCCTTTTCTCTTTACCCACTTCTGCATGGGTCCAAAAAGAGTTGGGGGCTTCTTAGGCTATACTCTCTCAGTAAAATGATTTCTCAAGTCTATGCAGACTTACTCGCCTTTCACCTAGTGCATTTCATGAGGAAAAATGGAAGACTGTAGAGTTTGTCCCCTCCATTTACTTCTTGCTTAAATTGTTGAGAGAGTAAAGGCTCGAATGTTACTTTTAATATTTCTCCTTGTCTTATTGACTACCTCTAAACCCGATTGTTCCACAAAGGATACTAGGTTTGGCTAAGCCTTCGACTTCCCTTTATCTTACACCTTCCTGATGTACCCTTGTGTGCCACATGTCTTTATCAAACAAGAATTTAAATTCATGCTTCTGGGCATAGCTCCATCCCCAGGATTCCTTGACTGCACAGGTCCTCATGATCTCTTTAAGCATTTAAGTAATGCTTAAATCATGTGTGGGTCATGAATGAAGAGGACCATCATATGGGACACTTGAAAAAGGTACAGTCTCCCTGTCAAATCACAATCTGCCTTGCAAAGAGATGCCCAGAGCTTTGTATATGCATTGACATTTAAGACTGGAATCTTATATTTTTATCATTAACTTATCTTTCTACGGTGCCTAAAATAAGAGTATGGATACATTTTAGTCATGGAAAGTCCTAGTTGAATAAGTTGGTGAATGAATAAGAAAAAATTATTCTACATATTTTCTGCAGGTATAATCTAAACAATGTGTTGATACATGTAAAGAAAATATTCGTTTGCCACATGAGAAATACTTGAGAATTCAGAGTTCAAAGCACAATCATTACTTACATGAATGACAGGCTGTCCATAACAGTCAAAGAAAAATGAGGTGAACTTTTACTTCCTTTTAAATGCCAGTTCTTGTGTTCCCTTTTCTTTCAGTGTCACTCACTGATGCTAAGTACACAGGGCATGTTAAAAATTGGAAAAATAAATCAAGCAGTCACTTTTCTGCCAAGTGTCAAAAGTTTTATTTGGTTGTTGATTTCTCCCACAAGCTGACTAGTTTAAGAGTTAGCATCTTTTATAAAAGTCCAGATATTAATATTTTATACTGACGGCAGTGTTGTCTCTGTCATGATAAATTTACAATCCATATAGGATTATGTGAACCATTGAGTTGCATCAGATATGATTAAGCTAAACCTGGATAACTAATATCCATTTTTTGTGCCCTTTACTCCATTAAAGGTTATCACCCTAGTAGAAAGGTAGTTATTCCAGGTAATCCTGACTTCAATCAGCCATATACAAATGGTTGAGCTTTCTTGATAGAACCAACACTCAATTTCCATAGAGGAATACATATATGATAAATGTGCTCTATGTGTAAATGCCATAGAAGCTAGGAATGAGATCCTATTTTTAATCCTATCATGTTATGATAGAGAGGCTCTGGATGATGAGACATCATGTGAAGAGAAAAAGATCAAGGAGCAATGAATGTTATATGTATGAATAATGAATCATTCTGGGAAGTGGATCCTTCATACCTACAACTGGAAGTCTGGAGTTCAGGCCACTGGTAATGACCAAATGCCAATAAAGTAGAGACAGGAATTGAATCTTTAAAGTGTGCTTCAATGAGACAACTGGCAATCTAGAAGATGGGGGTTTAACGCCCTAAAAAAACCACCTTCACATTTCATTTCCAGCTGCCTTTTTATAGTGAGTTGAACAAAGACAGTTCAGCAGTAAGCGGGCCTTCACTGTTGCCAGGTGATTGTGATGTCCAGTCCCTGGAGCTCCTTATCGACCTCCTGCACACCTGGCTACAGGACATCCCTGTGGGCCAAGACTGGTCTTCAGATAGAACTGGCTCTGCACACTCCTCCAGACATGTCCTTGGGCTGGAAAATTAACTCAGAACAGACAGGCCATAAACAATATGTTTGTGCAGATTTCCTACTATACAAGCTTAGAGTCTCACCCGATCGCCTCCCCTCCCTACCCCCTATCATACCTACTTATCCCAGCTGATGCCATATGGATCAGAGATGAAGCATCCATCAGAGCCCTTCCTAACATCCTGGAGCATACTTTGCATTGGGTTGTGGATGAGCCTCTAGGTATGTGATGACACAATATGATGAACAGGGAACCATGGAGGTGCAACAAAGAATTGAAACACTGCATTGCAAAGAACAGTAGTGAGCCAGCCCCAAAAAATTTCATTTAAATACACAGGCCAGCTCCTGGGAGCAAAGCCACAAGGGTCAAAGAAAAAGGCTAACTAACTGCTGCCAGCAGATTTATCCAAGCATAGATAACAGTACTGTTCCCGCACAGGCACAAGAGGGGTCCCACATGGGTTGCCACTGCTGAAAACAACTTCAGAGATTAAATAGTTATGCTCATGATTTGGGTCTGGGGGATGAGCTGTGGTGATCATGCAGTCTCTTGATTGGTCAACCTTGGCCCATGTCCTAACGCAGATTAACCAGTGATAGTGTCATGGGCTTTGTCTTGTTACTGACTTCTCTCTCTTGTTACATCTCCCTGGAGTCCCAAGTCTCCTGGGATCCTAGTCCTTATCCCTCCTGTTGTGTCTCCCAAAGCCCCAGTCTATTTGCCTGTCAAGGTCTATCCCCTCAATAAAACTGTAAACAAACCTATAATAATTTTAAGATAGCAAAGTTATGGGGCAGTTAATAACACATTAAAATAAATTGGAAATAGCACATGAATACATATCAATTTTAAATTGCTATGGTCCAGAAAATATAATTGGGAAGTTGGCTCTAAGACCTTAATGATACTAAATAGAATAGTGAGGAAGAGAAAACTGATATTAAATAACTAATAAGGTATCAGAAAGCAAATGACTAGGAAGCCGGGAAAAGTCATGAGTGGGAGATCCTGGCCTCAGGGTTCTTAAATCTTCTGGAGGGAGCTGGGAAATGTAATAAAACAAAGTGTTACTGACATTATGATGGCAATCTAGTCAGAATAGAGTGAAACCCAGGGGGGAAAGGTGTTAGATTGAGGGCGAAGAGTGTCCAGACAGATTTTTTTAAAGGAAAAGGCATTTGAGCTAAAGCAGTGAGAGCACAGGTTCAGCTGTGTGGATAAATAAGCAAAGCTCATTAGGAGAAAAGTGAGGGAATCGGCTTGACTGGAAGATTTCATCGGTGCTGGGAGTAATTGGAAAAGAAGTTCAGACAGGCAGAAAATTTACAAATAAAACCCTCCTGAGGCAGTGCTGGGAATCCAATGAGAATTGTAATCCTCTCCTCTGAATCTTAGAGACCATGTTTACCTCAGCTCTCTGTTTATGAGAAATACCTGGGATGCTGTAAATATGATTTGAAATTTAAAATGATTTTCTCTGAAATCTATCCTAAGCACCAAAATAAGGTGTTAAGGAAATTTTTTTCATGCAAAGATTAATTTAAAAAAAAATCACTTCTATTAGGCCATACTGACATGTTAATATATAAAGAAGAATTGGGGATCAGATGAACCCCACTGACTGCTGGGCAGTATCTCTCCTAGAGATTCTAAGATTAAGCTTGTGGGAACAATTGAACTTTATAAGGACTTCCATGGTTCACAAAAGCAGAGATGAAAAATATTAGAGATAAATTGCCTGAAATAGAAACCCTGAAATTCTTTCAGGCTACTCTAGATGGAAATAGTGATGAAAAAAAAGTTACTTCATTTTTCTGAAGAGACATTTAAAAGTACCATGAGCAGAGTGAAGCCAAATAAGCTTGTTGTTCCGATATTGAATCCATAAAGAAACTACCACTAAGAATATAGCACACCCTCTATTATAATTATGACTCTACTCTAATGACAGTAAATTTTGGATGAAAGATGATCAATCTCGATCCAAATTTGTTTGTCTTGAACTTAAATATGTTCTCATACTAGAGGCAGAGGAACGTTTCAAAATGGAAATGTTATGGCCTCACCATTAATAAAACACCTTTAGGAAAACTGTCAAATACTTCTAATGGCATACAAGATCTTACAGAATATGGTTTATATCTATTACATGGTCTTCCTCTTGTCTGGAAATATCCCCCCTCTTTCTCATACACACACTACACACACACACACACACACACACTTGTGATAGGCCAATCATTAAAAACATCTTTTTTGGGATTCTGGTAAGATGGCTGAAGAGTCAAGATGGCAGGCTAATCTCCTCTACATATTTACAACTAAATTACAACTAAACAAAGAAAATGACCCCTGAATGAATGATTGCATATGCATCAAAAGGTATGACATGGCAGAAAGGGGTAGGATAAACTGCAATTCACTTTATTTAGGGTGATAGTAGAGGAGTAAAACCCTGAGAGGCTGTTATTAGATGGGTCCTCTCTGCTGTTGTTGCCTGAAAAGCTCATGCTCACATCAGAGACTTCAAAGCCAAGTAACCAGGCTGAAGAAGGGACTGCACACAGTCTGTGAGCAGTATGGAAGCTGAACCATTAGAAAGTTCTAGGAGTAAGGGTGCAAAGTGGTGATTGTTGGCTTGATCCTGTGGTTCCCAAATGTAAATAGTTAAGAGTCTTGTCCACCCAGGAGGACTCACTTAGATTACATGGTATCTCCTTGCAGAAGAGGCAGTCATCTGCAGCCTGTGTCTCTGCTATGAAACACAACTGCATTACTCCCCAGCATGCCTGGATATATAACTTAATGGCATACAGTCATTAATCAGAGATCAGAATATCTGGGTTTTAGCAACAGGTTTTATACCAGGATAAGTTTCCTTATTCAAAGGTGAAGAGAAAAAAATCCCAGCTTATCCCTGACTCAACAATAATTCCCTCCCAGCTCTACTTCTGTCTCTCAAGCTCAGGCTATAGGTGGAGGCTGGCATAGAAATCATTTTGGTGAGTTCATGTAAGAGGTGGGGACACTATGGAACTCCACCACCCAACTTTGGTACCCGCAGCATTTAAGGAATCTTGAGCTTTTGGTTCTTACTCGAGGTAACTTTTTGGTGTCCCGCTGTCATGGTTCCTACCTACAGTTCTACCGGCACTCGTGCCCCAGCTGTCTGAACAGGCACAGAGGCTTCAGCCTATGAAACAATAGATAACTAAAGATCCTGGGTTAAAAATCAAGACTTATACCAGTTATCTGTAAAGCAAACATATCAAGCCCAGAAAGGGAAGCTCCTTATGGCAACCAATAAAATCTAAAAATGAAGAGGCAGAATATACCATAAATACTGAAGCAAAAACAAAACAAAAATAAAATAAAACAAACAAAAAACCCTAGGGGTGACTCTATACAGCAGAACTCTGTAGAATCTGCCTGAAGTTGTGTTCAGGAAACAACTATACTCAATCTTGATGCTTATTGAAATAAGAAAATAACAATGATCAAAAACAAACACAAACTATAGAGAAAATATGACAATGTTACATATAGAATTAATGGAGGTTTTGATAGAATCAAATTTCAAGGACTTTTTGGTGTGTACCCAATGTCTCAATGAACATTTTGAACAGGACCTACAAATATCCAGTAAGTTTGTTGGTTGACGGTTGTTTCTTATTATATGTTGTAGTTCAATATTGTAGGCTTAATATTATGGCACAAGTTAGTTTTCATGGACCCTTTGGTCATGCTGCAACTGAGCCAAGCATGTTATAAGGGTCATTGCACCAGTGAGAATCATATTTGGCTTTAACAAGAGGAATAAACTTAATGTGCTTCCTTGAAAAATAGTCAACAGGTTCTTATTTGTACATAAAAGAATCACTCTGATATTATCTGTTTTCTATTGATCTTTGGAAAAGAATTTGCTTGACCTGAATTTTAAAAATATTTTGATAATTATGAATTATATGTCTGGATCAATTTACTCCATTATCTAAGCACTCAGAGAAGGAAGAGACACTCTTAAAAGTGAGCTGTTGTTGGAAGTTATTTGTACTTGTGTGAGCTGAAGTTCTTTTGAAGACATGGAGGAAGAGCAGGCAACTCTTATAAGAAAGGATATAACCCACTATTCATCAAAGCATACATAATGTGTTTATGATACAGGACTTTCAGTAGATAATAACATGACATTTCCTGGGTCATCTGACTAAGCTCATTTATGCTATTATAGTTTAGAACAAATCTGAAGAGTCTGGATTCATGAAAGTTCAGTGCTATTCCACTTTAGAAAAAAGAAATAGATTTGCTTCTCTCAAGCACTTAGTGTTGAAAAATATTTTTCAAGTGTGTTTTAACTTTTACAAAACAAAGCAACGTTGATATATAAAATCTCAATAATTTATTTCACTTTATAGAAAACATTCTTGAGAATCATTAGATAGCCAAATTTGGTTACAAGTTTGCCTTGAAGGTCAGGAACACACAATTTTGACATGCTAAAAGCATGTTATAATTGTCTTACCTAAATTGAACATGTGTATTCAGTATCTGATCCTTCCTTTATTCTTTGACCCTTCTTTAAATTGAGCTCTGAGTATGTCCCTGGCTTCCTTGTTTCCTGTGACCCACTGTAGGATGCAGGGTTCTCAAAGGACAAATGGAGTTGTAAATTCAGATCAGAAGGGTGTAGGAAAAGCAAAAGCGTCTGATGATTGATTGAAATAATAAATACTTACTGAGGCACTCCATTTTTTTATTTGTTACATAAACACCAGTGCATTTTAGAAGACCAGGATCTTGCTTAGAGCAATCTCATGAAGTGACTGTTTCATATTTTACAGACAAAAAACTTGAAACTTAGCCATTCGTATGAATGGAAGGACCGAAACTTAAATCTAGGTCTGTATAGTAGTCTAAATATTTTAAATATTAATGGGCTTCATAGCCAATTTACACTTGAAGAAATACAGATACTCAGACAGACTTTATGAAAATGGATAGCAGAAAGAGTAAAGAAAAATAGTACATGTGGTTAGAGAAATTTCTCTTTCAGAAAATCTACAAAATTTCCATAAAAAATCAATATTCAGTACATACAAAGAAATTAAATGAAAATGATTGATGATAGTTAAATGATTTGGCAAAAATTCAGCAGTCATGGGATCCACATGAACCAAAAATATTTTGATGCTTACTATTTATAAAGAGATGGATATTTACAAAATGAAAAGTAGAATTTTGACTAGTGATGTGTGTCTCCCTGTACACTGTAGTAAGCTGAGAGAGTCTATAATAGAGAGCACTGGGGTGTATGTACCATGAATGAGAGCATCTTAAAGAGCCCTGTTTACTATCTAGCCCAAGCCATAGAGCAGAGTCTGACACAAAGAGGATGCTCACAAGATATTTATCCAGCAGATAGATGTTTATAACAATGCATGTGAAATCTTGAGTAAGAAAGACAAACTGCTGAAAAAACAAAAATATAATTAAAAAAGAAATAAAGGGCCTCCCTGGTGGTTCAAGGGGTTAAGACACAACCTATGAAGCTATTTGCAGCCTCTGCAGCACAAGTTCCCTGCTGGCCAGGGAGCTACCCACATGGTGCAGCAGACCTCTTCTATCTCACCTGCTGCTCTCCTCAGCAGTGTGTTTCAGTCAGTCTGCCTGTTCTGCTCCCCGCTCTGTCTCTGGTGAATCATCTCACCCTCCCATGCATCTGGCCTGTACCCCGGTTCTTGTATGCATAAATAAATACATCTTTAAAAAAAGAAATAAATTCTAAAAGATCATATGAACATTAATTATTTGGAGCCAGTGGTATATGGCAACCAGTAGAAGACTTTTTCTAAATATTCAAGGAAAAGATTAGTATATTACATATTACATAATATTTAAAAAAAATACTCCCCAACTCATTTTATATGTTAATATAATCTTGATACCCAAACTAAGAAAGAACAGTTTAAGACAGAATCATTATATTTTACTCAATAGAAAGTTTACTTATGGATGCTAATATAAAGTATGAAATAATCAGCATTAAATTATGGTGAATGGGTGACTGGAAACTCTGAGTAGAATTTGTTTTTTACAGGAAAAAAAAAAACAGATAAAACATACTTTTAGATATAACTGAACTCACATTCATTAGGACAGTTCTCCAGAGATCACAGAAAATTCAAATAGGCAAATAAACAAACAAAAGCTCTTTGCAGTCATATGACAATGGGGGCTTATGGTAGCTGATATT
Source organism: Talpa europaea (assembly GCF_964194135.1). Lineage (NCBI taxonomy): Eukaryota > Metazoa > Chordata > Mammalia > Eulipotyphla > Talpidae > Talpa > Talpa europaea. Next base: position 69,019,187 of record NC_140073.1, read on the forward strand.
GAATCTCAGTTTTTTGTGAGCCAGGGCAAGATACCAAGGATCCAGAAGGAAACTGTAGAATCTGAGACTTAGAAGTGTTGCTGGATAAGCCAACAATAGGATTTTCTTGCCCGGGGGAAAAATTCTTGAGATACACAGCTGTGGAGATATTTATCCTTGGAACGATAACCAATAAAGGGAAATTAAATCTGACAGTCCCAAACTAGGGCATGAGAGACTGAAGTGGCCAGAGAATTGATTCAGTTATCAATAGAAGCTAGTCTTTTTCTGCAGAAAAATTCCTCAAATCCGGGCACAAAGGAGTTCCATATATTAAAATCAAACTTGATCTTGCAAACAGTTTACATTACCTTTTAAAATGAGTATTAACATCATTTCAATATTTTGTATTCTTTGGAGAAAAACTTGCATTCATGCTTACGGAGACATGTTTAGAAAATTTATAGAAATGTTCAAAATTTTATAAAAAGTTAAAGGTCATATAAAGTGCCTCAATATTAGAATGAATAATGTATGGTTCTTATATAGTACTACACAACACTGAAAATAATTGACTAAGGTACACATGGTGATATAGAAAAGTCACAGGATCGTAATATCAAGACTAAGAACAAAGCAAATTGGGGCCTCCCTGGTGGAGCAAGGGGTTAAGTTGCAACCTATGAAGCTATCCGCAGCCACTGTAGCACAAGTTCGATACCCCCCCGGCCAGGGAGCAACCCACATGGCACAGTAGACCTCTCCTGTCTCGCCCGCTGCTCCCCTTAGCAGTGTATTTCAATCACTCTGCCTTTTCTGTTCCCTGCTCTGTCTCTGGTGATTCCTCTCAGGCTCTGCACCTCTGGCCTGTACCTCACTTCATGTGTGCATAAATAAATAATTCTTTAAAAGAAAAAAGAAAAAAAACTAGACAGAAAAAGAGAAATGCTGTACAGTTTCACTCATATGTGGGATGTAGAGAACACCAGCAAACAGATGAGCTAAATAAATAATTATAAATATAACCTCCTTGATTAGACAACCAATTAGTGTTTACTAGAAGGGGAGGGGAAAAGAACAGTGGGAAAAAAGAGACAGTGGCGGGTGAAGGATAGATTTGCACACTTAGTGGTGACCTTAATATAGTAGATACATGTTTATTCTCAATGATGAACACCTGAAAGTTATATAATGTTGTAATGCAATGTTACATCAATAAATATATGGCTTGTTTATTGATCAGCATCTATGTTTGCTCATTTCGTGTAGATGTTTCGAAATATAAAATAAGAGAATGTTCCAGAGAGGTAAGGATCTGAGTCTGATAGTAGTAACAACCAAAATTAGAGATGAAATATTTTAGAGCTAAAAGGGGAATCCTATACACCAACAAAAGTGCTCATAATATAAGTAGACTCCAATTGCATTTTTTCATTCTAATTTTAAAATGAAGTCTTATAACCACAAAGTGGTTTTGTGTAGCATAAAAACAGTTTTGAGGCTAGTAAGTTTGAATTTGCATTTGACCCCCAAATAACCTGCTTTGTAACACAGGCTACAGAAAAATTTTTAAGCACTAAGCCTCACATAAATTGAGAGTGAAAATTGCTGTCTTGTGAGGGAGGTGCAGAAAAGAATGGTAATTTTTTTATAAAACACTGGACCAGCAAAATTGTGGAGATTTGGCAAATGTGAATATTCTTGGGGCATATTTCTGCAATAGATTGCAAGCGGATGACGCCTGATGGGCTCTCTAAAGTCAGCTGCTGAAAAGAAGTCAGAAAAGTGGGCAGTTATTAGGAATATAGCCCTGTGAAAAGGGTGGAGTGGAAGTAGAATTGAGCCCAAGTGGAATTGTGATACCAAATCAGTGGAGAATGGGGAGGGCTGGTAGTAGTTGCTTGTTGAAAGTTACCCTGCATTGGTACTCATTGGCAGGCTCTTGGTACCCCAAATTGATCAATAATTGGATGATGATTGCCTTAGGACAGATTTGACTTAGCTCTTTGCAGCTGAGGCAGACCCTGAAGAAGTGTAAAGCTAGGGGCTGCCTGCTGTTCATACTGAATACAGAAGGACTGGTTAGTTATTACCTGAATTGGGACAGAGCAGTGCATCTCTATATCCATGACACTGGGTAAGGATCAACTCTTTTCCTACTTGAGAATGAACCCCTTAAATGATGTTACAAAGGCTCAGTTAAATTTACAGTGACAGTACTAATAACTGACTTTCTAAGTGCCAACTGCACACCCAAGCACTGCTCCTGAACTTTACACACATGACCTCAGGTGATGAACTGAATTTTGATGTCAAATAAGAAACAAATGGGATCATACAACTAGAAAGTGGTAGAGCTGTCAGGGCACCAAGATAGTTAGTCCAAGAAGCATTTATTTTAATCCGTTTTGCTCTGCTTCTTCCCCCATGTGCCTGGTTGGTGCTGGATCTAGCACATATTTGGCTTTAAATATTTCTGTTTAATTTAACTAATGATGCATGTTCACACATTCCCTGGGCATTTAAGAATGATTGTGTAAGAAACTCATCTGTACACTGTAAGTGATCTTTTTAGAGCTAAAACTCTAGGGTTTTCCATATTAAAATCTTGCAAAGACAAAATTCCAAAGAAAATCTGGGTTGATTAGCCTTTCAAAATGGAAGTCATCTAAGACTGCCTTTGATATCCTTGAGGGTGGAAGGATATGACTCACCCATACATACTCAATAAATGATTAAACATTCCCTTTAAAGAGAAGAACAGAAATGTCTGGGGCTATGAAATCAAAAGTCTCTAGACTTCAGCGACCTAAAATGACATATTAACATGATTGCCTATCTCAGAGTGTTATGAATATTAAACAAGTAAAGTTCTCCAAAGCACTTTAAATAGTGCCTGGCATATATATTCAGCAAGGGGTGGCCATTTCATATCTATTATTATCATATTTCAAGACATCTTAGAGTTAATCATAAAGCCTTACGCATATTATTTCATGCCTCTTCATGATAAGGATTATTGTAAGATAAGTTCCCTAACCTAACATTATTCCTAAGATGTTTTTTCACATAAAAATAGTGAGGTGTGAAGCCATTAAATAAATTTACCAAGTAAATCTAACTGATAGAGTCATTATGTTATTTAACATAAAACAATTATCTATTATAACATAAAACTTTATAACATAAAACATTTATCTATTATTTGCACAGATTTACACATTCTGTGGGTCAGAAACTTGCATAGGGTAAAGGGGGGGGTGTTCTTTCTGTGACAAAAGTGTCTGCAGCCTGAGCTGAATATCTGAAGACTCACCCACCTTGTGTCTGACAGAAAATGCTGGCTGTTGGCTCATATCCACATGGGATAGTGAGTTTCTCATTTCAAAGTGACTTGTTTCAAGGGCAAAAAGGCTGAGAGATTAAGGAAGAATCTGTGTTGTCCTTTATGACCCTTCCATGGATATGACTCAATGTCTCCTTTACCATTTTCTGTTTAGCAAGTTCCACCCTGGTTTAAGAGAGAGGAAATAGACTGCCTCTCGGTAGAGGTAGTCAGTTTCTGTAAGAACCTGTAGGACCAGAAATAGTCTTATTTAAACCATTAATGCAATACACATATCTATTCAGACTTCATCAGTGTTACTTAAGAGTGATGCTTTTGGAAAAAATAGTGCACAAGTAGATAGTAAAGTTGGGCCAAACTCATGTCTGTCTGGCCCAAAAGCTGTGCCCTCAACCACTGTGGGATAAAATATCTGACCATTGTATTTTTGCAAAGGCTAAAAAAAGTAAAAGCCTGCTGGCAAGCTGAAATCCATCACTGCTTAGAGTGAATAGTCTATTTTTGTAGTTCCAATAATAATAGGTCCAAAAAATACCACCAGCCCCTGACTGCCCCAACCATTGCTGTTCATAGTATATCTAATTGTTAAACTAACTTAGCTAACAAAGATAATAAAAATAGAGGCTATAAAACAGCTACAACTGAAATGGTATGGCTACTTACCATTTTCTTGCCATGTGCCAAGATCTATAAAAAATGCTCAGTATTCACACTCTCTAATTTTTGCAGAATCCATAGTGTTAGATAATATTATTCATTCCCATAATACAAGGAACTAAATTAATATATGGAGTTACAGAGTTTTAATGCTACTTACAGATTATCCTAAAATCAAGCTCCCTAACCTGAAAATGTTTCCACCTTCAGGAAATAAAATATTCAAGAAATAAAATGAAGAATAACTGACTTCAAAAGCGTCCGGTTCCCTATTTTGTGTCTCATATCCATCTGGTCCATCTTAAGTTGTCAGAGGTCAGAATTACACATTGATTCATTGTTCAAGTTAGAACTGGACCATTGCATTAGGCCACTTTTCACATCACTCCTCACTCATGAAAAACTGAATACATCCTTGAATGGAACTGGAAATTGTGGTTAAATCTCTAAATGAGTGTATTGAACAATTATAAATCAATCCCTCAAGGAATTTCAATTATTTTTAAATATTAGCAATAAAGTTCACTAGTTTATGGGGATGATTGAACATTGTTTCTCACCATCTTCAGAGGTTTATAGTTGGGCATATTTTAAATAATCTGTATTTTCTTAACAATATGTCAATTAGAGGAGGCTTAGGTAAAGTCACTTTTTTGAAAATAATTATGACAATCCAAGCATCTACAATTCCTCCAATTAAGTCAAATTCCACCTGTGTGGCTAACTTGACTTGGGGGGTGAGGGGCGGGAGGGGAGGGGTTGGGGTCAGAATGGGGGGGGTTGCAAATGTATGGGGAATATAAAAATAAAATTTATTATTTAAAAAATAAATAAATAAATAAAGCAAGGAGAATAATCAAAGAAATGCCTGATATAAGAACAATTGTTCAGTAGGTTTAAGTAGTCATTTTAAAGAATATTTCTCCCTTTAATCATCAACAGACAATATTCCAGAGAATATTTTTAGCAGCAACATAATTAAAAGTCAAATTTTATGAAATAAAATCAGGAGATACATTTTTTTTTGTAGAAAATTAAGACGTAAATTATTGTAGTGTTATATTCTGTAATTTGTAATTTAAAATAGAATTTCTATCCTGCTTTCTTTAAGGAGCCCCAAATTCTTTCTTTTATGTATATGTATCTATTTCATTTTAGGAGCAGAATATTAGAAGTATGCTAGAACAGATTTATCTTGTCTGGTAATGGAATTTCAAAAGCTACCACACTATACTAGAACTAGTTATTAATCTTAATAGTATTCCCATATTTTAAAGTAGTTAAAATTATGTTCATTTACCTTTTTACAAAGGTAAAAGTACTGTAAAACTGAAAGAGTATACAAAAAAAAAAAGCAAACCTGTGTCATTATATAAAAAAAAAAGAAACTGTTTTTTAAAAGATTTATTTATTTATGCATACAAGAACTGGGGTACAGGTCAGAGGTGTGGGGCCTGAGAGGATTCACCAGAGACAGAGTGGGGAACAGAACAAGCAGACTGACTGAAATACACTGCTGAGAGGAGCAGCTGGCGAGACAGGAGAGTTCTGCTGTGTCATCTGGGTAGCTCCTTGGCCAGTCAGGGATCAAACTCATGCTGCAGAGGCTACGGATTGCTCCATAGTGCTGTCCTTAATCCCTTACACCACCAAGGAGGCCCAAGAAGACTTGTTTTTTGAAGTATTCATGATATAGAGGAAAAAAAATCAAAATTAATATATCAACAAATATTTATTAGATTCTGAAGAACTCTACTCAAGTGAAGGCACATCATTTATATATGCTTCAGATTAACTTATATAAATACAACTAGTATTTACAAATATATGTAAACCAGTACATAAATACAGATTACAATTTCTTTAGTTCTTCAGCGAACATGATATAGTAGTGACAGAAGAAGACTGATAATTAGAAGAAATATTTATCTGAGGTTCTTTATATTCAGCCTCAAATGTTGACATACTTTTAAGGCTTAGTTCTTTACTTTTTTCTCAATTCATAGTCACCATTTCTGTGAATCAAATCAAAGCAAATGATGCCAGAACTTCCTATTGTTGGCTCTGATGGAACAGCAAGAGTGCCAGATATACAAAGTCTTAGCCAAAGTAGGAATGGAGTAGTTTATCCAGCTTTGTCAGTGAAGCTGAGTGCCAGTGACCCACACCATCAATCACTTTCACCCATTACATGCCTCATCCACTCATCTAGATGTGCGACTTGAGTTCTGCCCTCATATGTGCCTAGTCAATCTCTGTAATCTTGTTGTGACAGCTTCCTAAGGACCAGTCGTACTTTCTTTTCTTTTTAAGATTTTGTTTATTTATTTTTGCATAGAAGAACTGGGGTATAGGCCAAAGGTGCAGGAGGATGGGCAGTGAGGGGATTCACCAGAGAGAGTGGGGAGCAGAACAGGTGGATTTACTGAAATACACTGCCAAGGGGAACAGTAGGTGAGACAAGAGAGGTCTGCTGTGCCATATGTGGGTTAGCTCCCCCGCTAAAGATTGAATTCAGGCCATTGTGGTGGGCCTTCATGGTGGTAGCACCGAGACTTAACTCCTAGGCCACCAGGGAGGCCCAACCTGTATTTTCTTTAGTTATCTTATGTGTATTTAAGATCACATCACTATAGTTTCCTTTAAATTACACATTTTTAATTTTGTGGAAATGCTATGTGTAATTATAGTTTTGCATGTGATTCAAGTTCACAAATAGAATGTTTCAGCAATAGCAATACAGCATTGCCTCTTTAATTACCATTGGTAAAACTTGACTCAAACATTATTTTATCTCTAAATCAGAGCTCTATTCTGATCTACGAGAGAATGCAAGTAATGCCTTGCTGTATACTACCTATAATGGCACACAGTTATTTGCTTAAGAAAATGTGATTAACCTTAACTAACTAGTTTACACTGAACTAGTCCATCAACTTTTAATCTGGCTTATCTTATCTGAAACATAATAGCAATAAATTGACTTGCTCTTGAGTTCTTCCTCTTTTGTTATCTATTAATTCTGTTTCAAATAGCCAAATATTTGTGAAATTTTAAATCAGTTCTAAGATGCAATGTATTTCTTCAGTACTTTCAGCATTGTGCTACACCTTAGGTGATGATAGAGAAATTAAGTCCTAAGCTATTATGAAGCAATCAGCTCTAAACATTTTAATAACTCTCAGTTAAATAATAACAAGAGACGATAAACTATTGTCAGAGGCATTATCTGAAATTCTTCTGCTCAGCGAAGAACTTCATGACTCTTTGGGGCTTGACAGTAATGTTTTCTACCACAATGAAGATAAAAATTGCTAACATCCCATGTTGAGTTATTAGACCACTGTTAAGAAAACATGCCTCATATTGGAAATGAAAGTAGATAGATGTATTGCAACTTCACCCTCTTAGGAGTTTTATAAATGTATTTAAAAATGACTTTGTTGTATTTAATAGGCTGTGTTCATTTATGAGAAAGAAGAAGTTGTTACCCATAGACCTTTCTACTTTAGTACCACTCCATGACCTATGGTCTGTTTCCTTCTGTCTAATTCATTCATTCTATCATCGCCAAAACAGAAAAAACGTTATTAAAAAGAGACATCACTTTAATGTGTACTCTTAGGCATATTATAATCACTTTATTTTCTTATTTATTATTCATATATATTCCTGTAAGCAATTGGAGAGTACTATTATAATTCTTAAAGAGATCTCAAGAGTAAGAATCTAGTAGAAGTGGCAGCATATACACAAATGAATATAAGATGTTATTTGTTTAAATATCACATGAGAACAATTGTCAGTGAGTCTTTTAGGATAGTTATTATAAAAGTGGGACAAAATATGTAAAGGGGTCCCGAGAACAGAATTTCAAATTAGTGAAGGAAAGAATATTTTCAGTCTATATTCCCCTTTCACTTAAGCTAAGTTGCAAACAATTATCTCTGCATAATGACAATTTATAATAATATTGTAAGCATGCAATTCTATTTTCTAATATCTACAAGACATAAAGTTAACCAGATAAGAATTTCATCTCATTTAACTGTTGCAAACCACTTGAACTTGAAAAACCCTTAGATTATAATGCTTCATCTTGCCAGGAGTAAGTTCCAGACTGAGTTTTATATCCCTGCTTAAAGATGACACTCAAGCTGTTCATAGAACATAGGTATGCTCTTGGGTAGCAAGGACCAAGTCCTGTGACCTGGATTCAAAACTAACTGAGTCATGTTGGGCAGGGTTATATGTTTGTTTATGATGCTGACTTGGGTTGTGATAAGTCTAGGAATCATATAGTGAGATTGCTGAATTCCATTTGTCTTGACATCAACTCCACTGACATTGTTTAGCAGGACTTCTTAGCGCTTCTGAGTTCATTTTTCCATCTGACTCCTACTGCTCTGAAGATCCCATTTTTGTTAATTCTGGCTTAGTGTGTGCTCTGAGTATGTTTAGTGAGTTTGAATTCCAGTTCTAGCATTAACTTGTTGTGTGATTTGGGGCCTTAGGCATTTTATCGGTCAAATGGAATCTACCTCTTTGATTGTTGTGAGGAGTCAATGGGTGAATACAGTAAAGTTCTTACAAAAATGTTTTCTGTGGCCACCATTAGTGGCATGATTACCATCACCAACACCACCACCAACAATAAAAGCTCCATCACTACCACTACCACCACCACAGATAGTTTGTAACAGTTCAGTCACTGAAGAAAATTCTGGATTGAGGTGGACAGGCAGAGAAGAAACTGAAAGACTGATGTACACAGTCAACTCTGAAGTAAATCATCTCTAAATAACCTCAGTATTTGCTCAAACTGAGTATCAAGGGGTCTCCTTGGAGGTGCAGGGGTTAAAGTGTCAGCACTATCAAGCTATCACAGCCACTGCAGCATGAGTTCAATCCCTGGCTAGGGAGCTAACCCACATGGTGCAGCAGACCTCTCCTCAATGGTGTATTTCAATAGATCTGCCTGTTCTGCTCCCACTCTGTCTCTGGTGATTCCCCTCATCCCCTGTACCTCTGACCTATATCCCAGTTCCTGTATGCATAAATAAATCTTAAAACAAACAAACAAAAAAAAGCTGAGTATTGAGGGCATGGGTACAATATAGTGATAAACAAGAAATCTTTTTGTGCCCTGCTTCTAGTCATTCAACCTCAAGATGCAAGTATTCAAGATGTTCCCTGAGGGCAGAGCTACATTTCTCTCACTTTCAAACTCCAACTCTCATGCAAGACCTGACATGAATCGGTGCTCATTTAGTGATTGAATATGTTTTTATTGAAACAGAGCTATAGGGCTGTTATAACCGTCCAAGGACAGCACCCAGGTAGAATACAGGTCTGTATGTGGCTGTTTACTCATGCACACAATTAAAAGACCATTCCAGTTCAGGGGACAACCATGGGGTTTATTTAACACACAGGATAAACGAGTTTCTAAGGCCACAGGTAGCCAGCTATCTCACCCCACATAGCATCCACACTGTCCAAAAGTCCCAAACAAAAAATGTTGTTTATCCAATATGATGCCTTCCTGTCAACCAGGGCCTGGAGTGAATAGCTTCCCAGCAAGCAGCAGGCCAGGATTCAACTCATTGCAGTTGGAGGCACTCACAGGTGGGGCTACTGAGCCAATGACACATCAGTCCACAGCAACAGTCTGAAGGGATGGGCAGTACCAGACACTGGACCAGACAACAACAGAAGCAGCAGCACTGAGGCGTGATGCTGGATGATCAGAAACAACTCTGTGAGTCATTGACCCACACAAACAACAGCTTTTTGAGATACCAGGCTCTAGGTGCTCTTTCCTGACTGTGGCAGCAGTAAGACCAGAGCAGGCTCAGCCTCCTGGTTACTACAAAGCTCTTCAGCTTCTTTTCAGGTGTCATCTTTCTTCATTTATTTTTTTTTTTAAAGATTATTGTTTATTTATTTTGGCATAGAAGAACTGGGGTGTGTGCCATGGGTGGGGGTGGTGGTGAGAGGATTCACCAGAGACAGAGCGGGGAGCAGAACAGACAGATCTATGGAAGTGCACTGCCGAGGGGAGCAGCAGGAGAGACAGGAGAGGTCTGCTGCACCATGTGGGTCACCTCCCTGGCCAGGCATTAAAATCAGGCCATAGCAGTGATAGCATTGAGACTGAACCCCTAGGTCACCAAGGAGCTCCCCGCTACCTGCCATCTTTCTTCTTTTGGAGGACAGGTACAGAGAGCGAGAAATTAAGAGTTGACACTTGGAAGTGTCAAGATCTAGGAGTCTGGGGATCATTCTTGTCCAGTCTTCTATCCTCTTTCATCCTGATGGGACCATTTTCACCCAATGGGTTGGCACCCATGGAAAGGGCTGCCCAGGGCAGGAAAAATCACCACATTTGTGGGCAGGAAAAATCACTACATCTTTTCAGCCCCCCACCATGCCCCCACTGCTTAGGCAGCACTGGGGAAAATGCCAGCCTTGGCCTGCAGTCCACACTGCATGGCCCTGGTTTTAGTACTACCGTTAAGTAAGGAAAAAATGTTGTTTAAAACAAACACAAACAAATCTCCAGGAAGTATTGCTTTTTCCAAACTATAGATGAAATTCCAGAAGTACCGAAAGTTATATAGCTTGTCCTTGATTGCATAAGTAAGAAGTAAAGCCAAAATTGAATCCCCACTCTCACTCCAATTTTCCAAATGCAGTCTGAATATGAGAGTGTGGGTTCACATATATTAATTTTTCTTTACAAGAATGGTGTTTATACCATGAGATAATAAAATGGATAGGGTATATATCAGTACCTTTTAAAAAGAATTCCTGAAGCTATCTCCTATTTACACTGATTGCCTAACCGAACCATTATCTGTGAAGAAAACTGCTGCAGAAACTATTTAAGAAGTCCAAATAAAATGAAAATAGAAATAATTGCTAATTAAAGGCTGTGAAGGAGTGGGACATGTTTAAAAACTGGAAATTTATCTACCTGTTTTTTGGCCCTATTAAGAGACTAGAAACTGGAATGCTCTGTGCAAGTTCTGGGCCTGTCTTAGTTAGGAAATATGGATGAAGCTGCTATGAGCTTTACTCACATTAGTTTTATCCTGGTAATTCTTTATAGTCTATTAAACTGAGCCTCCGTGGTGGCATAAGGGTTAAGTCTCAATGCGATCGCAGCCGTGGCCTTAGCTCTATCTGTGGCCAGGGAGCTAACCCACATATGGCGCAGCAGACCTCTCCTGGTTTGCCCATTGCTCCTCTTAGCGGTGTATTTCAGCCGATCCACCTGTTCTTCTTCCCACTTTGTGTCTGATGAATCTTCCCACCCACACACCTCTGGTCTACACCCCAGTTCTTTTACAACAAAGTACGTTTAAAAAACTAAAAATTAAATATATATATATATATATATATATAGTCTATTACATAGATGTAGGTATAGATATACATGTTCACATTTAAAGGACTGTCTTTTTTTCCCAACACATTCAGGAAAACAGCCTTAGAATTCTCCAAATTAATATATGTTCATTTCTCATCTGTTTTTTTCAAGAATTCATCATATCCTATGTAAAATATAAATTTTCTTCTTTCCACATATAAGCCCAAACTATCCCCTTGAAGCATATTGAATAATAGACTATAGATCTGTAAGTGACTGAAACAATCTTAGTCCTTTGTTATCGTTTCAATGATAACTACTATATTTACTGCCACATGTTGCCCTGCGTATTGCCATATCATTGAGCCTGTGATTTATGTGTTGTCACAACCCCTCCCTTATTTTGGGAGACATTGTCTTTCCTTTCCTTTGCAAGTAAAAAACAAAAACAAAAACAAAAACAAAAACTGAAGTGCAGAGAATTTAAATAAAGTGACAGTTAATGTCCCATCATGATCTGAAGGAATGATGTCTTACCTGATCTTTCAGTACATCACACATTTAAATTCCTTAAAGTTCATTCAGTTCTTTCAAATCTAGAGAGTTATTTAACTCCAGAGTCACAGTTAGAAGCATTTCAGGTACTTAAAGCAACTGAGCATAATTTACTTATATGGGGATCTTGATTCATATACCCACTTTATAGTTCAATACACCTTCTTCTGACACAGCTCCTTAGCATCTGTAATATTACTGCCTCTTGCAGGGCTGCTATCTGCTCTGCTCTCTAGGACTGGCTCATCTGGAAGAGAGCTCATCTGAGTCACCTAAACCATTTATCTGTAAACTCTTCTCGTTTCATCATATATCAAGACTCATCATCTCTTTTAGTTTTTAAATAGTATTGCATATCAGTATTCCTGATTTTTCAGAAATTATCACCTCAACCAAATTCAGTGTGATCTAAGAATACTTTGAACTCTGGATTGAAGCTGAACTTGGGGGTAAATTAAGGGAATTACAGACTGCCTTCAAAGGCTTGCCATTGGGAGTTTTGAAGAAATTTGTGGGCAAAGAGCAACAGAAATTAAGTTAAAAAGTTAATTTATACCATGGAATATTACTCAGCATTCAAAAAAGATAAACACATGCAATTTGCAGCAACATGGATGGTGCTGGAAGGGATCATGCTCAGCGAAATAAGCCAGAAAGAAAAAGAAAAATACCGGATGGTCTCACTCATAGCAGGAATCTAGAAAACTTAAATAAGGGACCAGGAAAATGAATAACTATAAGAAAGTGAAAATCAAAATCAACAAAAAACTATGAACCAGAGACACTTTTAGGGGGGCGGGGGTGGGAGGGGAGGGATTGGGGTCAGAATGGGGGGGGGCTGCAATTGTATGGGGAATATAAAAATAAAATTTATTATTTAAAAAAAAAGTTAATTTAGTAGTAGGACTGAAACTCTAGACTGTTGATTCTTGATTCGGGATTCTTCCTAGTCCTAAAGTTGGATCTAAATATTCAGGGAATTCAATTTGCATTATCCCACTATCCCAATTGTTGGCATATACTCATTACATTCAAAGAGGACATAATACATGATTTTTTTTTAAAGTAAGTGTGTACAAGAATAGCTGACAAATAGATGCTCTTGGGACAAGAGCTCTGGTACTGCCCATAGAATGAGAAGTGTTCACACAGCTACACTTCCATGATACCAACCATACCCTTCCCATCCTTAGCTGCAAAGAATGTCGCCACCATATAGCAAAGCAATCTCTGAGTTCTGCAAAGAATTATATGTCCTAAAACTAATTTGTGGATAGTTTCTAGAAAGTTCTATCTTTTGTATAGTGATGGTTTTAGATGTCAGAAATAGCATCTTTCCTGCTTATTTATACATAGTCCTCTTGCATATAAATTATTGCAAAATTAAACAAAGATAAACCAAACAATATCAAAGGGTATTTATTGCAATTTGCCTCAGCAAGAAAGTTATCCATCATTGTTTGTGTTTTGGTAGTGACTTGGAGAAAGATAGAAGAGTGCAAAACAGTGAAATCTTTATCTGTACCCTGGTTAGAGATTATTGACATAAGAGTCTGTAGGAGAAAGCTATCTAGAAATGAGATTTCTACATAATTATGTGCTTAGTTGAGGACACATATTTAGCTTTTTCTGGTTGGTCCAAAGATGTAAACGTAGATAAAACGTAGGGAAGCTGTCTATTCTTAATCAAGTTCGGCTATTTTGAACCCATTGTTATGAGTTACTTTTTTACTTCCTTGAATATTACTGGAAAAAGATGTTTTAGTTCCAACAAAGCAGATTTATAGATATTAGGCTGTCATTCTGATCTGGTTATTGTGATAATCTTTGCTTTTCTGGGTTCATTTTTGCAGGTTGTGTGTTTTAGTTCTATTTTCACACATAATCTATCCATCATCTATTTTTATGTACAGTCTCTCTCAGAATGAAGTTACTGAATATTTTGATTTTTTAAATTTTTTTGCCTTTAAAATTTGTCCTTGGAATGACATCAAGGTCATGACTGCATAACACAGACTTCCTGTTTTGCCCCCTCTTTTGAAAACTAAAATTTGGCATTTATCCATGAACAAGGGGGATTTGTGGGATCTAACACCATATTACAAGGCAACTGGGAGGACTCTCACCCCACTATGCACTGGGTGATAGGCAGCAGATAGACCTTGGGGCACAGGCTGGGGGCACAGCAGGAGTCTGTGAACAAGCCTCAGTCCCTTTGGGCTATAGTCAGGATTATCTTTAGAATGCTGACTTGGAGATACCCGTGGTCAGGAGAGTTGTTGTTAAAGCCAGCATTTAGTGGGGAGCAATTAGTGAGGAACAATTCCAGAATTCTATTAGAGAAAAATAAATTATATATATGTTTGAGCATGTGTGCACCTGTGTGTAAGTTCGTATGCATTGGAAAAGATTGCCAACACTGCTTCTCCACCAAAGCAAAACAGCTGGAACTTAACTAGCAGACAGTGACTTCTCTGCTGGAGAAAATGGAGAGGGCTGGAAAATGAGTGCCAGGCTTCCCCAGCTCTGTGGATGCTGTAAAAACACGTTTCTCTCCTCAGTACTCAGAATATTGAGGCAAGACCTTTATGATGAGGGGAGGAAGAGATTGGTAAAGTGGCAAATAATATCTGAAGGTATTTAAGGAATGTGATTCTTGAGACTCTAGCAGGAAAACCCATGAGTCATTAGGGAAACCTCATCTATAGATCAAGTCATGGCCGATGGGTTCCCTATAATATGCAGTTCAGAAGTTAACATGCTAATTTCCATTTGGGTGGAGGGATTTCATTAACAATTCAAACCAATCATGTAATTACATGTAATTACAAGTTGATTTATTGAAGGAAAATCTACATTACAGTAATAGAAGTATACAATTCAATTGTCAGTCAAAGTGAGGGACTGCCTCTAAGCGGCCTCCCTGGTGGCCTAGGGGTTAAGTCTCAGCACAATCACCACTATTGTTTGAGTTTGATGCCCGACCTGGGAACTAACGCACATATGGCACAGCAGACCTCTCCTGTCTCACCCACTGCTCCCTTTAGTAGTGTATTTCAGTGCATCTGCCTGTTCTGCTCCCCACTCTGTCTCACCCCTCCCATCACTTGCACCTCTGGCCTACACCCCAGTTCTTCTACAAAAATTAAAAAAATAAACCTCTAAGGTGAAATTTGGAGAATGGCACAAGAGCCACAATATTTGGTGTCTGGAATTCCCCTCCCAATATCAGCTAGAAGTGCCACTTCTCCAGCCAGAGACTCCAGCAGCTTATGCCAAAATTTGGAGGTTTAAGAGATCCCATGGGCATGGAGGCCAAAGTCCCTCTAGTTGGTTTACATCAGCTCCTGTATTTACATTATTTCAGAGGGCATATTATCAGAAATACCTGTTAATATTTTGGGTTTTGATTCCTCTGTATAACTAGGGTTTTGTCTATACTTGCCTTACATGAATGTTTATCAATATCCTCATAAACAAGCAGTTACTTTTCATTTAAAAATGGTAGGTCACAAATTCAATTACGCTCATTTCTTGAACAATTTGGATCGTTACAACTCCAATAAATAAAATACTCCTTAAAAACCCTGACTGCCAAATCCATACCAACTCCCACTCTGTAGCTGTGAATGATCTTGACAGTGGCAGGAAGGGAGTGCACCCAGAAATCAAGCCAGGATTTATAGGCAAGGAAATCATGAAATTGGGTTGTAAGTCCACATTAAGAAAAACAAAAGAGAAAATCCCAGCAGCTGGGCTGGTGAAATATAAGATTAAGAGAAGGCATATAAGTTTAAGAATTATTCCACAAGTTGGAGCAAGAAAAATGGAGTAAGTGTATCCATACAAGGTCAAAGAAGGTCCTAGATATAAGAAGGATCACTAAAGAGTATCTCCTGCCTGAGAACTGGTGTAGACTCACGTTGTTGACCAGTCCCTCAAATGCAAAAACAACAACCAAAATTACAAGAAAACATCAAAGAAAGATATCATCACCAAAAAATAATAATAATCCTTCAGCAGCCAAACTCAAGGTCATCAATTTTGTGATTTAGCTGATAAAGAATTCAAAATGCCTGTTTTGAGGAAATTCAACAAGATGCAAGAAAACTGAAAAAGAAAATGTAACTTAATCAGGATATCACTATATACACAAATTTCAAATTTTACCCAACATAGAAATCATAAAAAAGTGTCTGACATAAATTCTGCAGCTGAAGATTTTTTTTTTAAGATTTTTATTTATTTATTTATACAAGCACTGGGTACAGTCAGAGGTGCGGGAGGGTGAGAGAATTCACCAGAGCCAGAGCGGAGAGTAGAACAGAGAGATTGACAAAGTACACTGCTGAGGGGAGCAGCGGGCGGCAGGAGAGGTCTGCGCGCCATGTGGGACCCTCGCCCAGTGGCCAGGGAGCAGCCGGGGATCGAACCTTCGCTGCAGAGGCGGCGGGCAGCTTCGCAACCCAGCGCCCAACCGCTGCGCCACCAGGGAGGCCCAGCAGCTGAAGAATTTAATGATTGCAATGAAAAATACATAAGAGAGCATTGGCACCTGCCAGTCAATCAATGTGATATATCACATTAATAGAATGAAGAGAAAAAAACATTTGACCATCTGAATAGATGCATAAAAGACATTGGACAAAATTCAACATCCATTCCTGATTGAAAAAAAAAAAATCAACAATTGACTATAGGAGAATAATAACTCATTGTTTTAAAGATGACATAAGCCTAACCCACAGTTAACATCTTACTTAACAGTGAAAGTCTGGTAGATTTTCCTCTAAGATCAGGAGAAAGAGAAGAGACTCACACTCACTAATATTCAATACAGCACTGGAAGTCTTCACCAATGAAATCATAAAAATTAAAATATTTAAAGACATGCAGAAAGGTAGAAACAAATTGTCATTATTTACAGATGATATGATCTTATATTTGGAAAATCCTAAAGATTTCCTAAAACACTATTGGTTTGTAAGTCCTAGGAATGTAATATATAACACGGTGACATACTCAACAATACTGAATTGCATATTTAAATGTTACTAAGAGTAGATCTTAAAAGATCTCATCCAAAGAGAAAAATTTGTAACTATATGTTGATGGATGTAAAGTAGATTTATAGAGATGATCATTTTTGCATATACATGCAAATATGAAATCTAACATAATATTATATGTTATAATATAATGCTGTATTTCAATTTAACTTCATTAAAAATATAATACCACATATAAATGGATTGATACAGTGAATCCAAAGGTGAAAACTGTCAGCCAATGATATTCCCCATAGCATTTTTTCTAAAAGGAAGCTCTAAGTGGCTTATTTCCACCAGTGCCATATTACTCAACTAGAAATTACCTTTATTAGTCTTTCCTGAAAATAGTTGTGGCTATGACTGATTTTGGACAGTGAGATAAAATTAATATAGTTAGTTTAAATATAATGTAATCATTTCAAGCCATCATCCTGTGTCCCTTCACTTATGCAGTGATATGTGTGTATGTATGTGTGTGTGTGTGTGCATATATATATATATATGTGTGTGTGTGTGTATATATATACATATATATATACATATATACATGTTGGTATATATATGTTGGTATATATGTACATATATACATATATATATACACATTATTTCTCACTGAAAATGGGGATAATCGCAATGAAAATCTTAGTAGGTATAAAAAGGAATCTATATTAATACAAGGTTAGAGTAGTTAGAGAACTAAACAGTAGCAATATGGATACAGAAAACTAATGCTAATACTATTTAATAAATACTGATACTCAAATTATACTTTTATTGGAAATATTATACAATTTACTTATTAATTAATCTTTGTCATTGTATGAAGTTAAATTGCTATGACCACAGAAAAATAGAGGGAGGAACTTAAGTTTTAAAGAGGTTAAATGATTTGTCAAATATTTCATAGCTAGTAATTATAGTCAAAATATGAACTCCAATTGCCTCAATATCCAAAGGATTATAATCACTAATTATATTTCTGGTTAGGACTTATTCTACAACTTGAATATGAGAACTAGTTCTAATGATTATTAATGATAGAATCAAGAAATGAATTTCTGAATTTTGGATAACCTCTTTTATATTGGAGTAATATTTCTTTGTATTAAGTACTAGGGTAATGCTTATTTGTGTTAACTATGTTTAATTCTTACCATAAAAAAGACTCTAATATCTCTGCCTTAAACGAGATGATAGTCTAGCACGCTAAACCAATAGTTAACTTAGGAATGGACGGCTAATCTAAAATGGCAAGTAGGCCAACTAAAGGTCAAATGAGACTCAAATTTCCCATCTTTTTGGTGTATTATCACTGAATGTCTTCTTTTAATTCAGGGGCCATATTCCAAATTTCATTCTTTGTATGTAGGGTTTAAAGAAATTAAAAGTAAAACATTGCCTTATAAAATGCTATAATTAAATTTTTAAAGTATTTTTTAAAGATTTATTTATTTAGGGCCTTCTTGGTGGCACAAGGGGTTAAGACACAACCTATGAAGCTATTTGCAGCCATTGCAGCACAAGTTAGATCCCTGGCCAGTGAGCAACCCAACTGGGGTACAGGCTAGAGGAGCGAGAGGGTGAGAGGATTCACTGGAGACAGAATAGGGAACAGAACAGGCAGACGACTGAAAACACTGCTGAGGGGAGCAGCGGGAGAGACAAGAGAGGCCTGCGGCACTGTGTGGGTATCTCCCTGGCTGGGTATTGAACCCGTGCTGTAGAGGCTGCAGACAGCTTCACAGTGCTGCGTTCAACCTGCTGTGCCACCAAAGAGGCCCATAAAATGCTGTAATTAATTTTTAACAACAATTCATTTTATTTCACTGTCCAAAATCAATCATGTCCACAACTATTTTCAAGAAAGACTAATAAAGGTAATTTCTAGTTCAGTAATACGGCACTGATGGAAATAAGTCACTTAGAGCTTCCTTTTAGAGAAAATGCATTAAGTAATATAATTGGTTGACAGCATCCACCTTTGGATTCACTGTAGCATTCCAGCCAAAGTCATGCTGTCCTTAACCTGCACCAAGATTGTTGGTATAGTGGCACTACATTGTTTCTGCTTAATGTGGAAAGCAGATGGCAAATCATTTTTGTCTGGGGCTTCTTTGTGGTCTGGCATAAATTTCCTCAAATTACACTTAAGTCTGAGATGGAAAAACTCTTGAAACTGGTTAACGTGTTCAATAAAGTTTCTGTATAGAAATTCAACTTAAAGAAAAGTTCACTAAAAATGAACTATCTGAAAAATAACTGAAAAAAATAACCTCATTATCAAGAACATCAAGAACAGTGAAATACACAAGAATATATTTAACCAAGCATGTGAAAGAGCCATAGCATGTAAACTATAAAACGCTGTAGAAAGGAACTGAAGTGGACACAAATGCATGGAAAAATAATCTGTGTGTTCACGGATTAGAATAAGAATTATCATCACTAAAACATTCATATTACCAAAAGTCATCTATATAATCAATTCTACCTTTATCAAAATTCCTGCGGTATTTTCAGAGAAATAGAAAAAACAACCCTAAAATGTGTATGGAGCTACAAAACTGCCAATCAGTCAAGAATTTGAGAAGAAATAAAGCAGAAAGCAATACAGTTCTTGGTTTCAATCTACCGCATATTGATATTAATTAATATAGTATGGTACTGGTGTACAAACGATGTGTAGGCCAATGATACAGCACTGAAGATCTGCTTATAAAATTATATTCAGTAAAAGTGCCAATACTATTCTATGGTGAAAGGATAGTCTCTTCCTTAAATGCTACTGAGTAACCTAGATAAACAAATGCAGATAAAAAGAAATTGTACCTCTATCTTACACCTCTCATAGATATTTACAAAGTGGATATAAAGATTTAAATATCAGGTCTGAAAACATGAAACTTCTAGAAGGAAAACCTCCTCAACAGTGGTATTGGCAATATATTTTTTTTTAATTTGAAACCAAATACATATATTAAAAACAAAATTAAGCAAGTGAACCACATCAAAGTGAAAATTCTGCAGCTCAAAGGAAACAGTACCATCCATACTGTCACTAATGATTTGAGATTATCCTTTTTGATCACTGAGCAGTATAGTAGTCCAAACTGTAGATGTACTACAGTTATATGTGGAATATAAAGAAACCAAACAAAGGATCAGACAAAGAAACTGTAAGACTTATCCTTGAAAGCAGATGATAGATCTGAGATTCTCAAGTGGGAAAGGAGGGAAGAGAGGGCAATAGTTGATAATAGTTGTCACGGGAAGAGTGCACGGTGGAGAGTGGTAGAGGACTGTGGGTACTTTGGTGGTTGCAAAACTATGGCGACTTCACCTAAGGGGAGGAATCTTATATTGTGAAAAAAATAAATGAGGATGTTAAAAAAAAAATCCAAACATACAACTAACACACAATTTAAAAAGCTGAGTGGTAATTCTTGATTGGAGTATCCAAATATTACCTTAGCTGAAAATGAATAAATGAATTTGTAATGAAAACAATAAAATAAAATGCCTCTCTTACCATGAACTAAAAATAAATAAATAAATAAATAAAGTTTTTTTTTTTTCTTAAGTGTACAAATGCCTGAATAGACATCTTTCTATAGAAGACAAGGAGATTCCTAACAGGTATATGAAAAGGTGTTCAACATCAGTAATCATCATGGAAATGCACATCCAAAGTGCAATGAGATAATCACCTCACACCTGTTAGAATGTCTATCATCAAGAAGTCAAGAGATAACAAATATTGGTTGGATATGGAGAAAAGGGCATTTTTATATGTTGTTGATAGAAATGTAAATTGGTTCAGTCATTTTAGAAAACAATCTGAAGATTCCTCAAAAAAAAAAAAATAGAAGTACCATACAATCCAGATATTCTTGATTTGAGTATACATCCAAAGGAAATGAAAGCAGGATAACAAAGAGATATCTTTAAGACCATGCTTATTGTAGTATTACTCACAAAAGCCAGGATATGGAAATAACCAAAGTATCTGTCAACAGATGCCAATAGATGAAAGACTTTTTAAAGGGCTGTGAAATGTGTGTATGTGTGTGCATATGCATGCATACCACAATGTGATATTATTCAATCACGACAAAGAAAGAAATTCTTCCATGTATGACATGAATGGAGCTATGGAATTTGAAGTAATTATAATTAAACAAGCTAAGTCAAGTAAGAAAAATATTGTATTGATATATATGCAATCTAAGAAATCAACTTGTAAATACAGAATAACATTGTGGTTACCATTTTATTGGCAAACCTCTCCCTAAATCTCAATGGTTAAAGAGTACAAATGCCTACTTAGAAGATGAATTAATCTGGAGATCTAATGCATAGCATTGTGCTTTTAGTCAACACTATATAGGTGGTGGTAGTGGGGGATCACAAGAAGCTTTGGACTCAACCTCATCTCTTCTCACTACATCTCACCACAACTCTTGGCAGACCGTGAGCTACATATTTGTCTTTCATTGCTGAGGATTTTGAGAACTAAATTCATCTGTTTTTTTCTCAGTTGTGAGATGTTGTCTGCTTTCTTACTCTCAAATCCCAGGTAGGTTACTTTTGTTTGCATACCTGAGTCTTCTAAGGGACCCCTTGTAGCCACATTCTGCTAAGTGTTTCAAAACCAATATAGTATTCTCCAGAGAAGAGATGGCAGACAATTAGTAAATTGCCCTCATATTATAGAAGGATGACCTGTTTTACTTGAATCACTTTGAGACCTCTGGCCTGTATTTCCGGAAAAAAAAAAAAATAGTTGGGTAATTCTAAAACCTTGTTGGGCATAATCTAGCAATATTACAAAGTGTTTTTGGGTTCAGGGTGCTGCCATTCAGAAGCAAAGAGTAGCTGATCCCAGGTAACTACTGAGATTATCCCTTTCCTGCTTTGAAAATTTGATTTTAACTCCATAAAAAGAACTTGGTTTTGCTATTTGGCTTTTTTTTTTTTGCTATTTGGCTTTTTTTTTTTTAAGATTTTATTTATTTATTTATACAAGCACTGGGTACAGTCAGAAGTGTGGGAGGGTGAGAGAATTCACCAGAGCGAGAGCAGGGAGCAGAACAGGCAGAAGGACCGAAGTACACTGCTGAGGGGAGCAGCGGGCTGCAGGAGAGGTCTGCGCACCCTGTGGGACCCTCGCCCGGCAGCCAGGAATCGAACCGGCACTGCAGAGGCTGCAGGCAGCTTTGCAGCCCAGCGCTCAACCGCTGCACCACCAGGGGAGGCCCTAATTTTTGGCTTTTAAATATAAATTTTTGTAAGATCAAGTTTCATTTGTTTACAGGCCAGTGTTTGGATGTTTCCATTTTGTCCCTTTACAGACTGTTTTTTGCTGGTATATAGTTCAGGTGGGCAAATTGCCTGGATATTTCAATTTGAGTAAAACTGCAGTTGCACAATATATTCCAAATAGGTTAAATGAAAACAAAGTAAACTGTCTGTGTCTATATGTAGCATGTGTATGTCTTCCCCTTTGTGTCTAATTGTTTTGGCCTCTAGAGGATAAAAATTGTTATAGATGGCAACCACAGCAATTTTGAATTCATAAATATTTTGGGGACTCCTATAAGTGTTTCCAGGAAGCATGGTTTGGAATAATTTTTGGACAAAGGGAATGAAATTTTAATGGCTTAGTTTTAAGCATGTATGTCTATAAAATCGTATTATTGAGTGTGATGTTTTTTTTTCTTATCTACCTGAATCATTGGAGTTGGGTGCATGCTGCATAGGAAAAACACACTAAGGTAAACTAAGTATTTATACATCAGATAAAATGAAAATCAAGAAATTAAGGTTTTTATTTTGGGAGGTGAAGAATTCCAATTACGGAATCAAAATAATGGAGCAGTGTTCAGCTGCTGTCAATATTGTGCTGATGAGTTTAGTTTGAGCTTTATTGCTGCTATTGGGTGATTAAATGTTTTATTTTTCTTAAGAACGATGACAAAACTTTCCACACATTTAAATTAAGAAAAATTTGTAGTCTCTTGTCTCATTGATCAGAGGAAGTTTTATGGAACCTATATAGTGCTCGTGAGACACTGTATAAAATTTCTCTGTTTCCTCATGGGAAAGACATTAGACAATTTCAACCTATCTGGTAAATTGGAATTTATGAGAAGCACTGTCATTTGAGAGAAATGTTTAACCTTGATACATACATGAATATTAATATTAGTGTTATAAAGTTTATGTGAAACCTTTTGCGTGTCTCATGTGTTCTGGTATAATATTGCTTGTTCTGGAATGTTGTAAGTTTTAATGTTAAATAAATTTCCTTTTCAGTTATGTTTTTATATAACTTAATTTTGGTTATTTCAGAGTTTTTGAAATTTGCAAAAATTGTTTCTGGAGAAGTAACTGGATAAAGACATAATAAAATCTTAAGAAACTAGCTAGTTGGGAGGACTAAAGAGTGAAACTTATCTGTGGACTATTGAAATGGACTACTGGAGCTAAACATAATTTTAGTAAGTTTTGGTTTAAAGTTATACTTTTATATTTTGTTTTTGATTCAAGGAATTTACTTTTTCTTTTAGCTGACAATGATCTTCAGCTATGTTAAATTGCAATTTTGTGTTTAGAGCTTGCCTGTGTTTGAATATTTTCTCTCTCTTTGCTATCATCATAATATGTGAAGTGAGAAGGGAATAAGTATTTTTATCAGTCAGGATGATGTACCTACCTTTGCGTAATTTCCAGTAGGAAATTCTATTTTTCTCTCCTTAAAGTATTGGAAACACATTCATTACCTTAGGTTTAATTGGAATGTCTTCTGTGAGTTGACATTGAGCAGAGGCAAGAAGAGAGCCTGCAATTTTGTCTGGGGTTCCAAAAATGTCCATGGAAAAATGGGGAAACTTACCTCCATTGGCAGCACTAGAGGTCCTAGAGGAGGGAAAACCTTAGGAATCTCAAGAAAAAAAAATCTCAAGAAAAGCCCCACCTAAGGCTTGTTTATATATATATATATATATATATATATATATATTTAAACATCCTTTTTAAAATTTTTTTAACTTATTTTTGTGTAGAAGAACTGGGTTATAGGCCACAGGTTTAGGAGGTGAGAGGATTCACCAGAGACAGAGTAGGGAACAGAACAGACAGATCAAATATTCTGCTGAGGAGAATAGTGGGCCAAACAGGAGAGGTCTGCTGCACCATGTGGGTTAGCTCCCTGGCCAGGGATCAAACTCAGACCATCGTGGAGATACAGATGAGACCTAACCCCTAGACCACCAGGGACGCCCCTGGGCTGAATATTGAGAGCTCAATCTAATATCCCTTATGGAAAATTCCAACAAAATCAACACAATTTCTGTTTGGTTATTCTGCCCTATGAATTGATCAAAAATAGATCAAATGGATTGAAATTAAATTAATTAGAAAATGCATTTTGCCATACTATTTTATAAAAGTGCTATGAAAATGGAAAGAAAGATTTAGCAAGAGAACTATATTTAATTTTTTCTTGTTTTTATTTTCACCTTTGAATTTTTCTGATATTTTGTCTTCTGTTTGCTTAACTAAAATCACTAGCTTTTTAATTCTTTTTGCTGAAACTAACTGATTATTTTCTAAAAAATCGGAGGACTTTGCCACTCTCATTATCCATGGACAATACCTTGCGGCCAACTGTTATTTCCTTTGACTACACAGGAACCTGAGAAAAGACTTTCTTCTGATTTTATACCCCTAGCATCTACACATTTGACTTCATCACTAAAGAAACAAACAAATAGAAGTGGGGATTTGATGGAGTCGGCTGGTATGGTGGGGGGGCGGGCGGTCAGACCTGGTAGGTAGTTGGAGTGGCAGGAATTGGTGGCCTCTGTCCCATCTTTGTATCTCTGGACATCTCCTTATAGCTCTCTGCACTCCATAAATCAGATTTCCAGAATGGGGAGCTGCCAGAAAGGAAAAAGAAAGAAGGTGGTCACTAGTGTTGAGTGAGGAGGACACAAAAGTGACCTGTGCAGATGGAGCTATGGATCCTAGCCATTTGACTTGGAAATGCCACTGTCGAGAATGGAGACACTAGAGGCATCTTGGGTTTTCAAGGTGAGGGCAGGGTTGCTGCTTTGCCTGTGTGCCACCTGTATGCCCACACTACTTTAGAGGCAGCAGCAGCTTCTTGGTGACACAGTGTTGGAGGGGGAGGGAGCTCATGTTACTGAAAACAGGAATCAAACCATGCCTCAGAAACAACCTCCATAGTATTCGTTCTTCTTCAGCTTTCTCTCTGTCCCTGTCCTCTGTGCAAATTACCCTATATTAAACTCTTTTTTACTTCTCCTTTCTGGAGTCTTAGCCTTGTACTTCAGCATATGGTGGAGGGCTTATGAGCCAGGCATTTATTTCTGGGCTTACCCATTTGCCAAACTACCCACTTGCCATCTTAAATATTATCACCATTAAAAAGAAATAATAATTGGGCCTCCCCGGTGGCGCAGCGGTTGAGCGCTGGGTTGGGAAGCTGCCCGCAGCCTCTGCAGCGCCGGTTCGATCCCCGGCCGCTGGGCGAGGGTCCCACATGGTGCGAAGACCTCTCCTGCCACCCGCTGCTCCCCTCAGCAGTGTACTTCATCATTCTGCCTGCTCTGCTCTCCCCTCTGACTTTGGTGAATTCTCTCACCCTCCCGCACTTCAGACTGTACCCAGTGCTTGTATAAATAAATAAATAAATAAAATCTTAGAAAAAAAAAGGAATGATAATTATGTGACATGACAGAACTATAAACTATGTTGTAGTAATCCTATTATAACATATAAACATACAAAATTAATATATTATACATATTAGACTTATACATGTTATCTGTTAACTAATATATCAATGAATTGACCAAGAAAGTTAAATATACTTAAAAAAAAAGAATGGAATGAAAATACTAACCCTTTTGTTAAAAACTCCCACTGTTAACTCAGTACTTTGTATGCTTTATTTAAGTATGGTACAAAATAATTAAAATTAAACTTAATTTTTTTTTTACAGTTTGAGATAATGGGCTAGGGGTGGTTTTTGATCTTGTTTTTGAGCTCAGGTGAGTGGGATGAGAGGTGGATTCAGGGGATGAAATGATTACAACTAAGACAGGAGTGTGTGAGAATCACTTATTGGCAGGTCTTGTTCCTGTGGACCAGATCAAATCATCTTAATGTATACTTGGATACCATACTGCATTATTTCCCCAGTTTTTACCACAGTTTGAAATCTACATTTACGGCTATATCTAATACACACACACACACACGCTACTCACTGATTTGTGTGATTTTATCTAATATCAGTCTTTTCACTCTATTTTAGTTTCTTTGAGAAAAATTAAATTTCTTGCTCCACAGAATTCTGACACAAACCCAACTACTTTGATGTTACCCACTATAAGCTTCACCCATACTTTCTTAGATATATATATAGAATAATTTTATTTTATTTTAAAGATTTATTTATTTACACATACAAGAACTGGGGTACAGGCCAGAGGTGTTTGGGGGGTGAGCGGATTCACCAGAGACAGAGTGGGGAGCAGAACAGGCAGATTGACTGAAATACACTGCTGAGGGGAGCAGCATGCGAGACAGGAGAGGTCTGCAGCACCATGTGGGTAGCTCCCTGGACAGGGATCTAAGTCCTGCTGCCGTTGCTGCGAATAACATCATAGGCTGTGTCTTAACCCCTTGCACTACCAGGGAGGCCCTATAGAATGATTTTAATAGACACTTGATACTTAGAATTTACAACTAAACAAACAAACAAAAAAAATTCAACCCAAAAATATGGAGTAAATCTAGGGAGGCTTTGATATTCAAATACATTTTCCTGGCATATTTTATCCTGGTGTCCTGTGCTTTCTTGCTCTCCATGTCTATAACATCGCCCTCCCTTAAGTGGTGCTGACACAAGGCCATCAGCACAGGATTTTTTCATCTCAGCATCCCCATCTCTCTCTTTATAACATATGCAAAACTTGTTTATTCTTGGTCTGATTCCTTTAGGCTGTCATTAAATGCCTAGATAATGCAAAGAGCTTAATTCATACTTTGACAATAATGGTTGATGATGATAAGCAATCATTTCCCTTACTTAACATTTGAATCCCAACAATTAAGTCAATGCTTTAACATCAAAGAAAACCCAGGGGTGACATTCAAAACATTAAACAATCAGTGAGTTAAAATAATTAACATAGAAGTCAACATATAGTTTTAAATATATGTTTAAAACTTCTCCCACATTTTCTTCATAACAAAACAAGTTCTGTAAGTTATAAATGTCTACTAGTGATATAAGTTGCAGTGCCATTTATTCATTAAGCTATTCCAATACTTTTAAAATCTACTGTTGGTATTAATAAACGTTTACTTAATGTAGCTTTAACTAGTTAATTAGGCTCATGAAAACCCGTTAGAAAAAGGAGCCAGAAATCCTCCTTCATGTGTAAAGCTCCCCTTTCTTACCACCTACTTCTCTTACCAGGGTATTTCAATAAATCCCCCTTTTCTTTTCTCCAATCTGTATCTGGTTTTTTAACCCTGTGCCTCACCCTGATCTCCCCCAACAGATAGACAGACAAGCAGATAGATGGATTTGATATATGATTTAAACTTTCTGCATAGAGGGGACTCAACAGGACATTTCAAGATGCTCAAATGCTTATATTTACTATATCGATTAGAAGGGTTATGCTTCATTTATAATAATTTCTAGTAAAATAAATAGAAATCATCATATATTGACATGTGTTGAAAGTAGAAGATCTAATTTACCTTCTCTATGGGGAGATTAAAACTTAGTATTTAAGTCATCCCCAGGGGATAAACTGAGTTGAGGAAGTAAGCATGATATTTAATAAAGATTATTTCATGAATCAAAATTTCCTACTGAAAATATACCACTTGAAATGACAGCCATTAGACCTGTTCAGTTCAGTTACAGGGAACTATTATTTTTTCATTCAGCCCACTTATAACACACACACACACACACACACACACACACACACACATATATATATATATATATATATTTGGGGGAAGCTAGTCTATTTGCGCTTCATTTTCTTATATGCAAAATAAAGATGATAGATAGGAGAGCTTACCCCAATTTAGCGTTACAAGTAAAAATAAGACAGTGCCTGTCATTGCAAGCAACTGTTATTACTGTTGTTGCTGCTGCTATTAATTTGGATGATGAGGTGTAAACACTTCAGTAGGGTTTTTCCTGTCATCCATTTTCCACAGTGTTCACACACGTTTTGTTGGCTTTAACTTTTCTCCCTTTATTCCACAATATGTGGAGATTATTTTAGTTCTAAATTTCTCTGACAGTAAATACAGCATTATATTTTTCTGGAAATTGTACTTTTTTTAAACTGAAATCTTTAATGGATTATTGTAGATTTTCATATGGTTATAGGTAAATAATATAGAGAGATCAGCATGAATGTTCAAATATGGTTTTTATGTATAAAAAAGGTTTTCATTTCTCTCCAGTAAATGTACTAGTGTGACATTTCCGGATCATATGGAGATTACAGGCATAGTTCAGGAAGAAATGCTACATACTTTCTTGGAGTGTCTGTACCACTTGACACCCCACCAGAATTGCATGAATAATCTAGTTTAAACATCTGTGTCAACATTTGGTGTTGTAAACATTTTTAAAATAAATTTGCTATTTTGATACAGGTGTGCAGTGTTAATTCATTTTGGTTTTAATTTGTACTTTCCTGAAAACTAATAAATATCATGCTCTTATTTACCATTAGAATATCTTTTTTCAGTGAAATGTTTATTTCTTTTTTTTTTAAAGATTTATTTATTTGTGCATACAAGAACTGGGGTATAGGCCAGAAGTGTGGGGGGTGAGAGGATTTGTAGGATAAATTGTTTTCAGGCTTTTCTGCCCTCTCACCATCAGGATTGCCCTGACTGATGGGGCACCTGCAGTTGTTCCATTGTTGTCTTGTTTACTTCAGTGGGCCATGGGAGGAGTATTGAGATAGTAACGGAGAGAAGCAGAAGCAGGAGAGAAGCAAGAGAGAGAGGCAGGGGAGAGAAGGGGAGAAAGAGGCCAGAGAAGCCCAGAGTGAAGACTTGCCCGAGGCTTGGAGGCCTGCCAGCCACCTGGCCCCCCGGCACCCCTGCCTGCCATGTACCTGTTTGCCACACTACATGTAAAGCTCAATAAAAGCCTGAGAAACCCACCGAGGGCCCCAGGACTCCCTCCTTTACCCATCTGCTTGGGCCATAAAGATCCTGCTCTGTCCCATCCTGCCACTACAGGATTCATCAGAGACAGAGTGGGGAACAGAACAGGCAGACTGACTGAATACACTGCCGAGGGGAGCAGCGGGTGAGAAAGGAGAGGTCTGCTACGCCATGTGTGTTGCTCCCTGGCCAGCTGGGGATCGAACTCGTGCTGCAGAGGCTGAGGATTTCTTCGAAGTGCCATACTTAACCCCTTGCACCACAAGGGAGGCCCGAAATGTTATTTCTTTTGACACTTTTCATTGACTTGACATTTGTTTGTTCACTATACAATTAATTATATATAAGTACAGTTGGAAACTTACTATGTAAGCTTCAGCAGTTCCATTTTTCAATTGGGCTGTTTTGTTTTGTTTTGTTTTTTTATTGCTGTTCACCTCTGAGAGTGCTTCATATACACTGTACACTAATACTTTTTCTGGATGTGACTTACAAATATTTTTGCCCAGTCCTTAGTTACCTTTTCACATTTTGTATGGACTTTCACAAGACCAAAGTTTTTGTTTATTGTTTAATTTTGATGAGGTTCATTTTATCAATATTTCCTTCTATGGGTCATGCTTTTGGTGTCTGGGTCTAAAGAACTATTTGTCTTGCCCTAATTCTTGGAATTTCCTCCCATATTTTTTCTATATTAGTTATAGTTTTATATTTTTAAGTTCATGACACATTTGGGGTTTCAGATGACATTGTTTTTTTGCCTGTGGTTTTCCAAATCCTCCATACTTTGTAAGGCTATTTTCCTTCCATTAAATTCCTTTTTCCCCTCTGTCAAGTACTAGTTGAGAGTATTTGTGAGTTTGCTTCTAGGTTCTCTATTCTGTTTAGGTGATTTGTCTTCTTCCAATACCATACTATCTTGATTACTGTAGCTGTTTAATCTTAATATTGAATTGTGTGGGTCTTCAAAATTTGTATTTCTTAATCAGGTTTATTTTAACTATTCTAGTATCTGATTCTTTATATGAGTTTTAGAATAAGTTTGCCAATGTTTGCAAAATCTTTGCTGAGCTTTGCTAAAAACAATTTTGAACCTATGCATCTACTTGTAATTAATTGATATCTGCACTATATTTAATCTTCTAATAAATATATTTGTTATGTCTCTTCATTTACCTAGACTTTCTTTGATTAGTATTTTGTTATATATAAATTCTGTTTTTTTCTTAATTATATCATCAATCTTTACATTTTTTAAAACTATGAAAATGGTATTATGAAAAAAAAAAGAAAATGGTATTATGTTTTTAATTTTCATGTCTACATATGCAATAGAAATTTTATTGATTTTTGGATGATATTTGTGTGTTGATCTTACATACTGTATCCCAATAGTTGCTCAGCTCTTGTAATTTATGAATTGCTTATAGATTCCTTGAGTCTATTCATATTATCATGTCATCTGCAAAGAGCTAAATTGTATTACTTTGTTTCCAATCTATATGCATTTTAAATTTATTTTTCTCGTCTTAATAAAGTGGTTAGAATTTCCATTCCTTAATCTTGGATATTATGAAAAAAGCATTCATTTTTTTGCCCTTCTATATGATGTTAAGTTTAAGTGATGTGTTTGTTTGCTTGTCAATAGATCCTATTAATTAAGTTGAGGAGGTGGCTCTCTCAGGTAAGTTGCCTGAAATTTTATTTGATCATAAGTGGGAATTGGGTTTTCATCCATTGCTTTTATCTGCATCAACTATTATGTTTATTTTGGATTTCATGTTTCCCTGTTGACATTGTGGATTATATTGATAATTTTTGAATGCTGAGACAACGATGAAAATCTGTAATACATAACACTTGCTCATGGTGTATAATTATTTTATTGCTTGATTCTGTTTGCTAATATCTTTCTGAAGATTTTTTTCTTTTCTGAATTCATATTTCACTTATGGACCAGTAGTGTGCTTTTTTTTGTACAATATTTGCACAGCTTTAGTATGTAGTTAATATTGTCCTCATACAATGATCTAGGAATTATTTGTTAATTTATATTTTCTGGAAAAGAATATGTAAATTGGTATTAATTTTTTAAATACCTGGTAGAACTCTACAAGGAAGCCATCTGCAAATATATTTTAAGGGAGATTTTCAATTATAAATTTGATTACTTTAATGGTTATAGGGTTATTCAGGTTATCCATTTTACCCTTTGGTAGTTTTGGAAAAATTATTCCATTTTTTTCTAATTTGTCAGTTTTATGAGCATAAGACTCTAATATCCCCATATTCTAGAGTCCCCTAATTCTAGTAGTGACTCATTTTGATGAATGTTTTTCTTGCTCAATTTGGTATCCATGTTTTAATTTTGTTTTGTCTTCTTCTCCTTCTCCTTCTTCTTTTTTCTTTTTTTCTTTCTTTCTTTTTTTTGCTTTACTTTTACAATTCTTGTCAGGGATTCATCAGTTTTATTGACAATGCTTTTCAAAGTCAGGTTTTTTTTTTGTATGTGTGTCATTGATTTTCTCTTTTATTCTCTATTAAAGTTTATTGTTTTCTACTCTATGTTATTATTCCCTTTCTCTTCTTGCTTTTCATTTAGTTTGTTTTCTCCTTTCATGTTTTTTGAAGGAGAAAATTATATTATTGACCTAAGACTTTTCCTAACCCTAGATGAAGTACTTAGGGTCATGAATTTCCTTATAAATATTTTTATTCATGCATCACATAGTTTTGCTATATTGTATTTTCATTTAGTTCTTTTTTTATTTTTTAAACTTTCTCAGTCATATAGATTATTTGCTATGTATCATTCAATTTTCACAGCTTTATCTTTTTTTCTATTGTCTTCTGATACTCATTTATAATTTTATTATAGTATGATTAAAAATATAGTTTCTGAATGATATCATAAATTTGTTTTTTAAAGATTTATTTATTTATGCATACAAGAGCTGGGGTACAGGCCAGAGATGTGGGGGGGTAAGAGGATTCACCAGAGATGGAATGGGGAGCAGAATGGGCAGATGGACTGAAATGCACTGTTGAGGGGAGCAGCGGGGAGACAGGAGAGGTCTGCTGTGCCATGTGGGTAGCTCTCTGGCTGGGGATGGAACTTGTGCTGCAGTAGTTGTGGATAGCTTCATAGTGCTGCTGCTTAACTCCTTGTGCCACCAGGGAGGCCCTTTTAATTTGTTGAAGTTCATGGCCCAGAATATGAGCCATCTTGATGAATGTCTCATGGGCACTGAAATTATTGTGTATTCTTCTGTTTCAGTTTAACATATTTGATTCTTCTCAGTTTTTCTCTGTATAAATGGTTTCATTATTCAGATTTTCTGTGATCTGTAGTCCTACTTTCTATCTAGTAGTTCCATCAGTTGCTGATGGTGCGAAGTCCATTGTTGAGTCGTTGTCTTGTACACACTGCCACTCTGCCACTATCTACCTTATAGGACTGTATTTAGGATTTTATTGTATATTTCAGCTAATTGTTTGTTAGCACTTATTTCTACAATTTAAGGTTCAACTCCTGGTAGTATTTTCGGTTTTACTTTTGCTATGTTTTTTCTTGCCTTCCATGGTGTTCTTAAAGGCTTTTGTCTGTTTTTAGGGCTCATAGACTTTTTTTTTTTAGTATTTCTGAGAATTGTTTAATTTTCAGAGTGGTTGTTCTGGGTTGTACAATGTACATATATGATATCACAGTATTTGTGTGAATATTTTACCACAGATTGGAAACTTCATTTCCATTTAAAGCCTTTACCCTTCCACTTTACATATTATTGTCTTAAAATCAGGACTATATTTTTTGTCTCAGTCATCAACAATTATGTATACTTTTTATAAGAAATAGGATAGTATATTATAAGAAATAGGATAGGATAGTATATTTCCTCCAATTTTTATTCCTTCTGTTCTTCATTTTTTCATGATATATTTTTTGTCATTTCTTTTTGGTTTGAAGAATTTCTTTTTAACCAATTTTAAAGGATATATTTGCTAGATAAATTTTAAAAGTTTTCTTTGTCTTAAAATGCTTCAATTTTCCCTTCATTTCTGTGACATATTTTCAGTTGGATATAGCATTCATGGAGATAACATTTTTCTTTCAACACTTGAAATATATTGTGCCAATTCCTTCTAGCTTCCTGGTTTAAGAAGGAAAAAAAACTTTTGTCATTTGAATTGCTGTTTCTTGTTTGTTCGTTTTTAAATTAATAATGTGCCATTTTTCTCTGTCTGCTTTCTTTTTTTTTTTTTATTCTTGAATTTTCAGGAGTTCACTTCTGATGAGTCCTGGCAGAAATATTAGGCAGTTTTGTCAATTTTGTCAATTCAGTGTTCATTGAGAATAGTGGATTTATAAGCTACATGTTGCTAAATTTGGGAAATTTTCAAGTATCTCTACAATTAACCCTGTAGCCACTTGCTCATTCTATTTCCTTTTGGTGCCTTGATTACATAAATGTTTACACTATCTTTTCAAGTGGCATTCTCTCTGTTTTTTCTTCTAATTGTATGAATTATAATTATTGTTGATCACGTTCACTATGTTTCTCCCCTGATATATGCAATCTATTATTACACACTGTTGATGAGATTCTATTTACATTATTCTTCAATGCTATAATTTGTTTCTTTTTTTATAAGTTCTATTTCTTCATAGATGTTAGTATTTTCTCACATATTTATGAATAATTTGTAATTAATTGTTGAAATTCTTTTATAATGGCTATTTTAGTTCACATCAGGTAATTTAAATATCTGTTTTATTACAATATTGGCCTAGGTTGATTTTTTTCTTATAAAGGTTGTAATTTTCTCGGTTTTTGGTATTATAGGGTAGGTCTAAATGCTTAGTATGCTTCTAATGAATTTACTACAATACTTTAAATTTCTTCTAAACTGAGTCTATAGAGTTGACATTTGGGCATTATTTTAGGCTCTCCATTACATTTCAAATAGGTTGTTTAAACCTATTTATTTGTATAATCAAACAGGTGCTATCAAATAATTTGTAGGATCTGCTACCACAGTGGAAGATGTGTCCCTCCTAAATCTGTCCATTGAATTTATCAGTGGGATTAGCTAAGTCTCGCCCTCTTCTCTGGGGTGGTGGACACCATAATTGATATACTTACTTTTTTTTTTTTAAAGATTTATTTATTTATATGAACTGGGGTACAGGCCAGAGGTACGGGAGGGTGAGAGGATTCATCAGAGACAGAGTGGAGAGCAGAATAGGCAGACTGATGAAATGCACTGCTGCGGGGAGCAGCAGGCAAGACAGGAGAGGTCTGCCATGCCATGTGGGACCCTCGCTGGCTGGCCAGGATTGAACTGGCTCTGCAGAGGCTGTGGGCAGCTTTGCAGCCCAGCGCTCAACCGCCTGCACCACCAGGGAGGCCCAATATATACTTACTTTTAAATGAGGCATTTTGTAATTTCCCAAATCATTCTTTTCTCTCAAAAGCCATAGGGCTCATCCTCTTCTCTGTTGAGTCATATTGCAACAGGGTGGTCCCCAGGAAAGGGGGAGGTATGAAAGCTTGACAATAACCATGAACAAATTTAGTGACCTACATTTTTCCACTCACCCCAGAAACAATATAGTTCTCCCCAACAAATCAAGGATCTAACATTTATTTGGGTTTTCTACTGCAAGCTATCATTTGTCATGGGGTGTATCCCTCCTCACAGTAGGCTTATGGTCTTCAGCTATATCTTAAGAAGAAAAGGAAAAAAATAACATATTAACAAAGACATCCATATTAATGGTGTGTAGGGTAAATAATTGTCAGGCTTTTCTGCCCTCCTGCCATTAGGATTGATGATGGATCCCTGCAGTCCTGAATGCATGCCTGATGGCAGGCACCTGGAAATGGGTGTGGGCATACCTAGGTGGGACTCACCAGGGCTGAGACTGGGCTCATAAGGGTGGCATCATGGGGATGCCAGCAGAGGGGAACAGACCAGAAGGAGAACAAGCGAGAGACTGGAAAGAACCAGCAGAGAAGGAGAGGCCACGCGAGAACATCAATGAGCCCAGAGAGAGTGAAGATTTACTGGGGGCTGAGAGGCCTGCCAGCCTCCCGGCCCCCCCAGCACCCCTGCCTGCTGTGTACCTGGTTAATCCCAATAAAAGCCTGAAAGGCCACTGAGGGGTCCAGGACTCCTCCTTCACCTGTCTGCTCCGGTCATAGGAACCTGCTCTGTGCCCTTCCTGCCACTACATGATGTCTTTGAAAATTCTTCTTAAGTAGTGGATACATTTGTTTTATGTTTCTTTCCCCCTTACTAGTAAAAAACAAAAAAAAATACTTTTTACTCTTTTTATTTTGAACAGTATAAAATTTTATAAACTTCAGATAAATACATGCATAAACAATGTGTAATCAGATGTACCTAATTAAATGTGTATATGTTTATATACAGTTGTGAATCAAACTATTTCTGTAATTATAAAAAAAAATCACTTTATTTCTGAATTTTAGTTTTTTTTTTTTCTGTGATATATTGGCCTAAGCAGTCACAATTTCATGTATATAATCCATGTTTGTCTACTTAGGAATATTAAAAATTTGCTCCAAATGGAAACTGTCTTACTCATGATAAAAAAATCATAGACTTCTGAGTGTTTATGTAGCTCTGAGTGTCCGAGGAAGGAGATTCTTTCTAAGTGATTAGATTGGCTACTCAATGATGACTGTCATTTTCTTTCTAGACCACTCTTCTGGGTATTGTGACAGTTCCTATCAGTGGTTACATTTGTAGTGGAAAATAATAAGTTCCGAGTTGTCAGGATGTTCCTGATTTTCCCTTGAACACAATGGCTACAAATATCGCTCTTACTTGGCTTGCTTTTTTCATCTCCTTGTCTTCTTCATGGTTTCAATGATCAGAAATGATGAAAATATCATTCTAAGCACAGTTGTGTCAACTACATTTTGGCAAGTTGGCTCTGAAGGAGTTCTAACTTGTGTTCTCTCTCTTATCTTCTAGAGATGTAAGTGAAATTGTTCTGTTTCATGAGTCTTGGATTTAATAACATGCATAGAGATAAGTCAGAAGATCATCTGAGTGAATGGTTTACCGCTCTTCTTTCCCAACCTGCTCTTCCATGTCCTACCCCTAAATCAAGCTCTTGCAAGACATGGAGAGTTCTAATTTTTTCTTAGGAAGAAAGTATTGCAGGTGACTGAAATAAAAATGGTTGGAAAATTGTTGTAGTTTTCAATATATGCCTTTGCAGGATGGTTTCCAAGTAGGGACTATGCCTTCAGGGTTTCTTATTTACTGCAATGCAAAGGCAATGCTCTTTTATAATTAGTAATAGAAGGAGATGAGGAAGAGGAGAAGATAACAGTAAAATATTCATTAACATTAGTTATACTACCACTAGCATTCATTGAGTGTCTACTATTAAGTGTCTCTGTATTAGGCCTCTCTTTCCCTCTGAAGATGGTGATAGACATATCTATATATTAATATCTATATCTCATAAATACATAAAAGCACATGTTTAACAAATGCAAAAATTAATATTGCATATATAAAAGTGTATATATACAATACAAAATTATATATACCCTTGTTATTTGTGAGATGGATCTCAGAGGATACAGGAACAATAAAGAATGTAAAGACATCTAATCTTCTTGATCACAGGAAACATTATGGACATGTACATTAATATCATAGGACAAATAAGTATCATGTAAAATATGCATGCCTTTTGTGTCCCGAGCTCTTGTAAGCACAGTGCTTATAAACATAATGAGAACACTAGTTGATTAACTAAATGGTGATAGCATCCTACAAAAAAATTGTATGACTATTATCATCACTCTAATTATCATAATTAAATCGAGTGTCATTGTGACCATAGAGGTTTATTTAATACATGAGTAACATAAAGAAAATAATAATATTTCATGATACATGAAAATTACATGAAAGCCCAAATCCAATGTTGATAAATAAG
Organism: Talpa europaea; assembly: GCF_964194135.1. Taxonomy (NCBI): domain Eukaryota; kingdom Metazoa; phylum Chordata; class Mammalia; order Eulipotyphla; family Talpidae; genus Talpa; species Talpa europaea. Next base: position 69,056,383 of record NC_140073.1, read on the forward strand.
TTTCACTGGAGTACAGCCAGACCTATTGATTACATATTGTCTTTGTTTTCTTTTGTGCAACCATGATAAAAATAATGAATTATGCCAAGGATGATCTAACCAACAAAGTCAAAAATTCTCTTACCCCTTTATGTAAATTCTTCCACCCCCTTCAGCTACTCTCTGCTGACACTCTCTAGTAGATGACAGAACTTGATGAGGGAGGAAGGTCATATTCACGCCAGGTAACATAGTGTCTATAAATATGGGGTTAACTTTATTTTCATAGAGATGTATTTTTTAAGATGTAGATACTACCATACGGTAGAGAATGCCTCAACAATCTTTAATAATAGGCATAATATTTCTGCTCACAGAGAATTAATTAATGTATGTGTTTAGAAATCACTAAGCAAACTGTAATTAACTAACAAAGCAATGAAATATTTATAAGAAACAGACAGAAAACAATAAACAAAGTAAGTACGTTGCAAAGTGAATATATTATACTAAACATTATTTAAAATCTTATCAAGATACATGTTTAATTTTACAATTTGCATGCTGGCTTGTTAATTTTATTTAATTGCATCATTTGCTATTTGGAGAGGAAGGGATTGTTTTCATTTGCTTAGTTAAACCTTTATGTAGAATTAGCAAATTGGGAAGAAATTTATGCTTAGTATTTTATGGGAGGGGTATTTTATTTAACATAAATTACAAATGAAAGCAAATTCAATTATAAATCTTAGGGAATAGAGCTTGATTTATATTTATGGTTCTTCACACAGCATTCTTCATGTCATAAATATCTAACATTTAAATGTATACAGAAGACACCTGCAAATTAAAGGTGTTCATTATCTGTTAAGCAAACACACAATGATATAAATACTCAATTGATATTTCTCTTCTGAAATTATAGGACTTAATTTCCTTACATTTAATTTTAGGAGGTTTTTATAAATCTAATTTGTAGATTTTATGCTTTAAATAAATTACCAGATTGAACTTAGAAGAAAAAATATATATACCATAGCAAGTAGAATAAAAGAGTGAATCCAAAGGTAGTACAATTTTTCTTCAAAATTACCCTGTGGCTACAAAATAGAAGGTAGCAATTCTGGTTCAATTTTAAACCTGTTCTGCCAACATTTCAATTGTTTACCCAAAGGGAATTAATGCTACCATGAAACTTCCATGAAATCCATTAAGGGAAGGGTAATGAAAGGAGAAGACAAAGATAACATTGGAGAAGCTGAGGATACGGGGTTTCACTAAGGCAGAGGGAACAGTCAGGGTGAGGGGGACAGTCATGGTGGGGGAACAGTCTGGGTGGGGGGTACAGTCAGGGCAGGGGGAACAGTCAGAGTGGGGGTACAGCCATGGCGGGGGAACAATGTGGGTGGGGGAACAGTCTGGGCGGGGCACCATTGAGGCACCCAGATGACCAGGAATTTGTAAGACATCTTCATCTTCTGCTAAAAGCAGTGTTTCTATATGGGCTTTTTCCATTATTTGGCAACTAACAACATTAATTGGCCATTTGATCACTGCTGATTGCACAGTTTAGTAGTGTCAAGCACAACCACATAGCTGTGCCACCATCACACCATCCTCATGCCCAGAACAACTTCATCTTCCTAAACTGAAGCTCTCCCCACTAAATGATAATTTCCCTTTCTACTCCAGTCCCTGGCACTCACTCTTCTACTTTCTGTCTCCATGATTTTGACTACTTTGGTACTTCATATGAGTGGGATTTTATAGGATCTGCCTCTTGTAGCTGGCTCATTTCACTGTGCATGATTCCCTCGAGGCTCACCATGTGTGGCATGTGTTAGAATCACTCTTCTTTCTAAGGCTGACACTGTAACACTGTAAGTACAGTCGACAGTTTGTCTATTAATTTATCTGTTGGTGGGCACAGGCAGCTTGAGCCTCTTGACTATGGTGAATAATTCCGTGATGAATATGGGTGAACAAGTATCTCTTCAATACTCCGCTTCCATTGTTTTATATATGCTCTGACGTGGAATTGTTAAATCATGTAGTCATTTTTACTTTTAATTTTTTGAGGAACCGCCCTACTGTTATACATTCTTTAGTGAGGAAATAAAAGTTAGAAATCATGGTATTGTAGTATGGAATATTGAAGACAGGAAAAGTTGGTCCTCATGAGAGTCAGAGAGATGACTCCAGAAAATCAAGACAAATCAATTGCTGATGTACATACAGACCATGCAAGAGGATGGGAGGTTACAACTGTGATCTTTTGGTCATAGAAGTTTTAATAATGTCATTTAAAGAGTGAAATGAGAGGAAACATATTTGTTGCAGTGTCAGCTGACAATGGCACTTATGCCTGTTTTCCTATGAAAGTATCAAATAATTGATATCAACTTAGATCTGCATGTCTATTGTCCTGACAACTAATATTAATAATTCTGAATAGGGAGGGCCTCACTGGTGGTGCAGGGGTTGAAGACAGCACTATCAAGCTATCACCAGCCACTGCAGCACGAGTTCGAGCCCCCACCAGTCAGGAGCTACCCACATGGTGCAGCAGATCTCTCCTGACTCACCCGCTGCTCCCCTCAGAAGTGTATTACAGTAGCTCTTCCTGTTCTGCTCCCCACTCTGTCTCTGGTGAATCCTCTCACCCCCTGCACCTTTGGTCTGCACCCTAGTTTTTGTATGCATAAATAAATAAATCCTTAAAAAAAATTGTGAATAATCATAGAGCAAATGCTTCTTCCTGCTTAGGATGCTGCTCATTCTTCTCTAGGATGCTTTGTCCTGTTACTCCAGAGAAAGGTTAACATTTCCGGGCCCTCCCTAGTGGCCTAGGGGTTAAGTCTCGATGCTATCAGCCTATGATCTGAGTTTACTGTTCTCCTTAGAAGGGGGTGTATTTCACTATAGGGTGTAAATCCACCTCTTCTTCTCCCCAATCTGTCTCTGATGAATCATCTCACCCCTGGCACCTCTCACACCCCAGTTCTACACACATACACAAATCATAATAATAAAAAAATAAACTTTTCTGTCCCAGATGATAGGATTCTGAGAAGTGTCACATTCTATGCTTTCATTTGAGAATAGCTGAAAATACTTATCACACAAGAGACCTGGAGGAAATCAAACGCTGCCTGCCTACCTAAACAGAAGGATGAATATGTGGAATAAGCTCTGTTGTTCGGAGATCAACTTGTAGGTGATGAATCAAAGTGAAACAGGCATCTCAACTCAATCAAAGGAAACTAGTCTCCAACATCAAATCCATTTTACTTCTCAGAGTAATGAGTTGCTCATCCCTGAAGATATTTAAGTAGAGTTAGCAGCCATCATTTCAGGAAATGTTTTCAGGTGTCCTGAATTGTTTTAATTTGAGAAAGTGATAGCAAATGAGTATGTAAGGTAAGAATTTATCTATAAAAGGAGGCTATTTAGGGATTTCTGTACTGGGTTAGTGAATGGCGTTTGCAGCTTTCATGGAAATTGTGTTAATGTAATCCTTATTTAATTCAAATTATAAATTCAAGTTTTCATATTTCTACCTGTCTCCTTAAAAATATTGCAGCACTATTTACAACAGGTAAATGCCCAAAAAATAGATGACTGTATCAAGAAGATATTGTTTATATACACAAGGGAATATCATTCGGCAATCAAAAAAGATAAACTCATGCCATTTGCAGCAACGTGGATGGAGCTAGAAGGAATTATGCTCAGTGAAATAAGCCAGAAGGAAAAAGAAAAATATAGATTGGTTTCACTTATAGCAGGAATATAGGGGAACCCAATAAGACATCAGTGCAAAAAATAATAACAGTACAAAACACAACAAAGCAAAAATGGACAATTATAAATCAGAGCCATCCTGCAGGGGAGGAGGCGGGAGAGGGATCAGAGGGAGGGAGGGAGGAGCACAGGGGACTGAGGTGATGGTGCACGGGTGCCTTGGGGAAGGAAACTCTATGGGGACTACACCTGAGGGGGTGGGGTAAGCAGATATTGTTTTAAAATGAACAATGATGTAAAAAAAATTCAAAAATAAAAAAAAATTCAAAAAAAAATCACAAGATTTTTGTGTGATTCCAAAAATATTTTATTGGGCATATAGCCTGCTTCTAGCTTTCTATACTTTCTGATGTTCACATACAATGTTGTTTTCTCTGAGGACTCCCATGCAACCAACCAGCCCCTCAACAAGGATTAGTTTGGTGATTTGACCCCAAAACTCCTCCCTCCCCCAAATGATCATCACAGAAAACCTTTTTCTGCTAATCTTGCATCACCTTTTATTTTTGGAATTGTCCCCAAACTTTATATTCACCCCTTCGTAGCCAAGAACTACCACATGCATCTGAAAAACAAGTAGAAAGTCCCCAATTAGCAAAAATACCATGAAAATAGAATACTGGCCTGTCAGACTGTCTCAATGATTTCTATATTTTTCTCTAAATCCTTCTTAATATCTTAGCCTCTGCTCAAAATTTTATGAATTTTCTGCTGTAAATGTGTGAATAAACAAACTTTGTCAATTTTGTTCAGACTTTAGTTTTATTGCTAATATTTGTTTCCTGAAGTATTGGGCTTCGCTAACTGGAGCCCAAATGTGAGCAGCAATTTCATAACATCTGTAAAGTCTTCTTTTACACAAAATGTCTTGCCAATAGCTTCTGGCTAAGCCTGAAATATCAGGGCCAAGATTTCCACCATTGGGAAATAAAGTACAGGCAGAGAGCTGTGGCCCAGGTAGACTGCATACAGTAGAATTCTAGAAAATGTTTAAGAACTGGTTCTCCTGACCCTCATTTGTAGTGTTTGCACATAACTGATTTCAAACCACAAACATGGGGTTGGAAAGAAAAGTTTGCAATGCACTGAGGGAGCCTGGGAGTCTTTGCAACACACCACTGACTGATTGTACCTCTTTTGAAGCCTTTTCTGCGTAGACTTCCTAGTGCCATTTGACTTCATCCCTCTGAAATTTAATTTTATTACTTTAAAAAAAAAATGAGGAAAACACCAAATCATTAAGTTACCTCTTTAAGGCCACACAGCAAATAAGTGGTGTGTGGTATTAGACTCTGCCCTTAGTAAAGAGCATCCTTTGTAAAACCACCCTTGGAAAAGTTATCTAGTAATTTCATGTGTATTAAGCTACAATGTGGGTAAAATCTCCACATTCTCCATATTCTCCATAATCTTTTTGCTGATACTAGATATAGTATGATTGGCTTAAAAGAGGTGCACACACATAATATGAATTGGAATACAGACAACACTTTTCATTATACCAGTGTTGTCAAGGCCTACATCTGTTGTCATCTACCAGGCTATTCTTTGTCAGTTAAGAAGTCAATCAAAAATTCCATAGCTATCAGGGCATTTTTGTATGCCTGTGTGCTCTGCTGGCTGCCAGTTCTTCACTTTCAGCAAAAGTGATTTGTTCTTCCTCAACTGCATTTTCTGGTGGACAAGGGGGGAGTGTCTACACTTATTCCCGCCTAATGCAAACCTTGTTTGCTTTTGAACCAGTTTGCTTAGTTGTTCTTATAGTTTGAAAGGAGGGGGAAATGCTCCATTCCTGCTGTTTCTTAATTGGAGCCATATGTTACTCTTTGTCTTCACTAAAGAAACTGAAATCTGGGGTCCATGTCTGACATGGATATCTGAGATGCAAGATTGGGGATAAACAGAAATCTTCTGAAGGAAGTCAGAACGTCTGACTTATGGGAATTGTTTTGGAGGTAGTTCATTAAGGAGAAAAATCATTCCAAAAAAGTAACTACCATTCTGAGAAGACTAAAAGCAACCAGAATATATTTACTTTTCTGTAGAAGATAGGGTTTTAGAATTGTAGAATTGATTGTGAAAAGATGGGTGAGGACTCACCTGGTTTGATATCTATGCCCATTATTTTACATCTGCTGTCTGACAAACACCCTCAAGAAAATATTATTCCCTCCATTTTATAGATGATGAAACTGAGGTATGGGTTGAGTTCCTGAGACTAAGAGGAATACATGGAAAAGGTAAAACCATGAATAAAGATTCATGCTGCTTGTTGACACTACAGTAGGATCTGGCAAAATGTGAACCAAATCCACCCTGGTACCATTTTTGTGAAGCCTCAAAACTAAATACATATCTTACATTTGAAAATATGAAAAGAAAATTTTTGACAAATGAAAATCATCTCAAAATCAAATCTCAGTGTCTGTGAAAAAAATTTTATTTGAACAGAGTCATGTCTATTTGTTTTAGTCCTGTGCATGATATTTTTCACAAAATGGCAGAGCAGAGTGGTGGCGTAGAGACCCTACCATTTTCATAGACTAAATTATTTAGCATCTAGCATTTTACAGAAAGTGTTTGCAAACCCTTGCACTCGAATGGTAGTTCTCAAACTTGAATGTGATTCAGATTACCTGCATAACTTATTCAACATAGGTCACTGGTCCTCATTCCAGAAACTATGGTTCCACAGGTCTGGGGAAGGTCTGAGTATTTCCATCTCTAACATATGCCTGTGTGATGCTCTTGCTCCTTCCCTGAGGATCACCGTTTGCGAACTGGATGTTGTTGTACTTGATGATTTAGAAATGGAGAACACACTGCTTCTAAAATGCTAACATGGTTTTGTTTATAAGATTCTCTAGCTATTAAATCATCCAGATTTTGCAGCTAGAGAATAAACTGTCATTAGTTCTACAACTCTCCTCCTTCTGTAGTTTCTCTTTGTATGATGTGTTAAACACTCATACTGCTCAAGGACTCTGCAACAAATGTTTACATTTTGGTGAGTCTAGCTTTTCTCATCTCTATAATTTTAGTGAAAGTGTAAATTAAATTGTTTGTAGCCATATGTCTGTGTTGGTGGCTAATGCAAGATGGCTCATGCAGTGGTGAAAGGAAAGGCAAAGTAGGAGAATAAACAGACCACAAACTCATGCACTTTAAATTACTGCTCTTGTTTTCTTTCCATCTACATTTGGGTGTGTTACTCTCCAAGGGATTCTGTTTCTTCTGCTGTGAAATTAGTTGATAATATGTGGTTTACAGAGGTCCTCTGAGTTTTTTATCAAATTAAATATGTAAAGCATATTCAATGCCTATGAAGTATAAACAGCCTGGGAATTCTTGGGAGCTTATTGTATAATCTTTGAATAAAAGTTCTCAACCCCCTGGTGCTCTGTTGAAGAACATGTGATGAGGAAAGTCTTTCTCTATGTGCTGTGTCAGCCTGTTGAATTTCACAACTCCCCTGATGGAAGCCCTCAAACCATGCCAGTTAGCAACACATTTATACCCACTCTACTTCCAACTAGCCTGGGCTGGTGAGTGGGCAAGTGACTGAGGATCCCTGGATGGCATCCAGAGAAGCAGTCTTACCAAGTCTGCATCCTAAGCAGAAGTATAGCTGCCCAGGGAAAAATTGCCAGCTATAACCCAAAGACCTAATACTGCTATAAAAGCAGATGGTAATGAGGTCTACTGCAGCGTGAATGGCAATTTTACTTGCTGCAAAGTCCAAGAATGATGAGAGGTTAAGAAATCCTACTGGGGTCAACGTCCTGACTTCATCATGCACTCCAGGTGTAACACTACACAAGTTGCTTAACTTCTCTATGCCTCAGTTTCTGAAAATGAAGTAATCATTTAACTTATGTCATAGCATTGTGATTTTTGAATGGCTTTTACACCCAATGAAATGAGAGAAAATGCTCACACTACACATCTGACAAGGTATTGATAGCAAAAATCTATAAAGAGCTCATACAACTCAACAGAAAGAAGAAGAAGAAAAAAATAACCCAATCAAGAAATGGGAGAAAGAGTTAAATCAGCAGATAGATGGCCAGCAGCACATAGAAAAAAAGTTCATCATTTTTATTATCACATCATCAGGGAAATGCAAATCAAAGCTACAGTGAGATAACACCTCATACAAGTCAGTCAGATGGCCTGCATCCAAATGACCAGAAACAGCAAGTGCTGGTGAGGATGAGAGGAAAAGGAATCCTCCAAAAGTGTTGGTGGGAATGTAGACTCTTCCAGTCCCCATAGAAAGCAATATGGAGGTTTCTCAAAAGACTAAAAGTGGATCTACCGTATGATTCAGCAATTTTACTCCTACATATCTACTCTTAAAATTAAAAAAAAAAACCCTCTCATTTGAAAGGGAATTTGTACTCCTATATGCATAACATTACAATAACCAAGACACGGAAACAGCCTAAAAGTACAAAAACAGATGAGTGGATCAAGGAAATGTGTTACATATGCACAATGGAATGTTACTCGGCATTCAAAAAACATAAAGTCGTGCTATTTACGGCAACATGGATGGAGTTGGAAGAGATAATGTTAAGTGAAATAAGTCAGGAGGACAAAACAGAATATCTGATGGTGTCACTAGCATGTGAAATATAGAGAAACCAAACTAAGAATCAGAGATTGATAACCTTAAAAACTAACTCATGGGCCTCCCTGGTGGTGCAGGCGGTTGAGCACTGCACTGTGAAGCTGTCGGCAGCCTCTACAGCGCCGGTTCGATCTCCGCCGGCCTCAGAGCAACCCACATGGCGAGCATACCTCTCCTGTCATGCCCGCTGCTCCCCTCAGCAGTATATTTCATCAGTCTGCCTGTTCTGTTCCCCACTCTGTTTCTGGTGAATCCTCTCCCTGTCCTGTGCATCTGGCCTGTACCCGGGTTCTTAAATTTAAATAAAAACAAAAACAAAAAAACTAACCCATGAAAACTGACTATAGAACTGACGCATCCAAGAAGAGAGGAATTGGGGGAGGTATAGGAGCAGAAAAGGGGAAGGAAGCACAAATGGACTATGGTGGGTGACTATGGGAGGCAGGTACCTTGTGGTGGTGATACCTTATGCGAAGGATCCTAATGTTACTACACTGGAAACAATAAATTATTATAACATAAATTAAGTAAATAAAATCTGACAAACTTGCTTATGCTAAAAGAAAAAAAAAATACAGGCCTGATCCAAGGTAAGTGCTAATCAAAGCAAACTTTTTTGTAGTGCTTGCCTGTTTCAGTAATTGTGCTAGTGTTTTGTTTGCATCATTTCAATCATAAAGCGAGACATATAATTTATGCATCCTATGAGTTCAGTGAAAAGAAAAGCTGAAGAGATTGGACAATTTGTGATTGGTATGTTTGTGTTTGAGTTGTATACTTGAATATATTACTTTTTGAAGTTTATTTCTGTATATTCTGAAAAATATATCTCATAATCAGAGAAAATGTGTGTTTCTGTTTGTTCTCTGTTTCTGAACTGTCACCATGTCTCCATGCTTTTATTTTGCACCATTCTTTGGACCCCCCACTTTGCCACTTCCTCTGAAACTTACAATTTATCAACAATGAAAAGTATCCAAGTAACCAATCTCTATGAATAAGACATTTCCTAATTTCACTCTCTCCCATTTGAATGCTTACCATGATACCAAAAAAAAAAAAAAAAAGAAAAAAATAAAGAAAAGGAAAAAAAAGGAAAATGAGAAGGAGAAAGAAGAGGAAAAATGAGAAGAGGAGGAGGCAGTGAGGGAGCAAGGAAGACCAGATGGAGGAAAATCCCTCTAAGGCGTTCACTGAGAGAACACCTTTACATGTTGTTCTTCTCAGTTGACATCTGAAGAATAACAGAGTTCACTAATATGTTGACCACAAACAATATTAAGGGCATCATATATAGGAATGCTTTTGAAATTTCTCTATGGCACCACATAGAAAGCAACATATTCTTGCAGTGCTTTTCTAGAACAAGGTGCAATACTAGACACATTATCATGCAGGAATGAGTGTTGAATAACTAATTCTCTGTTGCTGACAGCAAAACTATGGTCATTTAAAAACCAGTCTCAAAGTTTTAAAGGTTCAACATCACTTGTAATCAGGGAAATGCAAATCAAAACTACAATGAGATGCCATCTTACACCAGTGAGAATGGCACATATTAAAAAAACTAGCAAAGGACACAGAAACATTAATTCCACCTGCACCTGCACCCCTATGTTTATAGCAGCAGCACTATTTACAAAAACTAAGCTATGGAAACAACCCAAATGCCCCAAAATAGATGACTGGATCAAGAAAATGTGGTACATATACACCATGGAATATATCTCAGCAATCAAAAAAGATAAACTCGGGGCCTCCCCGGTGGCGCAGCCGTTGAGCACTGGGTTGCAAAGCTGCCCGCGGCCTCTGCGGCGCCGGTTCGATCCCCGGCTGCTCCCCGGCCACCAGAGGAGGGTCCCACATGGTGCGCAGACCTCCCCTGCTGCCCGCTGCTCCCCCCAGCAGTGTACCTCGGTCCTTCTGCCTGCTCTGCTCCCCGCTCTGGCTCTGGTGAATTCTCTCACCCTCCCGCGCTTCTGATTGTACCCAGTGCTTGTATAAATAAATAAAGAAATCTTAAAAAATAAAATAAAATACTAACATTAAAAAAAATATATATAAACTCATGCCATTTGCAGCAACATGGATGGAGCTGGAAGGGATCATGCTCAGTGAAATAAGCCAGGAAGAAAAAGAAAAATACCGGATAGTCTCACTCATAGCAGGAACTTAGAAAACCTAAATAAACAACCAGGAAAAAGACTAATTAATACAAAGTAAAAACCAAACCAAAATCAACAAGCAACTATACACCAGAGACAAACTATGGGGTTGGGGGGGGGAGGGAAGGGGAGAGGAAGGAGTATGGTCAAAATAAGGGGGGGGGTGTGCAATTGTATGGGGAATATAACCAAAATGAAAATGCATACATTGTGCAAAAATGAAAAATGATGTAAGAATTATATAAAATAAAATATTAATTAGAATAAATAAAGATGCAGCTCTCCATTGAGAGAAATGTAATCTGACCTGCTAACATCAGCCCCTCCTATTCCTCCTCATATACCTATCCTACTAATATACTCAGAGTAGGTCTTTTGCACCACATTTGTTTATTTCTTAATTGAAGACCCATGGTGTATTCATCTTTTGTGTAATCCCTGTCCAGCCTCTAGTGAGTATCTTTCTGAGGAAAACAGATATCCTGCCTGGGTCAGAAGAACTTTCAGCCATACTCTCCCTTTTAAACTTTTCATGCCAGTCTCCCTCTGAAATGGTATTTTCTTTAGCAAGGACTATATTTTATAATGGGTTATTAAGAATGATATTCTTATTCTGCAAAATGTTGCCTGAAAGAGGTTCCATGTGTAGATGGCATGGGAGTTACAGGGGGTTGGTTGGTGGGTGTTCTTTCATTTCACCAAGCACAGGCACAATTTTACATCTACAGACCATCCTGGACTCAAGAATGGTGTTATATTTCAATAGATCCATGATGAATTGGAAATATATTTAATACAGCTAATCTACCAAATATCACAGGTCAGCTTCATCAAACTTAAACCTGCTCAGAAACTCACAGTTGCCAACAAATGGGCAAAATCATCTACCACAAACTTTATGTCATAATAGTGTTGATCATCTCGTGTAATTTATTGAATACTGTACTGAAAGTTTGTACAGTATTGGTTGTTTCCTCTCACGATCCTGGGGTCTAATGGCCAACATCAACAGGCAGTTTCTACCAAATACCACTAGTCCAGGCAAAGAACAAATTTCAAAATCTGAAGTATAGTTTCTATGCAATGTTTCTTATTTTTATACCATCTTAAAGTTGAAATTTTTTAAGTTGAACCATTGTAGGTTGGGGCTCATTTGTCCTCTTCTTCTTCCCAGACTCTTTTCTGCTTCCTCTCATTCATTTAATGAAATTTTCCTCACATTCTAGTATTTGGGTGAATTTATAACCTTGTCCAGGAAACTTTCCTTAATTTCCATCTCTCTGAGATGGTTTCTTGCCTTCTGCTACCTACTGAATCAGCACTCCCTTCCTCACGTTCAGATTCAGGTACAGTGACCTACTTAGGTGTTTATAAGACAGTAGAAGCTGGGTACAATTTACTATTTTATTCTTTTCCCCCTTTAATCGCTGTTTCTCAGAACAAGATTTTCAGTACACTTGAATGGATGACAAGAATGAGGAAGAAATAATCAACACTGAAACCCTGGAATGAAGAAATGATAAATACATTAGCCTGTTCTCTTCTGCTGCTTCTGTTAAACCAGGTACCTAAACAATATCAGTCTGGGAGAGTTTTTTTCATCTTCAAGTTTATCTGATAATAATTATAGAGGAAAGACTTTTATAGGGAGAACTATTATAAAAAGCCAACAAGGCATTACATCTGTGATGCACATTAAAAATAGAAGAAACATTTACCTAAAACTCTATCCTGAAATACATAGGCTTCATCTTTCCTCTATGAAAATGATTCATTCAGAGCTTACAGCTTATAGCTGATTACCAGAAAGTTATATATTCTTCCTCATACCAGAAATACCCCAAGTGAAAGCAGCTTCCAAGGAGAACAGAGAGAGTATCAGATGCTCACGCAAAAAGCTATTATTGTCTGTTCATTCTATACTAAAATGATGGTTAATGGTTCCTTATTTATCTGCTTTTCCATTAATGCTTTTATGACTTCAGTAATGTTAGCTCAATATGACTCCAGACATCTAGATATTTGAAACATATGAATATTGGTCTAAATGTGTATATATTCATTTTAAAATCAAGTAAAATATAAACAAAATGCAACTCTTTGAAGCTCTATGATACTTTTCCTCCTCCCTTTATTCTAAGGTATGTTTCACTCTGAAATTCTAAAACACATTATTTTTAGCATTATTTACTCACCTACTATAGACCAAAGAATTATTTTAAAAATGATAATGGGAGTGGAAACCAACACTTGTATGTATTTACAGCATCAAAATCATGTTTATTAAGTAGAGTCGAATTTAGAAATTATCACTGACAATGCAAAAAAAAAAAAAGACTTTTAATTATTGAATAATGTAAATTAGTGCTTTCTTGCCTTTTGGAGGAATTTCCTCCTAAAAATCAATCCCCTTCATTCAACTCTGGGAAGCATAGGACACAATGAAGTGCATCCTTGCTGTAGGAGAAACGTCCTTATTATTCTCTTTCCTTGGGTCTCGGGCAAAACTTCATTTACTTGATACTTCATCAACTATAAAATGAGGCAGAAGGATTTCCTAAAGTAAATATTGGTGGTTTCTAAGGTTTTCCGTAGCTTCAGGATTAAATACAAATATTTAATTGTGACAGATGTTGTTCCTGGCTACCCAACTGTTCTACATACAAATATGCATGCTCACACAAAATCCTTGACTATTTAGAGTCCATCTTCTACTAAAGAGACTGCAAGTAGCAGGCACTTATTAACCCAGTCTTCTACACCCCATCTATGGAATACTTATTGTTCCTAATCTGGTCAATTGGAATTGAAAAGTATACAGTTGCATGTCAGAAAAGATTTGCCCTTGCTAATAAAACGGGAGGTACAGGAGAAGATTTTTTCTCTTTTTCCTGAAAAAAAGATGTACGCCTATTTGCATTAGAGTTTCTGTAGCTAAGGTGGGACACGGAGGGAGACAAAACCACCCATCCCCCAAATGACTATTTTTAAATACAAAGACCTTCAATTCACAAAGGTATTGTGGGTAGAGAACTCAATTCTGGAATTGAGACAAAAGAAATGTTTTAACATCCCCAAGTTTTTAATAGGATGTTGTGCTTATGGTTAAAAGCAGCCTTCAGAAAATGTACATATGTATCCCCCAGGTAAACAATCTACTTTGTATTTGAAGGTGTGAATATGTGTCAGTTCCCCCCAGATCGTTCCATGAACTGAACTTGAACACACAGGCAGTCCCCAGTTAAATGTCTACTGTTTTTAGAGATGAATGTCTTGCTGAAAATGGCCACTCTCCTTTTACTTGTTGTTTTCTATTGCACTCTATTTTTCTTATGAATGTAATTGATTTTTATTTTTGTATTTTTTTTTTTATTTTCTCTCTCTAAAATGTAACCTTTATGAAGGCAAGGTCATAGTTTTTCATAACTCTCCTGCTTATATAACACCTACTACAGGGTTTGGCACAGAGTTGAAATGTGATAAATATAAGTTGTATGAAATAATGATAGTCAATATTAAATAAATCAACTTGAGAAAGATTCCTATGAATATTAATTTAAACCTGATAAACCAGAAACGCATAAAAAAAGCAAGCATGATGTACCTTTTATAAAATAATATGATTTACAAAAGATATTATTTGGATCCATATTTTATGAATACATTCAAGGTTTTGGGCATGATGGTAATTACTAGGAACATAACTCTTCACAAGAAATTCAATCTCCAATTGGAGAAATGAATGTTCATTTATTATTTATATATCTTAAAGATTTATTTATTTATTTTATTTGTTTGTTTGTTTGTTCATTTAATTGTTTATTTATGCATAGAAGAACTGGGGTGCAGGCCAAAAGTGTGGGATGTTGGAGCCGGAGTGGGGAGCAGAACAGGCGGATCTACTGAAATACACTTCCAAGGGGAGCAGCAGACAAGACAGGAGTGGTCTGCTGTGCCATGTGGGTTAACTACCTGTTGGGGGATTGAACTCAGGCTATTGTGGTGGGCATTAAAAATAAAAGGTCAGGGGCCTTCCTGGGGGTACAGAGGGGTTGAGTGCAGCACTGTGAGCCTATCCCAAGCCTCTGCAGTGCAGGTTTGATTCCTGCCGGCCAGGGAGATTCCACATGGCATGACAGACCTCTCCTGTCTCACCCCCTGCTCCCCTCAGCAGTGTATTTCGGTCAGCCTGCCTTTTGTGCTCCCTGTTCTGTCTCTGGTGAATCCTCTCACCCTCCCGCACCTCAGGCCTGTGCCCCAGCTCTTGTGTGAAAATAAATAAATCTTAAAAAATACAAAATAAAAATAAAAGGCCAGGACAGAATAATATTCAAAGATCTAGAAAGAAGCAGATAACAACTGTTCATTATTTTTATTTAATAGGATGATAGAGGTGTTATATGAATAAATATATACACTATGTATATTTTATAACAGCTGGTCATAGTTGTCAAGTAAATAAACATGTATTTATTCAGTGATAATATGATAATCACAAATAAGAATTTAGAACTATGAGCTCTTTGGAGAAAATCAGAAAATGGGTATAAATAAGTACTATACGGTTTTCTGAACATGATTTAGTTTATCCCTTCTTAACTTAAGTTTAGAAATTTTATAGCATGTGAAGTTAAGTATGTTACCTTTTAAAATTTACTTATTAGGTAAGTTTGTTCATAAAATTATGTATATAAGAAAATGTTGGATGGCATCATCAAAAATGATGAAATAAAGACCTCTTATACATTATCATCATAAAAATGATGAGAAAATTTCCAGACTTGACCTATGAATAGGGAAAATGTAATCAAATGCATATATATATATATATATAAAATGGTTGTTTTCCTAAATAATAAACAGAAAACAGCAATAGATATTCATTTTGCTCATTTGAGTAGGTAAATCTGATCAAATGGAAGAAGTCAGTGAACTTGAAGATAGTCTGTTATTATCCAGTCTTGTTATTTCAGAAATGAAAGGAAAAAATTAAAGAACAAAGAACAGTAGAAAGATCCTTGGAGATTTGTGAGATACCATTAAGTATACCAGAATATGCAAAATGAAAGTCTCAAAAAGAGAGAGGAAAATGGCTATTTAAAAAATCATTGGGCCTTCCTGGTGGCACAGGCTTTGAGCACAGCACTGTGAAGCTCTTCGCAGCCTCTGCAGCACGAGTTCAATACCCACCAGCCACAGAGCAACCCACATGGCCTGGCACCGCAGACTGTTCCTGTCTCGCCCACTGCTCCCCTCAGCAGTTTATTTAGGTCATCTGCCTGTTCTGCTCCCCACTCTGTCTCTGGTGAATCCTCTCACCCTCCAGCACATCTGGCCAGTTCTTGTATAAATAAAATAAAAATAAATCTTTAAAACAATAAAAAATAAAAAATAAAAAAAAATATTAACTAGACACGTGCAATATTTAATTAAAATATTACTCTACACATCTAAAGAAACTCAGCAAATTCCAGATAGAATAGACTCAGAGATTCACAACAAAACATACTTTAATCTACTTGTGTAAAGAAAATTCAAAATAGATACTGAAGAAAATTTTAAATAAAATCACATAATTTATATAAAATTTAATTGTACAAGTGTTTTGCAATATACAAACAATGTTCTTCAACTATCTCAAGTACCCGTTGGAAGTCACTCCAAACCCTCACCTCTGCACATTACAATTTCCTTGAAATCACTAATTATTTTTCTTTCTATATAGACTTGCCTCTTTTAGAAATGTCATACAAATGAAATTTTACATTTTGTTGACTTTTATGCCTGAATTCTTCTAGCCATCCTGGGTTAAGATTATCAGTGCTGTAACATATCAAAACCCCCTTCTATTATATGTTTTCATCATATAGATGTAGCTCATTTTATTCATCCATTCTTGAGCTGATAGGCAATTGGGTTGTTTCTGTATTGTGTCTATCGTTGATTAACACTGATGGGCATTCACATAAAAGTTTGTATATTTTTTTCTTCTCCTCAGCAAATATTTAGGAGTGGAATTTCTAAGATATACGGTAATTCTATGTTTAATTTGTTGAGGAATCATCAAACTGTTTTTCATGCGGCTACATCACTTTACACTCCCACCAGCAGTGCATGAGAGTTCCAAATCTCCACGTGCTTAAGAAGATTTATTTTACTTTTAAAAATAATATCCTAGTGTGCTTATACTAGTATCTCATTGTTGTTTTGATTTTCATTTCTCTTATAACTACTGATTTCGAGTATCTTTTCTTTTCTGCCTTGTATGTCAAAAGCTTTGCACAGGGTTCTTATTCACGATGTCAGTGTAGGAAGATGCTAAACACACCTCCCACAGACACACTGAATCTGCAGCTACTCATGGAGCGATTTCCTCTATAATCATTGAAATACCAATTGTGTGACTCCTACATACTGGGCATGTGGGCATGTGGGAGCGGGGAATACACTGGAGAAGGAAGGACAGGTTGGGATGTAATCACTTCATAAATCCTGCCCTGGGAACTGCAGCCTACCATCAGGAGGAAACTCAGAACACAGAGTTTCTCCCTAAAGAGTGAAGGACTTGAATGCCATATCAGACTTCCAGCTTTTAAGACCCACATCTGCATGAGGAGCTCTCAAAACATCTAGCTTCGAAAACCAAGACATCTCTCATCCATGAGGTTGCAGAAGACCATGGAGAGCTTAAAACAGCCTTTATAGAGCTCCTGCTCTTAGGCTTAGGCACCTGCCAAAGAAGCATTGCTGAGAAATACCCAGGCATTAGGTAAAAGAGGTTCATTTGCTGACCTTAAAGCAAGGCCCCAAGGAGCAGGAATCTAATTTAATATACATCTAGGGGGCTGCTGGAATACTTTCTGGGAAGAGACAGACAAGGAGGCCATCTAGAGCTTTCCCTCTATTCCAATTAGAGGACACGACCTGTTTACTCTCCCTCTGGCATTCATTTTGTCCCAAAAGACACTATTTCATCTTTTTAAAATAGCTGAATTCTATTCTGTTGGTATATACTCGATAATTTCTTTATCCAGTGTCTGCTGATGGGCATTTAGTTTGATTCCACTTCTTGGCTATGGTGAATAACTCTGCCATGAAACTAGGGGTGCATAAAATATTCACATTAGAGCTTTCATAGTTTTTGGATAAATACATAGGAGTGGTAGTGCTGAATCGTGTGGTATTACCTTTTTTTTTTTTTGAGAAATCTTTATACTCTTTTCCATAAGAGTCTCACATTCCCAGCAACAGAGAATGAGTATTAATTTATCTTCACCTCCTCATCAACGTTTCTTGTTTTCCTTCTTCATTCTGTTTCAATGACATCGTAACAGTGTGATGTCCAGAGAAAGGGGATGTTCCAACTTCTTTGCACCACCCAAGCAAAGGAGGAGCTCAGCAGCAAGTAGCTCGAAATGACTGGTTAAAGGCTCCAAAGGGGTGGGCTTCCCTGGTGGTGCAGGGGGTTGAGCGCTGTGCTGTGAAGCTGTCCCAAGCCTCTGAAGTGTGGTTTCGGTTCCCAGACGGCCGAGAGAATCCCACATGGTGCGGCAGATCTCTCCTGTCTCGCCCACTGCTCCCCTCAGGAGAGGTCTGCTGTGCCATGTGGGTAGCTCCCCGGCTGGGGATCAAACTTGTGCTGCAGTGGCTGCTGATAGCTTGTGCCACCAGGGAGGCCAAGTATACATTTTTGTTAAACTAACTTTCCTTTGAATTTTTGAACTAAACTCATTGTGAAAGTCATCATGTACTCCTAAATACAGTAGGTTTCACATAAAGCTGCATATATTTTAGTCATCTTCAAAGATAATTAAGAATAACATTTTAAAATAATTCTGATGGAAAAGGAAGTATTTAAAATTAAAAATTAGATGTCTTCATTAAATACGAAAAGTAGAAGTTCCAAAGTTGGACTTGGTCATTTCATGCTTTATAAATGAAGATCTTTTAAAAATTGAATGACAGAAAGATCAATGGGAGAGAAGATTCAAAAATCAGTATCTCAGAAGAGTTAAATATAATATAATTACATGTCAAATCCATGAACTAGTCCCTAAGTACTTTAGATTTGAAATCCAGTAAGGTTATTAAAGAAACAAGGTATATACTTGCTTGTATCATATTCTGCCCTCTGTTTTTACACTCAAGAGAGCTGAGAAAGATCCAGTTTCAACATCAATTTACACATTTGCAACATTTTCCTTTGAGTCTACTATTTCATCTATTCTATCTTCTCTCCTTTGTTACCTCTGCTCTTGGGTTTCTGTTGCGTTCAATATTAACATCTCAAAATCACTAATGGGTATATATGTTGTGGTAACTTACCTTAGTAAATGAAAAATATTAGAGGCATAGGGCGATACATAAAGGAAAATATAATTTCAGATATTAGAACAAAGAACTATGTAAACATATGTTGTTCCTTGGCAGCTTTAAAATGAACCAACATGGGTTGCTCCTTATTTACTTTCACCCAAATTTGTTTTTTAAAATGAGTCATTAATAGATCTCAAAAACATGAGCAATAACTCTCTAAAATTGCCTCTAATGAGGCAAAAAAAAAATTAGCATTGTGAAACTGAATAAGGTTAAGCAGACCACCACCTTGTTGCACAGCATACACCTTACATACACCAACAAGCTTAACAGCCTACACAAACAGCCCCATATTTTGTTTTCAAAACAATGTTCTGTATGCATGCAACCATTGGCCAAGTTTCTAAAATACTAAACTGATTGTTGAAATATTTTGTTACTAAAATAGAAAACAAAACTTGTTACTCCATAAAAGAACAGGTCTGCAACACATAAAATTGCTTGCCCGCACTTCATTTGACTTTTCAATATGTGAATGTATATTTCACAAACAATTTTTCTATATGAGAACATCATTAATTTAATATATCTGTGGAATTTGTGCAATTCCTTGTGATTTAGAATTTTCTTATATAGTTTTCAAATGGCTCTTCTAAAACAAAAGACAGATAGGTTGTGTGCACGTAAGGATAATAAAAAATGACTGGAGCATCCCAAATAAATTTTAAGATGTGCATTGGGGTTATATGAAAGGGTCTCTGCTGCTGTTTGATTTCTGATTCTCTCCCTGGTGTCCTTTTTATTATCTCTCACCTTATAGTAATGACTGGCCAACTGTTTTTTGCTTTTTTTTTTAAGATTTATTTATGCATACAAGAACTGGCCAGAGGTGTGGGGGGTGAAAGGATTCACCAGAAACAGATTGGGGAGCTGAACAGGTGGATCTACTAAAATACACTGGTAAGGGGAGCAGCAGGCTAGACAGGAGAGGTCTGCAGCGCCATGTGGGTCAGCTCCCTGGTAGGCCAGGAATAACACTCCTGCTGCAGAGGCTGTGGATCACTTTATAGTGCTGTGTTTAACCCCTTGCACCACCAGGGAGGCCCACGGACCAACTGTTTATTTTTTTAATTTTATTTTTATATTCCCCATACAATTGCAACTTCCTTATTTTAACCCTAAGCCCACCTTTCCCCGCCCCCACCCCCCATAGAGTGTCTCTGGTTCATAGTTGTTTGTTGATTTTGATATTTTTGTTCTTATAGTTATTTGATATTTTTGTTCTTATAGTTATTCTTATAGTTATTTCCTGGTCCCTTATTTAGGTTTTCTAGATTCTTGCTATGAGTGAGACCATCCGGTATTTTTCTTTTTCTTTCTGGCTTATTTTGCTGAGCATGATCCCTTCCAGGTCCATCATGTTGCTGCAAATTGCATGTGTTTATCTTTTTTGAATGCTGAGTAATATTCTATGGCGTATATATTCCACAGTTTTAAAGTTAACATTCAGTTTTACTCTTATGTTACTTATCATTATTTGGTGAGTTAATCATCCACATTCAGGTACCACCAAATTCCCCATCCTGAAGGTGCCTGACTTGAATCAAAGATGATCAACAGTAAAAATTTAAGATTCCTTAACAAAAACACTGATAACTCAGAAATATTTTCCTATTCTATCTGAATGCTGAATTTACTCTCCACAATTTCACTGCCATATGCTCAGTGATACCAAATCTGCAAATTACCTTTACTTACAAGAATGTGCATTCCTTGGAACCCACATTTATAGGCGAATAGGACTACAGGCACACCTCTGAGCTGGTGTAGTTTTGACCCCAAACCACTATGATGAAGTGAATATTATTATAACACAAGTCACATGGATTATTTGTTTCCCAGTGCGCATAAAATATACTATAGTTTATTATAAGTGTGGAATGTATTATATCTTAAAAATAATGTATATACCTTAATAAGAAAATATTGCTGAAAATTGCAAACAGTCATCTTAGTCTTTACTGGCACATAGTCTCCTGGTGGAGGTGCTTGCCTCAGTATTGACAGCTGACAACTATTCATGCTGGTAGTTGTTGAGGGTTGGGGTGGCCGTGGAAATTCCTTATTATAAGACAACAATGAAACTTACAGAGTCACATGCATTGCCTCTTTCTCTTTATAAAAGAGTTCTCTGTAATACATGATGCTATTTGGTAGCAATTTACCCCAGGTAGATTTATTTTTTATTATTTTATTTTATATATTTTTATATGGATGGAACTGGAAGGGACCATGCTCAGTGAAATAAGCCAGAAAGAAAAAGAAAAATACCAGATAGTTTCACTCATAGCAGAAATTTAGAAAACCTAAATAAGGGACCAGGAAAAAGACTAATTATAATAAAGTAAAAATCAAAATCAACAAGCAACTATAAACCAGATACACCCAAGGTAGATTTTCTTTCAAATTTGGAGATGATCCTCTCAAACCTTAGTACTGGCTTATTAACTAAGTTTATGACATATTCTAAATCCCTTATTGTCATTTCAATATTGTTCATAGTGTCTTCTCTGAGAAAGGATTTAGTCACAACAAACCATTTTCTTTACTTATTTACAAGAAGCTGTTCCTCGTCTATTAAATTTTTATCATGGGTTTGCAGGAATTCAGGTGCCTTTCAGGTGACTTATAACTTACATGTTTACTATACTTTCATGTTTACTATTACTTCCTCCACTGAAGTCTTAAAACACTCAAATTTTCCATGCAGGATGTAATCAACTTCTTTAAAACCTTGTGAATGATATTTTGACTCCTTCCCATGAATCATAAATGTTATTAATGGCATCTAGAACAGTGAATTCTTTCCGAAGTTGTTAAATTTACTTCATCCAGATCCATCAAAGGAATCACTATCTATGGCAACTGTAGCCTATTAAACATATTTCTTAAATAAAATCTTGAAAGTCAAAATTGCTGCTTGACTCATATGCTACCAAATGAATGTTTTGTTATCACGCCTGAAAACATTAATAGCCTTGTACATCTCCATCAGAGTTCTTTTGTGAAAGGATTTTTCTTTTTCTGAGCAATAGTTTTCAGCAGTGGACTTAAAACTTTCAAGAACCCATGTTCTAAACAAAGGTGTTGTCATGCAGGCTTTGTTGTCTCATCTACAGAGAATAGAACATGTTAAGAATGATTCTTAAGGGCCTCCCTGGTGGTGCAAGGGGTTAATGCGCAGAACTCTGAAGATATCCCCAGCTTCTGCAGCATCAAGTTGGATCCCAGGACAATCAGGGAGCTACCCACATGGCACAGCAGACCTCTCCTGTTTCGCCTGCTACTCCCCTCAGAAGTGTATTTTAGTCAATCTGCCTATTCTGCTCCCCACTCTGATGAATTCTCTCACCCACCACACCTCTGGCCTGTACCCCAGTTCTTGTATGCATAAATAAATAAATCTTAAAAAAATAAAAATGATGCTTAAGGACCATAAGATTTTTGTAATAATTAGTGAGCATGGGCTACAACTCAAATTCACCAGCTGCTTTTGGCTCTAACAAGAGAATCGGCTGTGCTTTGAATCTTTGAAGCCAGGCATTGGCTTCTGTCTAGCTGTGATCATCTTAAGTAACATCTTCTTTCAAAATAAGATTGTTTATATTCATAAAAATCTGTGGTTCGGTGTGGCTGCCATCATCAATAGTCTTAACCAGACCTCCTGGATAATCTACAATTTCTACATTTACTGTTTCACCTTGTACTTTTAAGTGATGGAGATGGCTTTTTTCCTTGAACTTTAAGAACTAAACATTGCTAACTTCAATTTTCACCCCCCGCAGTTTCTTCACCTCTTTCGTCTTTCATGGAATGGAAAAGTTAGAGCCTCTCTCCGGATTAAATTTTGACTTAATGGAATATTGTATCTTGTTTGATCTATCCACACCACTAAAACTTTCTCCATATCAGCAATAAACTTGTTTTACTTTCTTCTTACTCATGGACTCACTGGGCTAGCTCTCAGAACTTTTCCTTTGAATTTGCAACTTGACTGGTTTGTTTCAGCATAGAATCCCAACTTTAAGACTATCCAGCTTTCCAGGTATCTCCCTCACTAGGCTCAATCATTCTTTAGGTTTAAAGTGAGAGACATAAGATTCTCCCTTCTCTTAAATACTTAATGGACATCATAGCTTCATTAATTGGCTTAATTTCAATATTGGTGTGTCTTGAGGAATAGGGATGCCCAAAGAGAGGGTGAAAGATGTGGCATAACCAATTGGTAGAATGGCGAGGAAACACAGAACATTTATCCACTAAGTTTGCATCTCATATTGGCATGGATTGTAACACCCCAAATGTTCACAATAGTAACATCAAAGATCCATGATGAGAGAGCATGATAGCAAATATAATGATAATGAAGACATTTGAAATATTGTCAAAATGAACAGTATTTAAGCGACAGGAAGTATGAAAAAGCTACTGGAAAAAGGGCACCATAGATTTGCTCCTTGCCAAAACCCTCCAATATGTAATAAATGCAATTATCTATGAAGTACAATAAGGTTAAGGATAATAAAATTAGGTATGCCTATATAAGTAAGCTCTCTGTCATATAACCCTGCACAAATACACTCACAATTTTTTAACATTTCTTTTCTTAGGTATGGCTCAGATTAGCAGTATGTGATAAGCATTTTTATTGATAATGGGATAAGAGCCTATTTTGTGAAAAACTTACTTATAAGGGATACGATTTAGCACTTTCCCGTGGAGTTATTTTTCCTTAAGGCAGTTTTACAAACATTTAGATGTAGTAGTGAAAAACTTTTCCAACATCTAAATGTATCAATTCAGCATTATTTAGCCTCTCAGACTAGTGAGAGGCTATAGCATGCTAGACCATGAACTAATGATTCCAGTGTTAGATTTCCATTTTCACTGATGCATCCATTAAGTCTACAATAGAACTTGGTGCCTTGTAGGTGTCATTATATAATATGATTGATGTTCTATAAACCATTTCTTACTGAATGCATGTAAAAGTAAAGGATATTTTTTTAAATGTAATTTTCTTGATAGCAAGAAATTAATATAATTAGCTACCAAGAGTTAGAAATCTAAACATGGAATT
This sequence comes from Talpa europaea, assembly GCF_964194135.1. Classification (NCBI taxonomy): domain Eukaryota; kingdom Metazoa; phylum Chordata; class Mammalia; order Eulipotyphla; family Talpidae; genus Talpa; species Talpa europaea. The sequence goes on from NC_140073.1 coordinate 69,080,420, forward strand.
TGTGACATATCTATTTTAAAAGAAAGAAACTTTCAGGGAAAGAAAAGATTGATCTGAATCACATACTAGGAATATCTTCATGAAACTTTGAGGAGAAAATGGATCAGTGACTAATTTTTGTAATTGCTTTGAATATTACATTGTGGCAAACATTTATTTTGCCTGTCAAATGACTCATTACCACTTTATCAAACCAACACTCAAAATAGAGAAACTAAGAATAACCCTTTAAAGAAATAAGTCTACCTGTGAAAATTATTCATAATTTTAATGTGAATAATAACTAACACTTCAACTTGAAATGTACATCAGCTAGTGAATAATTTGCTTGCACTAATTTGACCTTAATAAATTCATCCATATAAAAATTAATAATACAGCTTCAAGTACAAGTATATATTTAACCTCACTAAATTTACAATGGAAATATTGAGAAATAATGAATAATTATCATCCTGTAAAGGTAAATTAAGCAACTGAATCTAATCTATAAGCACAATTCAAAACATAAGGATGCAGAATATTTTAACAAAGAAGGAAAAGATATGTGGCCCATCATTGTCATAACTTTTTACTTTATACACTTAGTTAATTTTACAATCACGTGTCCATTCAAATGATAGCTGATGCATTCCCTCATTTCACATGCATATGTCAGGAAAACATTTTATTCAGACTGCCCTCTAAAAGATAGGCATATAAAACGGAGGAACATAGAACACACAGTTTCTCTGTCTCTTATTATACTCACATTTTCAGAATCCCTTGAGCCATACAAGACCAGTAGTGATCTTCTCCACAGATGTTGCTTACTGAGTGTCACCCACTCTACCCAATAGACTCCTACCTCCCCTAACCAGGAGTGATAAACCTAGGTATCTATCTGTCACATGAGTCAGAGGAGTTATTTTACCAACCTGCATTTCCTAAATATGGTGTCATCGTTAATTTTAAGTCTCAACTTGACTGGGTCAAGAGGTACCCAGATATTTGATCAAAAAATTAGTTGGTGTATATCAATAGAGTGTTCATGGATGAGATAAACCTTTGAATGAATAGCTGTACTAAATTAGATTGTCTTCCTCAATGTGGTTAGCCCTCATTTAGTCATTCAAAGATCTGAATAGAACAAAAAGACTGAGTAAAAGAGAATATCATTTTTCTGACTTATTGGACATTCTCAGTCTCTGGCTGAACCCAGACAATGGTCTGTTCTCTGTTTTAATCTGACTGAAAATGATTTTGTTGGGTTGTAAACCTTTGGCATTCAGACTGAAACTTACAGTATGGGTTGACATAAATGTTAGGTCTTTGGGCTTACACTGGAAACATATCACCAGTTTCCCTAGGTCTCTGGATTCTATTTGAAGGTCTTCTAATTCAGAAGTCTTGAGACTTGAGACTTCTGAATAGATGTTAAGTAGGTAGGTAGATGATATATAATAGATAGGCAAATGTATTGATAGGTAGATACATGATAAGTAGAGAGATGATACAGAGATAGAGCGATTGATAGATAGATATTCTATGTTAATATAGTCTACTGATTCTGTTTCTCTGGAGAATCCTGACTAATACAAGAGATAAAATTATGTATTAAGAATGACATAATATTAGGCGCAGCAGACCTCTCCTGTCTTGCCTGTTGCTCCCCTCAGCAGTGCTTTTGGTCCGTCTGCCTATTCTGTTCCCTGCTCTGGTTCTGGTGAATTCTCTCACCCTCCCGCACCTCTGACCTGTACCCCAACTCTTGTATAAATAAATAAATATTTTAAAAAAGACATAATATTATAGCATAGATATAACTATTTAACATTTTAGGTACTAATTCACATTGCCATATACCGAATATAAGCCTATAATAAATTAATAAAGTAGTAAAAAACCTCAGCCAAGGAAATATTTTAATCTTATCCCATTAAGTTTTGTGGTATAGAGGCATTGCTTTTTCATTGATGTTTTTCTCTTTTTTTTTTTTCCATTTTCTTTTAAATTTATTTTTGTGTAGAAAATCTGGGGTATTGGCCAGAGGTGAGAGTGGAGGAGGACAGAGACAGAGTGGGGTACAGAGCAAGCAAATTTACTGAAATGCACTGCTGAGGGGAGCAGTGGGCAAGACAGGAGAGGTCTGCTGTGCCATGTGGATTAGTTCCCTGGTTGGATTTCAAACTCAGGCCACAGTGGTGATAACACTGAGCCTTAACCACTAGGCCACCAAAGAGACCCCCTTTGTTGTTTTTCAACACTATATCTTATGTTAAAGAAGAAATACGGACCTCACTGGTGGCCCCGGGGGTTGAGTCTCAGTACTTACCACCACAGTGATGCCCCTCCCGCAGCAAAGCAATCTGTGTTCCATCCCTGGCTAGGAAGTACACACACATGGCACGGCAGATCTCTCCTGTCTTGCCTGCTGCTCCCCTCAGCAGTGTATTTCAGTAAATCTGCCTGCTCTGTTTCCCACTCTGTCTCTGGTGAATCCTCTCACCCCCCAACTGTGGCCTACGCCCCAGTTCTTCTATGCATAAATAAAATAAAAATCTTACAATAAATGAATTTTTTTTAAAGATTTATTTATTGATTGATTGATTGATACATACATACAAGCACTGGGTACAGTCAGAAGCGCGGGAGGGTGAGAGAATTCAGCAGAGCCAGAGTGGGGAGCAGAGCAGGCAGAAGGACCGAAGTACACTGCTGAGGGGAGCAGCGGGCGGCAGGAGAGGTCTGCGCGCCATGTGGGACCCTCCTCAGGTGGCCTGGGAGCAGCTGGGAATTGAACTGGCGCTGCAGAGGCTGCGGGCATCTTCGCAACCCAGCGCTCAACCACTGCACCACTGGGGAGGCCCAATAAATGAATATTTTTTTAAAAAAGAAGTAAAGTAGAAATGTTAATCTATATTCCAGTTACAGACAGTGAAGAGTGTTGTCCAAAGAGTAGTGGACAACACTACTAAGACTCACTCCCACTCCCACTAGTGAGAATGGAGGAAAAGTTGATGTTCTTTGCATGGAAATTGAACCTACTCTCATTCTGTGTTATGTAGTCTAGCTTCCTGTCTCATTCTATGTTCTGTATTTTATGCTATATGGATATATGGATATATGAGCAATATTTTATTACTCTTGGGAAGACTTGTTGCTTTGTAAATGGAGTCTGGGAAGTGATGTGTGTTTATTAGGTAGCAATATGATGTCAGGGGCCTCCTTGGTGACACAGTTGTTAAAGTCAGCACTATCAAGCTATCGACAGCCACTGCAGCGTAAGTTTGATCAACAGCAAGCTAGGGAGCTACCCACATGGTTCAGCAAAACTCTCCTGTCTTGCCCACTGCTCCCCTCAGTAGTGTGTTTCAGTACATCTGTCTGCTCTTCTCACTCTCTCTAGTGAATCCTCTTACTGCCCCCGCCACCTCTGGCCTGCACCTAGTTCTTGTATACATAAGTATTATTTTTTTGAAAGAACTATGATGTCAGAAAGCTTTCATTGTAAGACTACTATTTTTTTTTATTCTAGAAAAAGTTCTTTGGATGTTATGTCATTTAGTCAACTCACATCTCTATAATTTGAAGATTTATTTTTATTTATTTTCACATACAAAAACTTGCATGTAAGTCAGAGGTGCATAGGGTGAAAGGATTCACCAGAGACAGAATGGGGAACAGAATAGGCAGATCTACTGAAATACACTGCTGAGGGGAGCAGCGGGTGAGACAGGTGAGTTCTGCTGAGCTATGTGGGTTAGCTCCTTGGCTGGGGATCAAACTCTTGCCACAGTGACTGGTGATTACTTGATAGTGCTGATACTTTAACCCTTGTGCTACCAGGAAGTTTCCCCACCTCTATAATTTGAAATGTTGAAAATCAATTAGATCAGTAAAGTAGGGGGGAATTGATGAAGGGTCTCAAACTACATTAGCTGCAGACCAGTAATGTGCAGCAAGGAATGTCTCCTACTTGTAGCTGAACAGTGGTGTCACCCATGACAAACTCTATGACCACAAATAGAAAGCTGATTAACAAAAGTATCAGGAGATACTTAGTATGACAATGCAACCTGAAATAATTTATGAAATTATAAATTATAAAGTAGAAGGAGTTCATTTATGAAAATACATTTGAAAAATGGGGAAGAACTTTCAGACCAAAATAAATTGCTTCTATTTTTGAGAGGATAAAACATATCCTGTTGCACTGTTTCAATATGTATTCACAGATGGCACACATTTGAAGAGGGCATTTATGTTTAAAGAATTGTGTAGCATAGCACTTCCTAAAATATGAATCATGAGATTTTAAACGCAATCAGAAGAAAAGTGAAATAATATCATAGCAATTACAAAGTATTCTGTGGTCAAGTGTGTTTTAAAAACTATCATTTAAAAAAGATTAGTTTTCTTCAATTTCTCAGAGTCTGCATTGAATTAATATTCATTGTGCATCACTAAGATAGGGGTAGTTTATGTGGGATGTCTAAAACATGTTTGAATGCAAAACCTTTCTTTAGGAAACACTTTTACCTGCTTGCACCCTAAATATTTGGAAATAATAGCCGAGAACCTCATCATTCCAAAATACTGTTGTTTTTGTTATACTTATGTATTTATAATTTAGAGTTGTAGTAGCAACAGAAAATTTTCTACACTGTGCACAAAACAAAACTTTGAGCAACTTCAGACCAGTTAGGTAGAATTTGTAGCAATTTTATGTTACCATATTATCAGGCATCCATGATAATCAATGTTGAATGTAAAATTCAGCATCATAGTTTAATTTAGATCTATACTTCATGATAAAGTAGCTTCCATAAGTTGGTTAAGGGATTCGCCGATAATCATTTTCATTTTAATTAGCTCACATTTATTTTTGCTCATATCATGTGCCAGATTGACTAACACAATGAAAGATCATACAACAGATACACCAATGAATTATTTGTATGTAGTGAAGTATGTTGACCAATTTAGAGCACCTGCTTATAACTTCTTAATTAAGTCATTGTGGATGATATAAAGTCATGAATCCAAACTACCTTCCTATGGGAATTTTTTAATAATAGAGAGATATTATGGTTTATTCAACCATGGGATTTTCTCTAAATTAGACTTCAACTTCAGTGTGCCCTCCTCAGTATCATATGCATGAACGGGACTTTGGAGTCACATCGGTTTGTGTTTAAATTTTGGTTCTGTCACTTTTCAACTGTGTAATCATGAGAAAGTTTCCATTCTTTTCTGAATTTTTCTTTAATAATCTGGTAAATGAACTAATAGTGTAGCTTGTTCATGGCTGATGTAAGTAAAATCTCATGTGAATCACCTACATTATCATTAACATATAAAGGATGTTTAATGCAATTGATGATTATGACAATGATTATAATGATAAGTCATTGAAGGTTAATCAGCTGCCATGCAGAATAGATTGGGGGAAAGGATACTGGGTAGAGAGAGAATGCTAGGGAACTACATTTCAATGATAATGAGAAGAGGACAAAGTTAAAAAAAAAAAAGGAAATATACCAGAAAATAAATTATCAACATCTTTTAGTTATAAATGTTTTCTGCAAAGCGTTATGCACTTAATTCACCCCAAGATTTGCACTTCAGAATGAATGTTTTGGCAGAACTTGGCAATAATTAGAGGCTAGGTAGAGTTGGAGAGTCTGATCAGGTAGTATCAAATCAGGTGAGAACATCCGTGTGCTGGTAAGAAGGTGGATGCTAAAGGCTCACTTCTCCTGGCAGGGCTCAGCCACCCTAAAAGAGCAGTCAGCTGGACACACTTAAAAATGTGAAAACCTAATTCTTTGGTAGTCAGTTACTCTCTTTTCCTTTGCAGTTTGCATATTATTGTTTTGGTAGTATACAGGGTGTAGGGTAAGTAAACAGTATCAGGCTGTTCCGCCCTCCCACCTTGCATGCGCACTCAGCCAAGCAGTGGAGGTGGAGTGCCCTGGAACTACCAGAAGGAGAACAGAACAGAAAAGCAGCAGGAAGAAAATGAGCAGAGAAGCAGAGGCCTCCGGGAGCATGAAAGAGCCCAGTAAAGAGTGAAGATTCGCTGGGGGCTAGGAGGGGTGTCAGCCTCCTGCCCCCTCCTCTACCCGTCCCCCGCCCCGCATACCCTCCCTGCATCTGCCGTGTACCTGGTTGCTGCATTACATGTAAAACCTCAATAAAATCTCAATAAAAGCCTGAAAAAGCCACCAAGGGCTCCAGGACTCTCTTTTACCCGTCTGCTCGTATCATAGAGAACCAGCTCTGTGCCTTCCTGCCACTACACAGGGCAATAGGGAACTTCCTCTTGGCTCCTTATGTTTATATCCTGAAGCCATTCAGATAAATGTATGGCAGAAAAGTAAAGTTTGGTCACTGATTCTGTGGATAAATAGTTGCTCAGTTTGAGAAAAGACCCCGAGCATTAGCCTTGCTGAACAAAGCACACAAAGCTAGAATCTAAATGAAGATAACTGCAAGGGAATTTTATGAGCTGTGAAACTCTACTCATAAAAAAAAAAATCTTCCACAAATAACAACAGCAGTGATTTGTCCAAAAAGTTCAGGACTTAATATGCTCTCTGTAACCTCTTGAGTCCATAAAAAGGAGTTGTAAGCATTGGCTTTTAAAATTTTCGGTTGGGGAAGCAGAATTGTGTGTAAAAGGAAATTACAAGTGTAAAATAAAGTCTGATCAGGATGAGAGGAAGAGAAAGTTTATTTTAATGCAGTCTTGCTTGATTGTTTTATTTTCTATTTCCATTTTTGCATTTTTGTTGTTTTGTATATTGGGAGGATAAGGTATTATACTTGGAAGGATCTGAAACATTTCATTTATTTTAATTTCCAGAATAACTCAGAACTGATTGAAAAAGAATAGCAAAAATAATCTATATGACCATATATTCATTTTTATACCAGGAGGGTTGAATTTTAGCTGATTATGGCATTTAATAAAAAGTACAGTTAATATAACAAAAATAATAATGCTGTGCAAATGTATAGAACACCCTACATTTATGCATTTATATATTCACTGCACATAAGAAACACTTAGTAAAAGCTCACTGAATTCAGAAAATGCCTTATCTGACTATCATGAAATCTTATAAATAACTATGACATAGTTTGGACAATTATTATTAGAGGTTCTCATTTTTCAGACAAGGAAAGTGAGTCATAGAGGATTAATTATCTTTCTCAAAGCCACAGGTGAAACAATACAAATGAACTATAGTCTGCAAAGGAAATACCTATAGTGATTTTTGAACCCCTTCTTAAGTAATTGCTTTGGATACTATGCAAATCAATTGAACAAAGAAAATCTTTGCTCAGAACATTTGTTGTTATTTTCATCCACCAAAACTGCTACTTTCAAACTTTTGTACTCTACTGCTGCTTCTTCCATCTCACAGTGCTGATTCCAAGGTCACAAAGGGGTGCACCCTGTGATGTCTGTGATGGTCTTGCTGGTTGGTTCTCTAACTTATGTATCAACCTTGAACAGTGAATCTAACACAAACTTGGGAATCACTTTACACTTATTAGTACTTGGTTTTGGAGGGCCAAGTGGTCCAAGATGAAATCAAAGGAAACCTGCTACAAAAGTTTTCCTTGTTCCTAAAAATAGAGACATAATCAGAAGGCAGTTTGTTTCCCTTCCAAGTATTGTTGTGCATGCAAATCCCACTTAGGAATTTGAAAGGCATCCTACAACCCTGAGTAATCTAGGCTAAGGGCAATGAATATCACAATAGGTCCTTCTTAGAACTTTTAATCACACAATGTTGCTTTCTTATTGCACACACCAAAGGAAATGCATTCTATCTATAGATAGAGATACTCAGAAATTCCAAGTGAGACCTATTTGATTTTTGTGGCCACAGGATTTGTCAATTTAGTCACAAAAATTAGTAAGAAATGGAAAAATTTAGTAAATCATCTGGCTCTTCTGTGAACTTCTGCCTTTATCTAGAAGCATAATGTCATCTAGACACAACTTAACTGATGCAGAATGAGTTCCAGATGCCTAGCTCGTGGGTTCCATTTCTTCCTGAATGACATACATCTTGACTGAATTAAATTAAATTAGATCTTGTGCCACATTCAGATACTGCAACTTACTTCTTTCGCATACATTTGGAAAACAAGTTATACATTAGAATTAAAAAGAATAGGAAAAATATTGTCCAATGGCACCAAAAAATCCATTGAGAATTCTGTGAAACTTTATAAAAGCTAGTTTTACTATTGTTCAGATGTTATACCCATTAGTGACATTCTTCCTTGTTTAGGAGTTTGACACAATTTCTGTTTTGGCAGATGTTTCATTTGGTTTCTGTTCCAATCATGTCAGAGCTTGATTTAACTAAAATCTGTTGTAATGTGTGACTGGCAGTCAAATAGCAATTCCCTCGCTATGGGGCTATATATCTGAGCTATTATAGCCTCCCATTGCCATTTCTCTCTGAGAATCTGTTTCTGTGGTTTCCCCTGTGAGGACTCAGTTCATGAGTGGAAACATAGGCAGCAAAAGCAGAAGGCAAGCCTAGAGAGGAATGGTCCAGAAATTTATGTAAGTATGAGAGCTCTGCAGATAATCACAATCTGGCAGAGGGGTTGTTTAAACTGTGAGGCACAAACAGGGGCTCTCAGACCCAAAGAAAATGATAAAGGGTGGATGGAGATGTGAGTTTGATAATAAGAAGGGTGTGAATTTCATATCAATTTGGATGGACAGTCCGCCTCTTTTATTGTCTAGTTTAAAATCTTGGACAATTTTATTTCACTATTCTGAGTTTTCTTGTTCTTAAAATTGATAACATCTATCTTAAAAAAATATCATGAGGGCCTCCCCTGGTGGCGCAGCGGTTGAGCACTGGGTTGCGAGGCTGCCCGCAGCCTCTGCAGCGCCAGTTCGATCCCCGGCCACCGGCTAGGGTCCCACAAAAATAAATAAATAAATAAATAAATAAATGAAATAAATGAAATAAATCATTATAGGATATTTCCCAAACGACCTGTGTTTTACTCTTAAATTTTAGTCACTACTATTGCTGCTATTGGAGCACTCTACAAAAGTGAAGCAAAATTTGATGTCCAGAAACTTCAAAGAAGAAAAAGAATTGCAATCCAGTACTGTGTTTTACCTTTAAGCTTAAGGAAATTGTTCTTAACGCATTAATGGTCCTTTATATACATATGTGTCAAAGGTCTTTAGAAAGCAAGTAGTAAGGAATGTTACTAAATTTTATTCCACTAAGTGAGCAGTGTTACGCATATCTTTTCACTTAATGTTGATAAACATTGTTATTATTAGGAATATAAATGAGAAAAAAATGAGTTAGATTCCTGTCTTGCTAATTATTTTCATAATTCACAACCATCACCATTTATCAATTTCTAATCTTAAACAGTGATATAATAAGATATACAAAACCTGTTCCAAAGTGTGTATCAAAGGATATTATAAATCAATGAACAATAAATATATAGGCACTGAGACAATATTAAACAAGGCAGAGATCAAAGGTAAATATTAGCCAGGTATTCCATTTGGGAATAGGTAAATCTGGAGTCAGTTACTTTATGTGGAGAGAAAAAGAAAAGAAATTAAAATTTTTGAATAAGTGATCTAAATTAGATATCTTAGCAGATATGGCAGTGATACCCCTCAGTGTGATCTATTTGCTGTCTCCATAGCTCTCAAAGTTACCCCTTCTCCATTTTCATTTTACATAGTGCTTTGCTATAGTTACACAGCCTGGGAAGTGGCAGAGTTCAAACCAGCACTGGTTGATCCAAGCCCATGAATTTCACATTCTCAAAAAATAACTAGTGGAGGAGACAATTGGGGGCTAAGTGGGGAAAATTCCTGATTTATGAGAAATTTAAGAATGATTCATCAAGTTGGTCTGATTGATCTGGATGGAAACAATAATCCTAGCTCAGTAGTAGGAGACTTAGTTTGATCTGGCTGAAAGATAAAAATAATGTGTAGAAAGCCATCCTAAACAGATAATTATCTGTATAAAATATTTCTGTGGTTGTGGTTTTTTTTTTTTTTGGTTAATATCTGTCCTTAATTTTACTGGAAATGTATCAAATTCAAAGGAAATCAAAACATACATTTTTAATAACTGTGTGTAACAAGACTCTTATTATTGAACCTTGTACTAATAATCTGTACAAGCAAATTAGAATTCAATATGATGCTTTTCCATTGTCTATCATTATCTCTGTGTTTCAAAAAAAGATCATAATTTCTTTGACTAGTTCAAGATTTCACATCCATTTCCATGAGGCATAGTTTCTGTTTCTCTATTAGATTGGCAAGTTATTTATATGTAAAATTTTTTTGTCAGTAAAAGTTACTTGCAATAGTTTCTATGATAAAATGTAATTATTTTCAGGTAATGGGGAACTGAGGAAGAAAGAATGTAAGTTTAGTAATTTATATAACCTCTGCCTTACACTTTATCTTGATCTACTCTGAGATGCCCTGAGAAAAGACAGCATGGATGGAAAATGAGAACTCTGTAGAAAGTACTTTTAACAAGACTTATTTTTCCAACTTTTTAAAATTTGTAACACATAGTTGAAATTTTAGAAAATCATCAAATAATAATATATATATTTTTCTTTTTCTCGCTGTTGAAACTTAAGAGTTATAAACATATAAGTGAAAGTCAACACAGAAGTTTTATCAGCTTGCAAAAATGCTGCCTTCCTTGTGATCTTCTCCAAAGTTAAAAAGTATATATATAAAACTTTCATTAATAAACTATTCAAGAGAATAAATATATGCCACTTCATGACCCATTCTAGGTAATGTCACTGCTGCAAATTTTGCCTTCCCTATAGAAACATACACTGCAAAATCGATTTATTTTCTCCAATATGTTATAATGCTTTTATTATTTGTTTCAAGTATCCAGTCAGAATTTGGTATTAGTGATCCTTCATAACTTCGAGCAAGGCAACTAGTTGATCTTAGGTCTCATTTTACCAGAAATCCTGTTTATGTGGTTCTTTTTAACAACTTAAATCTTAAATTTTATTTTTTTTTAACAATCACATAAGGAGGCATTTATTTGAGGTGTAACAGGATATCATACAAAATGTAAACACAAATCCACATTGAGCCATAACACAAATAGCAAATGACAAAGTAAAAACAAAGAAAACTAATTGGCGGCCATATACAGTTGGACACAGTTGTGTCTTGTACAATAGAAAGTCTACTACAAAATAATCATCTTAGATAAACTGAAGACTGATCTTCGATGTCGTCCTACAAGATGGGTATACCCTAGCATCTCCTGTTTTTTTCAATGTCGCCCTTTAGTATGCCTGGTAATTGTTTGGATGATTGCCACCCCCTCGAGATGCCGTGCCATAAGTACTCTGTTGGGCACTGTAGTCTGCATATCCCTGTCCATATCCATAGTTCCCATAGTTACTCCCAGTATAATCATATCCACCCTAGCCACTAGAGTTTTGATCACCACCATAGGCACTATTGTAATTTCCATACCCTTGATCATAATAGTTATTAAATCCTTGGTTCCAGTTTTGGCCCTGACCTTGGCCACGACCCATAGCATCACCTTGACCACGAGCTGTAGCACCTCTTCCTCCTTTTTGTTGTTGCTGTTGCTGCCTATATACCTCTTTGGGTTGTACGACTTTGATTTCACACTTCCCAGAACCAATTTGATGATATCTGCTTTCTAGTAATTTCTTTACTGGCTCTTCGTCTGTGTATGTGATAAAACAAAATCCTCTTCTTTCATTTGTTTTAGTATCCATGGGAAGTTCAATATTTTCAATTTCTCCAAAGGCTCCAAAGTATTCTTTAATTTGTTCTTCAGAAGTATCTGAGCTTAATCCACCCAGAAAAACCTTGGTGGGGAGCTCCTTCCTTTTCAAAGCTTTGGCCCTTTTGGGTCTATCAATTTGCCATCCAGTTTGTGTTCTTTCAGTTCCAAAACCTTATCAACACTAGCAGCATCTCTGAAAAGCACAAATCCAAATCCTCTTGATCTTCCAGTGACTGGCTCTGTTTTAATTGTGCAGTCTACAACTTCCCCAAATTGAGACAAATATTCAGTCAGATCTTTCTTGCTTGTGTCCCAGCTCAAGCCTCCAACAAACATTTTACCGTCATTCTGCTGATTCGTGCTCGCATTGATCTTGGATCCCTCTGCGAACTCCTCTAGGTTGCTGTACTAGTTCCTGTCTCCCATGGGGCAGAGTCCTAGGCGGGAGTGGGGGTGCTGATGCAGGCCTTGTCGCTGCAGCAGGGGCGGCGGAGCATGGTATGGAGCTGGATTTAAAATGGCGACAGAAGAATAAATTTCTATTTCTTTTACACATACTTGGACATTTATCCTGGACCTATTGATATTTGTGATCCGATATCTAGTAATTCTATTTATTATTTTTAATCAATGAGATTTTAATAACTAATATAGACACAATCTTCCAGTCTAGGGAGATAAAATAATGTCAATGTTCTGGTTTGGACTCTAGGTTTGGTCATTATCCCTTTGATTGTGAGAGTCTATTCATTTTCTTTGTTGGAACGAGAGAGACACTTTGATCTGGGACAGCTTAAAGGCCATTTGCCCTTATGTGCTCTATTACTTAGTCTCCTGAAGGTTGTCTATCTTTAAGTTGGGCATAATTTATGTATTTTCATGTCTATTATAAACTGGAAACTTTTCTTTTCTAATAGATTTCCTTTTTAATGTTTTTATTGAGGTAACTGGATTAAAAAATATATATATACACATATATATCAATTACTAGTATGCATTATTAGAAATCAACATCTGCATTTAGTATATTATGCTCACCATTAAAAGTCTTATTTCATCCAACACCATACAATTGACCCCTTTTTACCCAATTTGCTGCTCCTATTGCCACATCCCTTTTGGTCACCACTAATTTTGTTTATAGTTTAAAATTTTATTTCTGTTTTATTTAGCTCATTCATTTGAGATACATTTTTTTAAATATTTATTCATTTATGCATGTAAGAGCTGGGTTGCAGTCCAGAGGTGTGGAGAGGAGAGAGGATTCACCAGAGACAGAGTGGGAAACAGAACAGGAGGATCTAGTGAAATACACTGCTGAGGGGAGCAGTGACTGAGACAGGAGAGGTCTGCTGCACCATATGGGTTGCTCCCTGACTGGGGATTGAACTCGCCCTGCAGTATCTGAGGATAGCTTCATAGTGCTGAGACTAAACCCCTTGTACCACCAGGGAGGCCATCATTTTAGATACTTTTGAGTGTTTTCAAGTTAGATATAGTATGGCTGGTGGGCTAAATTCAATTAGGATAGGTGTTCTGTTTGCTTTGTACAATTTTGTTTTCATTGAATTAATTAATTTACTTAAATTTAAGGTTGACATGAAACTCTAGATAGACATCCAAATCAGTTTTCTAAGATCTTGGGAGAAAATAGCTCAAATCAAGCTCCTATTATTATAATTTATACAGAGGGAAAGAAGTGTTACGTTTTAAAAATGAAATGAGCTGGGGCCTCCCTGGTAGCACAAGGGGTTAAGACGCAACCTATGAAGCTATCTGCAACCACAGCAGCATGAGTTCGATCCTGGCCGGGGGCTAACCCACATGACTCAGCAGACCTCTCCTGTCTCACCTGCTGCTCCTCTCAGCAGTGTATTCCAGTCAATCTGCCTGTTCTGTTCCCTACTCTGTCTCTGGTGGGTCCTTTCACCCCTCACACCTCTGGCCTATACCCCAGCTCTTGTATGCATAAATAAATAAACAGTTTTAAAAAATGAAATTAGCTTATAAGTGTGCAGACTGAGAGATACCCTGTGACGCCCAAACATGCACACTCTAAATGAGTTCAGTCATAGGCTGCATAGAGACAAAGCATTCTCTCAGTGTGAGAGAACTTTAATGAAAGATTTTTGTGCATACACAGAGAAGAAAAGATAATAGTTTCCAATTAAACAACCAAAGTTACCCACCCTCATACCCTTGTGGGTAAATGCCCAGCCAAACAGTGTTTGCCCAATGTGGGGCTACTGAGGTCTAAAAGCTCACCACAAGGCTAAGAGGCAGAATGTGCAATTTTGGAATCAAAGGAGAAAAATCAAAGAATAGTCAAGGTAGCAGCTTTCATTGTCAGTCTCCCATTGAGTTACTCATCCATATTTCTCCTTCCAAATGTTTCCTTCTATGTCCCCCAAGTCCCTGGTACAAGTTCAAGGCCAAGAAAAAAGTGGAACTTCTTCACATGTCTCTCTTCTCCATTCACCTCCTCCAAGTCTTTTCTCTAAGACGTCTTCCAGCTTCCTTCATCTTCCTTCACCACTCAGCTCCACCCTTCATTAGGTGAAGCAGGGAACATGGAACCTCCCCTTCCACTCTAACTAGCCTAGTTGATGTTAACTTGGTGCCAAAGGAAAGAAACACAAGAAGCTAAATCCTTTGGATGTGATTTGTTGAGTCTGGGGTTAACAACTGTTATAAATATTTATAACTTGATAAAATAAAAGGCAGGGCCTCCCCTGGTGGCACAGTGGTTGAGCACTGGGCTGCAAAGCTGCCCACAGCCTCTGCAGCATCAGTTCGATTCCTGACCTCTGGCGAGGGTCCCACATGGCGCACAGAACTCTCCTGCCATGCCCGCTGCTCCCCTCAGCTGTGTATTTTGTCAGTCTGCCGTTCTGTTCCCCGCTCTGGCTCTGGTGAATTCTCTCACCATCCCGGCGCTTCTGACTGTACCCAGTGCTTGTATAAATAAATAAATAAATCTTTAAAAAAAAAAAAACATCTCTTAAAAAAATAAATAAATAAATAAAATAAAAGGCAAACATTGCACACTGGTACACCAGAGTTCATGTTCTGCAGATGCTTGTGCTCTTGGAAGAGTGGCAGAGAAAACTGCTGACAAACAAAATTTACATCTTTCCTGTCCAGAGTGTGCTCAAACTTTCTAGAGTCTGAACACCTTGTAGGAATCTGAGAACTACAATAACAGCAGCTTTGCACATATTCCCATTTTTCTCTTAAGTATTTGTTGTATGAATATTAAAGATGCTTGATCCTAGGAATCAATGACTATGGAAGACTGACA
Source organism: Talpa europaea (assembly GCF_964194135.1). NCBI lineage: Eukaryota > Metazoa > Chordata > Mammalia > Eulipotyphla > Talpidae > Talpa > Talpa europaea. The sequence goes on from NC_140073.1 coordinate 69,095,543, forward strand.
ACAAGGACTCAATTGAATATATATGTAAAACTGATAAAATTACCTTACTTAACTTTCTTAAAATTAGGTAAATTATTCTGAAATATCTGCAGGGTTTATTGTAATCACAGGGGTCTTAAAAATTGAAGAGTGAGTCAAAAGAGAGAATCAGACGATGTCAGCATAGAAAATATTAACATGAAATTGCTGGTGAAAATGGAAGAATATGGGGTCATCCATCTAAGATTGTGGATGACCTAGAGAAACTAAAAAAGCAAGGAAACAGATGTTTGACTAGAGCCTTTATGAATGCGCATAGCCCTGCACACATTGATTTTAATGTATTGAGATGGTATCATTCTTCTGATTTAAATAGCAGTAAGAAAATAGTTTGTTTTAAGCCAATTTGTTGCAGCAATGATAGTGCTGTGCTATAGATTTTTCTAACTGAAGCATAATGTTGCTGTAACAAATATCTTAAAATGTGGGAGTGACTCTAGAATTTGAAGATAGAAAAATTTTGAGGAACATGCTATAAAATTCTTGGGTCGACCTGAGCAGAATGTTAGTAGAGATATAAATGTTAAAGATGCTGCTGGTTAGGGCTCAAAATTTTATAAAAATGGTAGATAAAGTATATATTACCTTAGAGAATATCTGAAATGTGATGAGCAGACTATTTGTAGAAATATATACATTAAATGTATTGCTGACTAGGGTTCAGAAGGTAATGAGGGACATTTTGTGGAAATTTATAGAAAAAGTGTTTTTTGTTATATATTGTAAGAAAGCTTTGCAAAATTGTATAAAGCAAAAAAAAAAAGAGGTAAAATGAGATATTCAGTTGAGACAATTTTCAAGCAAACTCTTGAAACCTAGTTTGTTCTTACTGCTTATATCAAAATGTTAAAGAAAAAGATAGATTTAGGTAGTAAGAACTGTTAAGAAAATGGAACTAAAAATTAGTGACTTGGGAAATCCTCAGAGTATACAGATTGTAAAAGTCTTTAAAATTAAGAGATTCACTCTCAAGAAATCTGCTGTAAAGAAAAAGCCAATGATATGGCTGGACAACCTTTTACTAATACCTCAAAAAGGTTATCAGGGTACTCAGTCACAGAAAGGGTTCTTTGTAAGATTAAACCTGAGACTCAAATTTTCTCATCAATCATTTAAGCAAAGGTCAAACAATCTATAGGAAACTATTTGTGGAACAACTTTGTGTCTAATACAATGTATCCAGGTGAAATACATAGATGAGCCATGCATTTCTAGAGAATTGTGTAGTGGCAGAAACATGGTGATTGGGAGGTTGTTTTGTCTTATGTAGGTAGACTAAATGTAATCACAAGATTCCTTAACGCCAAGGAGGCAGGCAGACGAGAGAGAGCCAGAGGGATGACTATATGAGGGGAAAAAATCTGAAGTCACTGGTTTTAGAGATAGAGGAAGGAAGCATGATGAAAGGATTGTGGGTGGCCTCTAGAAACTGGAAAAGACAAATACATAATCTCCTACAGTCTCCAGAAAGTGTGAACATACTGTAAAATGCTTTCGAAATGTCTTGTCCCTCCTTCATCTAACACACAAGACAGCAAAAACATTTGCATAGATCTGAAGTCTATGAAACAGTTATGCAAAATATTTAGACTATGATTAAGCCATACTTTTCAATCTCAAAAATGACTACATATAAACCATATATATATATATATATATATTTATAAAGAAGATATAAACATGGGTACATGGTCTTTGAATTTCCACAGTGCATTCTTCAGAAAGGAAGAGATTAAACCTTAGCATTGCTTTCCCCTGCACATAACATCAATTTATCTTTAGGTCAAAACAAATTAGAACCAATATCCTCCTGTGAAGAATAATTGTGTTTTTAAGTGTCATTCACTCACTTATATAAAATAAATTCATATTTATGATGGTTGGAACAGTGGTCACAGAACAAAATCTGTTGAGCTGCCTTCCAGGATTGATTCTTATTTTGATTATGTAATAAATTCTTTGTCTGATTTTCACTGTGGCATTTATTCAAGTTAAAAAAGGGGACATAAACTTATAACACCTTTATTTCAATCCAGTCAGGCCAAACAGACTTCAACCTACTGGTCTAATTTTTATATAATATATTACACAAGACAGAAAGGAGAGAATATTTCCCAACTGACTTTATGTTATCAGTGTTATTCTGATTCCCAAAGCCTGCAAAGAGACTATAAAAAAAAGAAAACTACAGACAAATTTATTGCATGAAGACACAAAATTCACCAACAAAATAAAAGCAAATCCAAACCAAGTATGAATAAAAATAATTAGACATAACCAATGAGATTTGTCAGATATGCAAGACTGGGTCAATATTTAAGAGCCCATCAAGGTAACACACTCATAAACAGACTAAGAAAGAAATGTCTTATCATAACATTGAAGAAAAAAGATCTGCATATATATTATTATAATACAATACTCATTCCCAATTTACAAAATAAACTCATATCAAATTGATAAAGAACATTTCAGGGCCTCCCGGGTGGCGCAGCGGTTGAGCGCTGGGTTGCAAAGCTGCCCGAAGCCTCTGCAGCACTGGTTCGATTCCTGGCTGCTCTCTGGCCACTGGAGGAAGGTCCCACATGGCACGCAGACCTCTCCTGCCGCCCGCTGCTCCCCTCAGCAGTGTACTTCGCTCCTTCTGCCTGCTCTGCTCCCCACTCTGGCTCTGGTGAATTCTCTCACCCTCCCAAGCTTCTGACTGTGCCCAGTGCTTGTATAAATAAATAAAAAAATCTTTAAATAAATAAATAAATAAATAAATGAAAATTAATTAAAAAAAAAAACATTTCAACTTGATAAAGAAGATTCCTCCAATTTCATAAAGAACATATATTGCCCAAAATAGCAATAAACAAAATCCATAGTCAATATGCTATCCAATGGTGGAAAAACTGAGTACATTCTTTATAAAGAATGGAAACAAAATAAGAATGTTCACTCTTACTAGTGTTATTGAACAGAGTACTGGATTCTTTTTTTTTTTTTAATTTATTTATTTATACAAACTCTGGGTACAGTCAGAAGCATGGGAGGGTGAGAGAATTCACCCGAGCCAGAGCGGGGAGCAGAACAGGCAGACTGATGAAATACACTGCTGAGGGTAGCAGCGGGCGGCAGAAGAGTTCTGCACGCTAATTGGGAACATCACCGGTGGCGTGGGATCGAACCGGGGTGGCGGGGGTTCGAACCTGCGTTGCAGAAGTTCGGGCAGTTTCATAGCCCAGCGCTCAACCGCTGGATTCTGATCTGAGCACTGGATTCTGATCTGAGCACTGTGCACTGTTTCATTTGCACAGTTAAGCAACTGGAAAAGAAAAGCCGCAAAATTGGAGAAAATATTTCAAAACAACTGATAAAAAACACACGTATCTGACAAAATAGTCTTTAAACTCCACAATAAAGAAACTATTTTTTTTTCCAATGGGCAAGAGCCTTCTGAATCTACATATCACGAAGGCAAATACGCATATTAGAATCTTCTGAAAACACTCTCAGAGTTAATTGTAATCAGGGAACTGCAATGTAAAACAATTTGATACTCAAACACACATTAGAATGGTTACACTCCAGATGACCCACCCACCACAAACTGGTGAGGATATTTTGCAACAAGAACTCTCATTGCTGGTGAAGATGAAAATCATACAAGTCACTGCACAAGACAATTGAGCATGGTAACTACCAAAAATGATGTATTGACTGATATTTTTCAGTAAAATTTCATGTACACAAAGAGCTTCTAGCAATATATTTAGTATCAAAACAAACTGTGGTGAATTTCTACTATCAGATACTACTCAGTAACAAAGGAAAAGAACATAATAACCTACATGAATTATCCTGAAAAAAATCAATCTGAAATGTTACCTACCGTATATACCATATACAGAGATGTATATAGATAAATAGATAGATAGGTAGATAGATAGATAGATTTATACTATTTACATACAATTCTTTAGTTGGAAAAATAAATAAGTGGTAAACAGATCATTTATTTGTTAGGCAAGGATTCAGAGAATAGTAGGTGTGGTTTCAAATGACCACTACCAGACATCCTTGTAGTGATGGAATTGTTTTTCATCATGATGGAAAATGCCACTATCTTGTTTGTAATACTGTACTATAGTTTTTCAAGATGTTACAATTCAAAGAATTCAGAAAGGGTACAGAGATTCATTTTGAATTATTTCATACAACTGAAATAGGTCCATAATATCTCAATGTAAACAGTTGGACTAAAAAATAAGGGGAATGCAGTCTTCATGTGGTCCTCTAGCTCATTCTGACAGTAAGATCAAGTATTTCTGTTCATTGTATGCTACAAGAGCAAAGCATCATTCACGGGAAGTCATGGAGACCAGGGAACCCCATAATGATACTCTGTGAAGCTGACAGTTAACGTCCTTCGCCCACCTGGAACATAACAATGTAGGCACTGAGTCATGTGTGTTAAGTGAGCAAGGCAAGTTTTTCACTTCTTTCTTAAGATATCATTGGACTAAGGAGAATATGTATTCAAACTAGTCCTTTCCAAGTTCTCTATATTTGAATCCCAAAAAATCTATTTACATGGCTTTTGCTAGTTTCAGAGAAAAATATTTCTTAGAACAACACTAATAATGACTTTAGTAGTAACAGTTAATATTTACTGAATGCTTATCACATGCCAGATATTATTCTCATTACTTTACAGGAACTAAGTAATTTAATTACACACTCAGTCCGTGAGCAGACTAAAATTTGGTTCACATTTTTCAATTGACTTAACTAATTTATCAAGAAAGCTAAGATTGTTTCCCTATGAAGAAACCTTTCATAAGTGGTAGAAGAAAGGTTTTTTTTAAATAATAAATTTTATTTTTATATTCCCCATACAATTGCACCCCCCCCACTCTGACCCCAATCCCTTCCATCCCGCCCCCCAGCCCCCAAAAAGTGTCTCTGGTTCATAGTTTCTTGTTGATTTTGATTTTCATTTTCTTATAGTTATTCATTTTCCTGGTCCCTTATTTAAGTTTTCTAGATTCCTGCTATGAGTGAGACCATCCGGTATTTTTCTTTTTCTTTCTGGCTTATTTCGCTGAGCATGATCCCTGCCAGCGCCATCCATGTTGCTGCAAATTGCATGTGTTTATCTTTTTTGAATGCTGAGTAATATTCCATGGTATATATGTACCACATCTTCTTGATCCAGTCATCTATTTTTGGGCATTTGGGCTGTTTCCAAAGCTTAGCTATTGTAAATAGTGCTGCTATAAGCATAGGGGTGCAGGTGTTCTTTGGTAGAAGAAAGGTTTGAGCTAAGCTAATATGACTCTGGAGACTTAGCACAACACTCTGCTTATCACAATGGATTGCCTTACAGAGAAAAACTGCGTAGTTCATAAAATGATCCCTGCAAAAACAATCAGGGAAAAAAAAACTAATGTAATATTGGAGCAGGTATACCTATAAGAAGTAATAAATATTAAGAAAGTGGAAATTACAAATTGGTGTTGAACTTAGTTATGTAGAAATTCTTAGTTATGTAGAAATCAATTTATGGGACCTCCCTGGTGGCAGAAGAGGTTAAGCACTGCACTGTGAAGCTATCCGCAGCCTCCGCAGCACAAGTTCGATCCCAGCAGGCCAGGCAGCTACCCACATGGCACAGCAGACCTCTCCTGTCTCCCCTGATGCTCCCCTCAGCAGTGTATTTCAGTCAGTCTGTCTGTTCTGTTCCCCACTCTGTCTCTGGTGAATCCTTTCAGCCTCCACACCTCTGGCCTCTATCCTAGTTCTTGTATGCATAAATAAATAAATCTTTAAGAAAAATGAAAATAAAGTAAAATAAATCAATTTAGACCATCTGAAGTTTCAGAATTAACCTCACATATGGGATTCTGCGTGAGGCAGGATACCAAAGCTGCTAGAGACTAGCTTGGCACCTGTACATCTGGGACTGGAAAGTGACTCTGCCTTTTCTGCTGTATCTGTAAAAGAAAATTAAATGCAATATATATGACATTGAGTTAATGAGAGAATGAAAAGGGATGATAAGTGAAGAGCACTTAAACAGTTCTCAGAAAGATTAGCTATTTCAGGATGCAAAATACACAGTGCAAATTAAATTTTCAAAAGTTAAAAAAGCTTCTGGAATTAAATGGAAGATTGTCAAGATTCTAGGCAATTCAAACCTTTGGTAAGTTAACTAGTATGTACTTTCTAGTGAGAAGAAAAAGAGCATAAAAATCACCCATAATATTCTATGGCTCCATAGTGGCCTTAAGTGAAAATAACTGCAGGATGTGTGTGTGTGTGTGTATGTATTTAAAAATTCCATATTCACACACAAAACAGCTAAAAATGATAGAAAGTGAGACTTTTTTTTACTGACATATACCATTAAGGGTTTATACTGAAAATGTGTGCTCATGTATATTTATGTTAATAATGTTTCATCATGTATTGCTCTTATTTCTCTTCCCCAGAAATGTGTTTCTTTCACATTTAACTGTTTGTTTTTTTTAAAGATTTGGTTTTATTTTCTTATGCATACAAGAATTGGGATGTAGGCCAGAGGTGTGGGGTGAAAGGATTCACCAGAGACAGAGTGGGGAGCAGAACAAGTGGATTGACTGAAATACACTGCTGAGGGGAGCAGCGGGGGAGACAGTAGATGTCAGCCGTGCCATGCATGTTAGCTCCCTGGCCAGGGATCGAACTCATGCTTCAGTAGCTGATGACAGCTTGGTAGGTAGTGCTGAGACTTTAACCCCTATGCCACCAGGGAGGCCCGTATTTAACCATTTGTTTATCTCTATTTCTCTCTCTTATGCAGGGTGCTTAATCAAATATCTGATAATTCTAAGTTTTTATTCATATGCAAAACAGATGATTGAAATGCTGACTGGAGTTTTATGTTGTTGTTAGTTGGTAAGTTTCTTTTAGCATGAACAAAGAGGGAGTCCCACACTGAGCTAGCCCATGTCCCCTTTCATGCAGGATTAAAAAACACAGCTCTTGAATGCTGCAACCACTAGTTATCGCTCTGTGCTTCAGTTTTCACAAAGTTTTTAAGATAAACTTTTGTTTTCTTGGTTGTGGGGCTAACATTTAGGTGTTGAACTACTTGGCTGGAGGTGGGTAGAGAAGATGGTTCCACTATTTCATATAACAGCATTAAATTAACCATTACTATTTTCACAGTTATTTCTTTCTTCCTCATTTCTTCTACCTTCTTAGACTCCCCAGAATCCAGAGCCTCCTGGGGATTCTACAAAGCAGACAGACAATACTGCCATTGTACACACACCCTGCAGTGTATGACAGCTGACTCTTTCTCTGTGCTGTCATTAGTCAAGTCTCTTACAATGTTCTTTTTGCCTTTCATACATTTATTGATTCTTTCCTGCAGGAGGAAATTCCTGTTTCCATTTGTGATTTTGTGTTAGTATACTTCATTGTTTGTCTAACAGCTTTCCTGACTATTTATATAATAACTGCACACATTTAATGTATATGAGTTGACAAGTTTGGAATAAGTAAACACCCTAATGCCATCATTATAATAAAGGTAAGAGCAATATCCAGCACCTCCCTGAATTTCCTGGTCTCTTTAATTTTTGTTTTTACTTTTGTTTTGTGGTAAGAACTGTCATCCAGTTTTGAAATACACAATGCTATATCGCTAGCTATAAGTATTATGTTAGGAGGCCTCTCAAAATTATTCATTTTATACAACTAAGGCTTTATCCCCATTCAACAATGACTCCTGTTTTCCATATCTCCCAGGCACTGCAACCACTATTATAGTCTCACTATCCATCTACAAATGAATGGATAAAGAAAATATGACATACAATGGAATAAGATTGTTCTAAAAAAGAAGGGAATACTTCCATTTGTAACAATGTGGTTAAACCTAAAAAACATTACTAAGTGAACTAAGACAGTCACAGAAAGGAAAATACTGCAGGATTCTACATACAAGGTAACCACAATAGTCTGACAGAAGCAAAGAATATATGAGTGTTTTTATTTATTTATTTATTTATTTTTAAAAGAATTATTTATTTATTTATTTATTTATTTATTTATACAAGCACTGGGTACAGTCGGAAGCGAGGGAGGGTGAAAGAATTCACCAGAGCCAGAACGGGGAACAGAACAGGCAGACTGATCAAACACACTGCTGAGGGGAGCAGCGGGGGCTGCAGGAGAAGTCTGTCACACCATGTGGGACCCTCCTGGGTGGCTGGGGATTAAAACAGTGCTTCGGAGGCTGCATGCAGCTTCGCAGCCCAGCACTCAACTGCTGCGCCACCAGGGGAGGCCCTATATGAGTGTTTTTAATCAAATACTTTTAATTTCATTAAGATGTAAATATTTTGGTGGTGAGATTATACATTTTTGAGACTTTTTGCCATTTTGAAAGAAAGGCAGACTATAATAATTTCTATTAGAATTGTTTAAACTGTAACTTTGGTTTTATTTTAAAAATATTTGGGGAATCACATTTTAAACACTGTAAGGAAGAAAATTATGTATTGTGTCAAATATATCACCTATGGGAAAATCATTTCTTTTTAGATCAATAAATTTTATTTTCCATTTAATTGACATACAAGTGATGTACAGCATTGTATAAGTTTAAGGTGTGCAACATAATATGATGTGATATATATATATATTTATATATATGTTTCACACATATATTGTTTCACAGTTTCACACATATATAAGTGTATATGTATATATATATATATATATATATATATATATTTGCACAAAGATAACCACAATAGTGATAGCATATCCTTTCCCTCATGTGACTCTAATTGTTGTGTGATTGATAAGAACTATTAACAGTTTTCAAATATACATTACAGTTATTATTAAACACATCAGGCTGTACATTACAACTGCAGAAACTACAGCTTTTAAAACTAAAAGCCTGAACCCTTTGACCACATTTACTCATTACTTTTACAAGCCCTGGCCCCCATCTCTGGAAACCACCAATCTATTCTTTGTTGAAATGATGTCTTTTAGGTTCTGACCATGTGATTTTGTAGTATTTATCATTCTCTGACCTATTTCATTTAGCAAAATTTCCTCAAGTCCCATCCATATTTTCACAAATGGAGGCATTTTCTTCTAATTTGTGGCAATTCTATTCCAATGTGAATGTGTGTCACATTATCTTACCATTTATCCACTGATGGAGACTGCAATGAACATTTATCCACTGGTGCAGACAACATCAAGAAGCCTTTTCCTTAAGTTTTCTTGCAGTTGAATGGTCTCATATCTTACATTAAATTGTATACATGAAGACTGTAATACATTTCAAGTTAATTTTTGTAAGTATTGTGATATAGCATGCCAGTTTCACACATTTTCATGTGAATATGCAGAATACATTCCATTATATATTCTTGAGTCCTGGCCCCTTTAATATACACACATTATTAATGGAGAACTGAGCAGAACTCAGGAATTTCTCTAGTGATTGTATGGATTTTATTCCAGTGATGGAGCCTTTTCTCTTTGAGATATTAACAACTTAAAAAGCAAGCATGGACACTATACATGCTATTTGGCTTAAATATTCTGGGTTAGGACACTGGCTATATTCCATTATCCAAGACAAAATACCTTACAGTCCGTGGAATATGGAGGGCATACATGTGCCGAAGGCAGGGGATCTTGGGATAATCCCTTTATTCTGGACAGGGGGACTTGCTCTTTGTTGCTTTGCTCTCTGTAGCACCTAAAGTGACGACTTGTGTCTCTTTGCTTATTATATCAAGCTATGGAATGAATAGCAAGAAAAATACCAGATGGTTTCTCTTATATAAGGAAAGTAGAGAATTCAAATAAGGGATCAGAGAAAAAAAATGAGGATTCCCTTTCTCCACACATTTGCTAGAACTTTCTGTTTCTGTTTCTGTCTCTCTCTCTTTCTCTCTCTCTCTATATATATATATATTTGTTTATATATATTATATATATACACACACATACACATATATGTGCCATTCTCACAGGTGGAAGGTTGTGTCTCATTATGGTTTTGATTTGCATTTCTCTGATGATGAATGTGTCTGTTGTCCATCTTACATCTTCTTTGGAATAGTATCTATATATTCTGCCATTTTCGGATAAGGTTATTTTCTTTTTTGTTGACTATACTGTGAAAATTATGACTTTCTTTATATCATTTCCTCCCCTAGATAAAAGCCCTTTTTTTTTTGTTTTGTTTTTAAAGATTTATTTATTTATTTTATACAAGAACCGGGGTACAGACCAGATGCACGGGAGGGTGAGAGGATTCACCAGAGACAGAGTAGGGAACAGAACAGGCAGACTGACAATAATACACTGCTGAGTGGAGCCGTGGGCGAGACAGGAAAGGTCTGCTGTGCCATGTGGGACCCTCACCCGCCGGTCAGCCGGGATGGAACCCATGCTGCAGAGGCTGCGGGCAGCTCACAGCAGGGCACTCAACTGCCTGCACCACCAGGGGAGGCCCAGAAGCCCTTCTCTGACCTTAAGGTTTGATTAAGCTTCACATTCTCTTTTCACTATAATGTATAATCCTTTTTATCTATAGTACCTACTGCAAGTTTATGGACATCACTCCCTCTTTTGAATATCCACCAATTCAGTCACACAACATTAATGGATTATTATGTTTTTTAAATCATTGTAATGCAAATGCTGTACCTGATTAGATTAGAATATGATTTTTAAAATCATATTTCTGCAATGCAGTATCTTTTAAACACCAAGTACAAATTTTAATGTGTATTCCCAGTTCTTCATATGTGTGCATGTATACACACTAACACACATCTATACATGTTATATGCACATATCCATGCACTCATATATGCAGGTTTGTATTTATATACATATGTATATTTACAAGATGGTCTTTAACAAGTTTCAAGTGCGCTTTCATTTTCCATTATTGATAGACTATATATGTACACATAACATTCCTATACATGCATATATGTGTATATAATATATATATAATGGAAAATAAAAGTATATTAGAAACTTCTTAAGGCTATTTTGCAAATCTTGACTATCCATCGGGCACAGAGTTCCTTGTTTAGAGAAAAAAGGGATGAGATAGATGGTTAATGTAGGTCATGGCATCTGTCAGTCAACTTGATGGATATTAATGGTGAATTCAATTGATTTAAACATATATACGAAACACCCTTAGGGATAAAGAAAAAGCCAGACTTAGATGAAAACTGGAATTTCACTGACTTTTGCAAAGGAGACAGCTGAAGCTACATGCAAACTAATTTATCATAGGTTAACTTAATTCCATCTTTAGAGACCTTATTTATCTAATCCTAATCTGATTGTTCTTATGGGGTAATGCGAGGAGTTTGGTGAAATGTAGTTTGTAGTCCCTTTTCTCAGGCTTGATATAAGAGCAATTTCCCAAAATGTCAGAGGTGGATAGCTTAACATTGACTCTAGTCCATAATTCTTCTACAATAAGGAATTCTGATTGACCCCTTTCAACTCATAGTCTTTCATAAATATAAAATCTAATTCATAACTCAAATACCATGCAGGAAGAAGACACTTAAGAATTGGTTATGAAATTTAGGTCAAAAGAGTTCTTAGGCAGAATAAAGGAGCACACAGGTCAGAATTTGATTTGATGTTAGGTGATGAACAGTGTTCAAACTTATCAAATCATAGAATTCAATATCTGTCTAGCCTCTCATTTGTACATATGGAACAGAAAGTTTAATTTTTATTATAAACCTTCACTCTTAAATTTTTTGTACCCTGAAATATTTAAGGACCGATATGTTTTAGGGTAAAATTGTTTCTCCACATCATTTATTACCGCAAGCTGCTTTCATAAAGCATTTTTAGTTATTGATTACTTTTGTTAATGTGAGTTGAGTTGGTTTATGACTATGTGTTAGTGTTTCTGAAATGTGTCCCTATGGTCAACTAATAAAATTTATAGAGAGATCAAATCTTGCTGCTTGTTTTGCTCCTTCTGATATAATTACAATAAAATTGGCAAAATAATCCCAAAGACTTTCACATATAATGGGTATGGACTGAGGTAATACTCATGCTTAGATCACTATGCAATTGCTCTCAGGAATGTAATTGCACAGATACTGTGGACAACCTTGTAGAAATTCCTTTAAAAAGTCAAAAAAAGGATTACCAAGTAAACCAATATTTTTGCTTCTAGGAATATGTGCAAATAAGGTAAAAGTAGGTCTGAAGCAGACACTTTTTTTTTTAAGATTTATTTATTTATTCATTCATTTATTTATTTATTTATTTATTTATTTATTTATTTATACATTTATACAAGCACTGGGTACAGTCAGAAGCTGGGAGGGTGAGAGAATTCACCAGAGCCAGAGCAGGGAGCAGAGCAGGCAGAAGGACACTGCAAAGGGGAGCAGCGGGCGGCAGGTGAGGTCTGCGCTCCATGTGGGACCCTCCTCCGGTGGCCTGGGAGCAGCCGGGGATAGAACCGGCGCTGAAGAGGCTGCGAGGAGCTTCACAACCCAGCGCTCAACCACTGCGCCACCGGGGAGGCCCAGAAGCAGACACTTTTATCCCAATGTTCATAACAACGTTATTCACCATAGCCAAAGCTTGGAAAATAATCCAAAATCCATAAACAAACTGGATAAACAAAATGCAATATAGACACATAATACAGAATATTACTTAATCTTAAAATGGAATTAAATTTTGCTTTGAACAAACCAGACACAAAAAGGCAGATGTCACTTGTATTAGGCGTCTAGGATAAGCAGATACATAGAATTAGCAAGTGTGATAGAGCGTGGGGTCAGGGAAAGGGAAGTTATTGTCTCATGGATATAGAATTTCTATTTGGTGGGATAAAAATAAATGGAAAATAGATAATGATAATGTTTGCATAATTTTATGAAGATACTTAATATCACTGATCTGTACACATAAAATGGTTAAAATAGAAAACTTGTTATATATATTTTACTATGTTAAACACTGAAAATGACCAGTGTTTTATTTTGTAGCTATATTAATATAATATTCCAATGATTAAAAAGACCTCATAACACTTTATATTTTAACTTTTATGTATAGTGCTTAAGATGTATCAAATAAACATCTAAGTGATTTATAAATCTTGGTTCATTTAATCAAGGCACTGTTGTTATTATTACCATCATTTACCAGATGAAAATGTGGAGCAGAGGTTTCAATTGCTTCATCTGGAAAAATACATAGAAAGAGCAAGTATGGTAGAATCTGGGGTAGGAGAAAGTGAAGTTATTATTTAGTGGATACAATTTCACTTGGGAGGATTAAAAAAACCTAAGAAATTGATAATGGCAATCGTTGAATGATTTTATAAAGATACTTAATAACACTAAACTCTATCTTAAAATGTTTAAAATGTCCAGTGATGTGCAACTCCTCGATGGCATATCCAGGTTCCAAATACCTGTTCTTTGGCTGGAGAATCTATGCTTCCCATTATTATGTTATATAGCAGGGACCTATTTGTTACCTGATTCCAAGATCATTGATTACAAACAGATCTTCTATCTAAGAAAGTCACTATTTACACACAATTGGAAAATAATGACAATACATTAATACTTAACTTGCTTACAAAAAACTTACAACAAAATTATATCTTGTATGATTTTTCAGATGAACTGTGCATATAAATTTTCCCAGTACTGGGATCATGGTTTGCCTTTTGAAAAACATTCAGAAATTACTTTACAATTAGTATGCCATCCTCCAAAATGTAGGTTTTCATCACTTGAAATAATACGCTTATTTTTGAAAATTCTGATTGTTAAATTTACTTCTTTCAATTAAGAAATTCTTAATTCATATGCTAATTGATTGTGATAGTATAGAAATAATTATACATGTGTTCTTTCAAATTTATCTTCAAAAAAACAGGTACATAAAATATATATATATATTTAGATTATAAAAACTGTTATGGAAGAAACAAAACATGAGCAGTAGGATACTTCATAACATTCTAAACAAAAGAAGTTGTAAGATGTGACATGAGTGTAAGTAGGGCTGGTACTATGTCCCTGAATAACATATAGTGTTGTAAACCAATGTTCCTACAATTAAAAAAAAAATGCCCATATTTTGGGGTAAACTGTAGTAGGCAGAAAGTAACAGAGATAGAACTAGAAAGATTTAATATGTTATATAGATATTGGAGAATTTTTTGATAGCTAATATTTATGATCCCTTTCTGTATGTCAGTCTTCTAAATGTTTTAATTGTAATAACTCATCAAATATCTCATTTAAGTTGAGAAAATGCAACAACTATGGGGCAATTTAATTTGATTTAGTTTACAAGACATACAAATGGTAGGGTTGAGAAGGTCAAGCTCCAAAGCCCTCTCTTTTAACCTTATGCAATATTGCTTGGTAAGATCAGATTATTATGAATTTTACAATTATTCTGTGTCTGGATGGAAGATGAATTTGATAAATCAAGTTTCAAAGTTGTAAAGTCAAGTCAGAGATGATAGTATAAGTCAAAAGAAAAATTAGAGGTTTAACAAATGATTTAGCAGTAGAAGTAACGACAACATAGTTTGGAGGTAATAAAACAATCTAGATTTGATGTGAGAAAAGAAGAAGAGAGAATTGTTAAGAAAAGATTCCTATCTTTCTAGTTTAAGTGACTGGATAAATATGAGGGACTATAGGTAACCAGAGGAAGTAGGGAATATGGAAGATTAACACATGAATTGCCCCTCTTGCCTGATTCCTACAGGAAAATAGTAACAGTCCATCAATAACTACCTTATGAGGAAATTTATCTAATTTCAAGTACATAACCTCCATAATAGTCTTTCTTTAAAGATTTATTTATTTATGCATACAAGAACTGGGGTGTAAGCCAGAAGTGCATGGGGGTGAGAGGATTCACCAGAGACAGAGTGGGGAGCAGAACAGACATATCTACTGAAATACACTGCTGAGGGGAGCAACAGGCATGGCAGGAGAGGTCTGCTGCACCATGTTGGTAGCTCCTTGGCCGGGGATCAAACTCATGCTGTAGTGGCTGCAGATAGCTTGATAGTGCTGTCTTTAACCCCTGCACCACCACGGATGTCCCTCCAGTAGTTATTTAAGGGTAACAACACTTGGTCTTATGGTTTTTTATTACATCCTGTATTCTTTTAATCTGAATATGTTCATCTAGTATTTATCCTCTTTCATATGTTAGTTAAGCACCTTAATTTTTTAGAACTGTATAAAATTGACAATATGCAAGATAGGTTTAGTATTTTTAATATACAGTAAAATGCACATTTGCCTAAAGATGGCTCATTTTGACAAGTACGTATAGTAATAAAATTCACATCAATATCAAGATACAAAACAATCCTATAATTCCAGAAGATTCATTTATTCCCTATCAATCCAGTAATCATTTCCTCATGGTTCTGTTTTGATTAATGTTGCCATAAATGAGTTCTGTCTGTTTCATGTAATCAAACAATACTTACCTATTTTGGGATCTTGTTTCTTTCTCTCAGCATAATCTTATGGGCATATGTTCCTGTTTACCATGACTAAAACTCTAGAAGTGAAATTGTTGCTTTATAGGTAAATGCTTGCTTACTTTTATAACTATCTATCAAATAATTTTCCAAAATCATGGTATGATTTCATATGCCTAAGGATAATGCATAAGAGCTTCAGCTGCTCTGTCTTTTCACCAACATTTCAGTTGTCAGAACTTGAATGTTAGTTATTTTAATGAATATTTTGTATTGCATTTTGGCTTTAACTTATATTTCTCTAAGTACTACTGATAATAACTCATTGGTATATATATATAGATATATACACACACCAATGAGTCATTATTTACTGTATATTTATATATATTTATTTATATATTTATAAATATATATCATATGTTATATAATATATTATATATTATAATACATAACGTGTAATATATATTTATGAATATATATGTCCTATTTATTTTGGTTTTTTTGTTCAAAACTTAGCTCATTTTGTTTTTCTATTTATTAGTTCCAGGAGTTATTTATATATTATTGAGATAAGTACACTATATAATCATATCTATTCCTACAATATACGACATATTGATATATATCGTATATATATATCAATCAGCGGCTTGCCAATTTATCTTAGTTTACAGCATGTTTTTGATAAACAAGAATCTGTAAATTATTATTCAATCTAAATATCAGTTTATACTAGTGTTGTCTATGTGTTTTTAAACAAATCTTTGCTCACCAAAAATTCATCAATATAATGAATTTGCCCACCAATATACATCAATATTGTTATAATTTTAGGAACATCATAATATAGAGTTCATAGTTTAGTTACATGTTTTATTAATAATTAACATATGTCTTGCCTATGAAGTAGATCAAGTTTGCCCTCTCCATGGATTGACAGTTGTTGAAACATTATTTGTAGAAAAGACTCACCCCCTTAATTTGCTTTGGTGCTCTTGTCAGGCAGCAAAATCCATTTGTCACTCTACTTCTAAACTCTACTATAACATACTGTCTTGAGTATGGTAGTTTCATAGAATGTATTAAAATCAAATTGTGTAAGTCCTGTAATTATTCTTTTTATAATAGTTGGCTATTCTATATCATTTGTACTTCCATATCAATTTTAAAATCAAATCAGAAAATTATTCTTTTTACAATAGTTTGCCTATTCTATATCATTTGTACCTCCATATCAATTTTAAAACAAAATCAGCAAAATATTTCAAATAAGTCTATTTGGATTTTTAAAGGCATGTATCCATAGTTTTGTTTTAATTTTGTGCCTTATTGACATTTAATTGACATATACATTATGTAAAATAAAGTTCTTGATACAAAAATTAAACCAGAGAATAACATAAAATGAATCCAAATTAGGAAAACAGTAAAATTATCACTATTTGCAAATGACATATGATAGACATAAAGTCCTGAAGATACCACTGAAAGTTCCTAAAAGCAATAACGCATTACAGTAGAGTGGCAGATTAAGAAATCAACTTACAAGAAATAGTTGTGTTCCTGTGTGTAAACAACAAACTAGAATAGAAAAAATTAAGAAAAAAATTCCATTTACTATTACATCAAAAATAATCAAATGCTTAGGAATAAACTTATCAAAGTTAAGAAGCTGTACAAGAACACTACAAGATATTGTGAAAAGAAACTGAAGAAGGCACAAAGAAATGGAAAGATATCTCTGCTCACAATTTGAAGAATATACATTGTTAAAATACACAAATTCATTACCATCCCTTTCAAAGCTTCATTGACAATCTTCAAAGAAATATAACAGTCATTACATGTGTGAGGATGTCTATATCAAAAAGAGGAGAAAAAGTGTTGGTGAGGATGTAGGAAAAATGAACTCTTATACAAGGTTGTTGAAAATAGGGACTATTCCAGTCCCAATGGAAAACAGTATGACAGTTCCTCAAACATCAAAACTGATCTATATACAATATAACCAAGTAATTCCACTCCTAGATATCTATCCATAGAATTAAAAAAAAACACTAACAAAAAAATATTTGAAAAGATATGCCTGTGTGCTTTTGCATTGGTGTATTTAGATCATTTTAATTTTAAACAATTATTGAGGTAGATTAGTGTCTAATATATCAATTACTATTATCTATCCACTGTTTTTTTTATTTTTTTAAAAGATTTATTTATTCATGCATACAAGATCTGGGCCACAGGCCAGAGTTGTGAGGGGTGAGAGGATTCATCAGAGACAGAGTGGGGAACAGAACAGGCAGACTGACTGAAATACACTGCTGAGGGGAGCAGCAGGTGAGACAGGAGAGGTCTGCTGTACCATGTGGGTAGCTCTCTGGCAGGGGATCCAACTCATGCTGCAGTGGCTGCGGATAGCTTCCTACGTTGTGTCTTAACCCCATGTGCCACCAGGGAGGCCCCATTATCTTATTGTTGTTCTTGATTTTTTGTTTGCTTTTTACTCATTTTCTGCTTTATGTGGTTTTAGTTGAGCATTTTAGGTGATTATTTTTGTTTCTCTCCTTTCTTAGCAAATCAGTTATATACTTTTAAAAATTTTTAGTGAGTACCCTAAAGTTTGTAATAAACATTTACACCAAATTGAGTCTACTGTTAAATAATGCTATAATAATTCACAATTAGTACAAGTACCTTTTAATAATAACATAATCCTACTTTCTCCCTCCTATTCATGACATCATTGCTGCTCATCCATTTCACTTATACATAAACATATATGACATGCATAATATGAATATATAATTAAATACATTGTTATTATTTTTAACAAACTGTTACCCGCTAGAGCAACTAAGAATAAGTAAATAAAATTTTTAATTTCCTTTCACTACTTATTATCCAGAGCTCTTTCCTGCTCTATGTAGATCAGAATTTCTGACCATGATTTTTTTTCTTGTTGAAAAATATCTTTAATATTTCTTGCTAAGACAGATCAACTAGCAGATCATTCCTCATTTTTTTTTCCTCTGAGATCTTTTATCTTCCTTCACTTTTGAAGGATAATTTTACATATTACTCTGTGTTGGTGAGTTTTGTTTCTCAATGATTTAACTATTTCATTCACATTTCTTCTTCATCTTACGGCTTCTGTGCTGAAGTCACAAGGCATTCTATCTTTGCTTCTCTATAGGTATGTTGTAAGTCTAGTATGTGTAGTCTAGAACATGGTTAAGTTTAGTATGTTTGCTTTTTTTTTGATTGTTGGTTTGTGTTTTTTTTTAACAGTATTTCACATTATTAACATTATTTTACATTTATTAACAGAGTTTCACAAAACCTGTATTTATTATTGTATATGGTCAATGATGTTTCTGTTCTGTTACTCCACAGTTGGCACGGTCTTATAAAATATTTCTTTAATTACTTAGATCCAATTAAAAATAAATTTAAAAAGTGTCTGTTTTTTTTAATTCCCTATGATTATTAAGGGGTTTATTTCAGTGTGTGTGTGTGTGTGTGTGTGTGTGTACGTGTGCACACACATTTGGGAGGACAATATTAATACAATGTTCAGTACCTTGTGCCTGGTCTCAGCAATACAAACATACTGATCAAACTATTCAAAGTTCAATTTCTGCAGTACAAGGTCTCTACTGTACACCTTAGTAGCAGCAAGTCATATCAGTATTGAATGCCACCTCTCCCATCACCAGTTTGCTGTAGTGCTGGAGACTAGAAGAGGAAAAGAGTAAAATTCACTAGAACTTAGAAGGCACTTTCATCATCAAAACAATCCCCTGGATTCTGCCATTTTAGCAGACTCCACAGTCCCAAAGTATTTTCCACAGACAGCTCTTGCCCACTCAGTAGTCATTTTTGAAGACAGACCAAATTCTGGAAATTTCTATTTTGCTGTCTTCCGTGATATCAGTCCCATATTCTGGATTTTAAAGGAAGACTGTGTTTAACCTATAAAATATATGTGAAAAATTGTTTCCTTGTCTATGTCTTTAGGAGCTATATAAAATGAAAAACTTTCATAGGTGGAAGGAAGCAAGAAACAAGAATAGTATAACTAGACAAAAAGTGATTGGTTATTACAAGGTTCATATTCCTTTAGGGGACAGCTGGAGCTTATCACTCAATAGCTAATGAGATGATTCCTGATTGAATGATTTAAGCTTCCATTGCTGAGAGAGCCAAACTAATTAAGCCAAGTTTTGGTTTGGTGATGTGGGGCTTAGCATAAGCAGCTCCACTTTAGGGCTATTGTTTAGTTTTTGTTTTTTTTTTTTAAGATTTATTTATTTATACAAGAACTGGGGTACAAGCCAGATGCACAGGAGGGTAAGAGGATTCATCAGAGACAGAGCGGGGAACAGAACAGGCAGTCGGATGAAATACACTGCTGAGGGGAGCAGCAGGAGAGACAGGAGAAGTCTGCTTCACCATGTGGGATTCTCCCCAGCCGGCCGGGATGGAACCCATGCTGCAAAGGCTGTGAACAGCTTCACAGTGCGGCGCTCAACCACCTGCACCACTAGGGAGGCCCTATTGCTTAGTTTTTAAAAGAAGAATCAAGCACATTTACTCAAGAACTGAGTCAAAGATCTGATAAGTCACATTTACTTCCTAGCCTTACATATTGGCAAGTGCACATCCCAGGCATGTTCTGGCCACCTTGATTATATTAACTTCATACAAAGTGTAGAGTGTGAAGTTTCTTGGTTCCCTCTCATTCTCAGTGCTCTTGGATCTAACCATAATAGAGACTTTGCAAGACTAACATGTGTGAAGGTTACATAAGGAGAATTCTGAAATACAAGGCCATTTATGGGATATTCTGCCTCAATTTCAGTGTTATTATAAGAGTTTTCCATCCTCTTGTTCCTATTTTAAGCTACAGTCCATGTCTACTTGAGTCATCAAGTCAATTGAGTGGAGTTATGTAGTGGAAAGGTTTCAAAGAAGAGTTCCACTCATATTTAGAAAGTTGTATTGCTGTGGCTTTCTCAGCTTAGCCTTGGGAAAAGAAAAAAAAATCATTTATCAATATCTAAGTGCTACAAAAAGCACACCATGCACTTTTCTTTTTTAACTGGTTCATAAAACTGAGTTTCTATCTACAGCACAGAAGTTAAATATGAACTCATTCTGTAAGGGCAGGAAGACTAATTTTCTTTCTAGTGTTCCATATGGCTAAACTTCACATAAAAATCCTCATGTGAATAGGACTAAGGCAATATCTTAGAGCACAACCAATACAAGGAAAATGAAAAAAATACATGTTAGGTCTAATCAAAGGGTCAAATTGCTCAAGCTCTTTTAATAGTATTAAATATCTGTGTACTAAGAAGTTTGCAATGAACAGAGCAAAACAAAACTAAAGTGCAGACCTCAAAGAATTCATCAGATAGTTAATTTGATAATATCAATATGTGAAAAGAGTGTAAAGAAAAATAGTATGTTAAACTTTTGATCATTTCTACAAAGTTAATTAGTTCAACATTGGTTCTATCCTCAGTAAATAGTATATAAGTTTATTTATTTTTTTAAAGATTTATTTATTATTTATACAAGCACTGAATATAGTCAGAAGCACAGGAGGGTGAAAGAATTCTCCAGAGCCAGAGAGGGGAACAGAACATGCAGACTGACAAAGTACACTGCTGAGGGGAGCAGCAGGAGCGGCAGGAGAGGTCTGCGTGCCATGTGGAACCCTCGCCCAGTGGTCAGGGATCGAACCGGTGCTGCAGAGGCTGCGGGCAGCTTGGCAACCCAGGGCTCAACCACTGTGCCACCGGGGAGGCCCAATAGTATATAAGTTTATGTAAAGAAACAGTTCCCTTTCTTCATGAAATGCTATCATATTCACCACATTTTCTGTATCATGAAGATTCATTAGTAATATGCCAAAGATAAATAAATACAAGTTCTTAAATATTTTCTAACATTTAAGTATTAACTTCATATGCATTATTTCTATAAGGACAAACCTTGGGCCATCCAATTCTATACAGCTAATCTGGGCTAGAAATGATTATATGTATTTTATGGTTGCAATGAGATGAGATATAGAGACTGGATTTGGGCTTTGGTAAGACTACGGTATGTCCTTTGGGTAAATACCTAGGAGTGGAATTGCTGGATCATATGGAAGCTCTATGTTTAGTAGGTCAAGAAATCTCCACACAGCTCTCCATAGTGGTTGGACCAGTTTGCACTCCCACCAACAGTGCAGGAGAGTTCCTTTTTCTCCACAACCTCACCAACATTTGTTGTTGCTAGTTTTTTTAATATGTGCCATTCTCACTGGTGTAAGATGGTATCTCGTTGTAGTTTTGATTTGCATTTCCCTGATTACAAGTGATCATGTTCAGCGAAATAAGCCAGAAAGAAAAAGAAAAATACCTGATAGTCTTACTCATAGTAGGAATCTAGAAAACTTAAATATGCGACTAGGAAAAAGAATAACTATAAGAAAGAAAATATCCAAATCAACAAATAACTATGAACAAGAGACACTCTATGGGGTGTGGGGGTGGGGAAAGGAGGGCTTGGGGTAAAAATAAGGGGGTTGTAATTGTATGGGGAATATAAAAATAAAATTTAAATTAAAAAAAAATAGTATGGTATGACTTGTATCAAATATCGCCACCTTTCCTCTCAAAGAGTTTATTTATACGACTTAAAGTCTACTGATGCTCCCTTGCATTTTCAGTGTTTTAATGATTCATTCTTTGGAACCAAGAATCTGCTTCACCAGGATCATTTGGCATCTCAATATGTGACTCCCCAAGTTGTACTCCGGCATTTTTTATTATCTATATTTAATTGGGGGGCATTCACTCAATTCTGTAGAAAGTTAAAAAAAATTCATTTATTTGCTCAGTGTTCAATGAGTGTCCTCCCCAAGTAGTTCAGAACAAGCCTCTCTAAGGCATGTCTCTTTAACATGTGGATTATTTGCAATTGAGGTTAATTGAGGCCCTGCAGGTTTACAAGAAAATGTCACCACCCTTTATCCAGAAGAATGAAAATTTGGATGTTAGGCAGAATTAGGATTTTTACTAGAAATAACTTCTCTGTAGGAAAAGTCTATCTATATGGAAGGGCAAAAAAGTAAATTACATAGCGTGTCACTTTCATCATATGAGTCTCCTCCTCTTCATTATGTAAGTTCCCCATTTTTCCTTCAAGACCCTGACCACTATTCCATTCCTTAACTCAGTACAAATGTTCTTGGTTTTGCCCATTTTGCTTTAGAATCTACATTAATGTAGACTCTATCTGTACATATATTAAATTTGGTATTTCCTTCTCTAATTAGTTCAATGTGAATTTGATTGATCAACTAGCCCAGGAAAAACCTAGAAGGATGAGTTTCCTCTGCCCATCCAGTACTATTTTAGGGCAGACCAAATAAAAGGGGAAATTCTATTAAAGGCCAAGAGAATTTTTGTTCTTTGGGGAACTTCTGATTACTATTTCAAGATCTTTGCTAATGATTGGTCTGGTCAGGTTTTGGATTTTTTCCTAGTAATATCAAATATTCTCTTAAAGTGTTATAATTGTTAAGAATTTTGCCATTTCATCTAGTTTATTCAATTTTTTGGCATATTCATGCTCTTAGTAATCTTTTATGATCTGAATTCTAAAATGTTTATTGTAATTTCTCTATCATTTATGATTCTATTTGTCAGATATTTCATCTTTTTTTTTTTCCCTTTAGTGCCTCTAGCAAGAGATTTGTCTGTTTTGTTGATGTTTTCAGAGAAAAAAGCCTTGGTTTCATTTATCCTTTATACTCTCTTATTGATTTCTAATTTTATTTATTTCTGCTCTAATTTTCACTATTTTCTTTCCTCTACTGGCTTTTGTTTTAACTTCTTCTTTTTCTTTACATCTTGATGTAAAAGTTCAGCTTGTTTCAGTTCTTTCTGGTATTTTTATGTGGACCTGAATTGCACATACTTTCCTTTTAGTATCACTTTTGTGCCTTTCTATAGTTTCTAATAGGTTGTGTCTTCATTTTTGTTCATATAAAGGCATTTTTTAAATTCTTCTCTGATTTCCTTATTTATCCAATGGTTCAGAAGTGTGTTGGTCAATCTCCATATTTCACAGGTTTTTCTTGCTTCTTTTTGTGATTGATTTCTAGCTTGATACCACTCATTATGGAACTAGCTTAAGTCCTGAAGGACAGAGAAATGGATCCAAAAAATGCACTATCTAGGTATATAGTAGAATACTAATCATCTATTAAGTAGTATGAACTCTTAACATTCACAACAACACAGATGGGCCTGGAATACATAACATTAAATGAACAAAGTCAGAAGGAGAAAGACAAATACCAATGGTCTCCCTTATAGGTGGAATATGGAGAAACCACAAAATGCCAATAAAAACCAAGCCAATACCAAATTCGTAACATCTGACTACAAAACTGAGGCAGTTGAAGAGGAGGGTGCTGTGGGAGTAGAAGAGGGAAGCAGTTGAGTGGAAGATGGTGGAGAATTATTGGTGGGGGGCAAAGAGGTTAAAATACACATTTGTGGAGTGTGAAGCTTATCAACTCCAAAGCTACAACAATGTAAGTGAACTTTACCTTAATAAACACAAATAATTTTATTTAGGAATTTTTCACATTGTTTATCAGAGAATTTGGTAAGCTAACTTTAGACAGGAAAACTATTGGTTAAAATAAAGTATCAAGGAAATAATGATATAGTAGAATATCAAATATTCTTTTGAAATTGGGACTAGCACTCTAATTCTATGATAAGCAGATCATAAAAAAATTTACAGTTCAAGCGATTCAAACTGAATCATAAATTTAACTCTGCTATCTGGATGCTAAAGCCAAAAAATGAAAACACTGAATTACAGATTCACAAGTTCCACAGAAAATCCATGATAACTTTTCAAAGAACCAGATATTTTCCTGGGATTTATATATGATAAGTCTTCCAACTAATTAAATGAATAAATAAAAAATAGACCTATACTACTTTTTCTAAATTGTTGGCAGAATATGCTACTCCAAAATATGCCTTTTTTGGCATAAGGATTATTTTGAATTGCTTATATTTGAGAGCCTGTAAATCTTGCAGAAGTTCTGAAAACAATAGAAAGTAACATTTTTTAAGGGAAATATACACTTCTAAAGGCAATCTTCCTACATTGGGTTATGTCCTTCTCTGTACAGGAAAAGAAGTTAGAGTCTGACTCTCAGAGATTCTATCCATGGAGAAGGCAGTATCATATCTGCATAAGCACTTTACCCTGTGTGCTGTGCTTTTCTTGATAACCTCCCATAACTGACTGTCTCCCCTATTCCCTCCCCTCCCCTCCCTCCCCTCCCCTCCCCTTCTCTCCCCTCCCTTCTCTGTCTCTTCTCCTCTGTCTCTCTCTCCTTTGTAACCAAAGATACTATTTGGTGATGGCTTGGCTATTTCAGAGTTTCCCAGTTTTCCTGGGTACCTCCAAAATATGCACAGATCAACATGTTAACAAACTTACTTTCCTTTTGTTAATCTTTCCTTTGTTATAGAGTCTCTGCCAAGAACTTGGAGGGTAGAAGAAAAATTATTTTTCTCCCTATATTATCATATTTAAATCCCAGGAAAATATCTGGTTCTTTGAAAAGTTATCATGGATTTTCTGCGGAACTTGTGAATCTGTAATTCAGTATTTTCATTTTTTGGCTTTAACATCCAGATATCACAGTTAAATTTATGATTCAGTTTGAAAGATCAATTTATTTATGGCCTAGTTATCATACAATTAGAGTTCTAGTCCCAATTTCAAAAGAATATTTGATATTCTACTATATCATTATTTCCCTGATACTTTATTTTAACCAATAGTTTTCCTGTTTAATGTGAGCTTACCAAAATTCTCTCATGAAGAATATGAAAATTTCCTAAATGAATTAGGAGAAGGTTCATTATTTGGAATTCTAATTTTTGTTGATATGACAAAGTATACCTACTGTTAAGAATCTGAACTTTTGTTAACAATCAGAAACTTTACCTCAACTATCAAACACAATTTAGATAGTTTAAGAAACCAGATTTTTGAGGGAGATACCTTTTTGTGTAACGGGTCAGACCTACTTAGTTCCTACTATCTTAAAAATGTATATTGGTTTAGAACCTGATTCAATAACCCAATTATATTTTTCTTCTCTTTTTATGCTTATTGATTGGATATCTATAATAGTGCGCTTGACAAAATGAAATATATATATAATAAATTGACACAATCATTTCTATTTCATTCTTGTTTTGAAATGACTGCAATATAGCACCATCATTGTAAAAAGTGACAGGGAAGACAGAGGCTTATTAAAAATATATTATCTTTACAGTTTTACATGCATTAAATATGTCAACGCTTTTCCAATTCTTATATTTTGTCAGTCTGAAACAGAAGGGGATTCAACAGGGGAACCTCTCTGGTGCCAGGGTTTGGCTGAGTTATTGCATTTCCTAATCCAAAAAGCAGATTTCATTATTTTATGCAAAGACAAATCTTGTTAAATGTCTGTGTTATTTTTTTTTCCTGAAAAGGGAGAGAGCATGCTTTTCTAATATTACTTGGCAATCATTAAAATATAATATACTTCTTAAAAAAATATTTCCTGAAAGCTCCTGCTAAGATTGTTCAGAAGCAAAATGCAGACATCAAATTAAGAAAGTGAGTATGAGGTCATAAATCCAAATTTCAGAGCCACAGTGACATTTGGGCTGCATGTGAAGAGAAATTAAAAGGACATTGAATAGGCTCTGGGTTAATCATTCTCCTTGGACTGATTTTAATATAATTGTCCTCCATTGGTTGTGCAAAAATCCCTGTCAAGGCAAACTTGCCCCTGGTTAACTTGTCCCACAGAACCATTGCTCTCAGTCTCCATCAAGCATCCTTTTACATCAACATATTGTCCCCCAGATACTCATTAATATTTATGTGTAACACTACTGTGCACTACTCTTTCATAAGATATTTATATTTTGACAAGAACATATGATTAAATATTGGGAGAATGGCTGTCAAGAATGCTCTGTGGGTTGTAGAATATTTCATTGTTTTATTTTATTTAATTTTTGATTTATTTTGCATGCAAGAGCTGGGGTATAGGTCAGAGGTGCAGAGTGGTAGAGTGTTAGAGGATTCACCAGAGACAGAGTGGGGAGCAGAAAGGCAGATCTACTGAAATGCATTGCTGAGGGGAGCAGCAGGTGGGACAGGAGAGGTCCACTGTGCAATGTGGGTAGCTCCCTGGCTGGGGATCAAACTTGTGCTGCAGTGGCTGCTGATAGCTTCATTGTGCTGAGAGTTCTTTTTTTTTTTTTTTTTAATGCATACAAGAGTTGGGATACAGGCCAGAGATGCGAGCGGGGGGCGGTGGTGAGAGGATCCACCAGAGACAGAGTGGGGAACAAAACAGGCAGACTGACTGAAACACACTGCTGAGGGGAGCAGCGGGCGAGATAGGAGAGGTCTGCTGCACCATGTGGGTAGCTCCCTGGCCAGCAGGGAACTTGTGCTGCAGAGGCTGCAGATTGCTTCAGAGTGCGGTGTTTAACCACTTGCGCCACCAGGGAGGCCCTGATTCTATCAGTTCTGATCACAAATTGAGGGAGATGAAGATCAGTATCCTCTGCCAAAGGAGTTGAAATTCTTTAAATTGCTTTTTTCTAGGATTTCAATAACTATTTCTAGAAATAAATTGACTTATCTGCTTTGTAGAATCATTTTTCTAATGGTTTAAATTCCTAGTTTGTTAAATTATTCATACAACACAAATTTGGTAATCATTCAATAAGTTATTGTACGAAAGTATCTGAAGAATTGGGGAAAATGTACAAAATACATGATTGAGTAAAACAAGGGACATGTGAATATTAAAACTATTTTCCAATTTTATAAAAGTACAAAGTCATAAGTTCGTGTGTATGTGTGTGTGTGTGGGAGGCAGGCACTCAATAACTTTATTTCCCCTACCAAAATAAAAAATAATTTATCTTCCTACTTTTTGAATTCTCATATATTTTGAGGCATATTTTAGTTTAGAGACATCTTTAAAAAAATGAATCCTTATTCCTTTGCTTGTAAATTTGAGATGCATAGATTTCATCTGAATACCTAAATGCCATTCCAGTGGAAGTGACCTTCAAGCTCCACTTAAAGGCCATATTTCAATTAGATGCCTGATAATTTAGTTAAAAACTAAAAATCATCAGTCTTGTTTCAGAATTTGTGGTTAAGTGGTAAGTAGAACAAAGGACCACAGATACAAGGAGGGAAAGCTGTAGCAAACAAAGTTGTTGTTTTTTTTTTCCATAGCACTAGATTTTAGCAAATATGTGGGACAAATAATTCATCAGCATATACATTTTTTGGAAAAAAATATATTTATTTTGCGCAGGCAGAATTGACCCCAAGATAAGAGAACGATACTATAAAGAAACTCATATTTTAACATTACACTTAAGAGGTAGTATGGGAAAAGGGACTTCCCCTTGGCTGGTTTTTAAATTTAAGCTCTACCATGACACTGTAGCACAAATTCCTTAGGTAAGGCATCTTTGCTTTGTTTACTGTCTATTATATTAATGCCTTTTCTCGTTGGTTATTTTATTTAATCAGAATAATGATCCTTACAACTGGCATTATTATCATTTTTACAGGGGTAGAAGCTGAAACTCAAAGGGATTCTTTGATTTCCCAGGAAAAGGAATAGCAGGTGTAGCTTAGAGATAGAATCCATAGCTGTCAGCCTAATACACAATGCACTTTTCATTATAACTCACTGTCTTGAGTTTATAGGATATATTTCTCGTACCTGCAAGGTGCTATTAGCATTTTCAAAGAATTTCTGCAGTTTTCAGACTTTTCAGTGTAATAAATTACTTATTTTTAAGATAAATATGAAGGAATATCGAGTTCTTCTTGGCTGTGGGATTCACCATGAAAATCCTACCTTCTCTCATCACCCCAGAGTGGATTCTGTCTTTTCCCAACAGCCCCACAGCATTTCTGTTATCTCAACAGCCAAATTCCAAAAATACAAATTTATTCACAATATGGGTTGACTAAGCCTGAATTACTTTCATCCTGTGATATTGCATGGGGTTCCTTGTTTATACATTTATGTATTAATGTCTTGAAATGTGGTTTTGCAGTGACCCTTTTAAGGTGACTCTTTTCTCTCTCAGAATTTAATTTTGTTACTTGTGTGTTGTAAACATATTAATAACACCAACTATTCATTTAATGCTTATTGTAAATATATTTCAGAAAATGTGTAAAATCCTTTTTAATGCTATGTCATGTAATGACCACAATATTTCTAACAGGCTGAGAATACTACCAAACTTTGATGTTTTAGGAAACAGAAACTCAGTGAAATTAGATAAAGACATTCAGTGGTACTATATCATGGTGGAGGAAAAATATTGCTTGGATTTAATATGAGAGAAATTACAACATCAAAAATTTAAGTATGTTGGGAATCTTCTCAGACATTCCTGAAGACCATATTTTCCTGACATATTCTGCAGTAAGCTATTGTGGTATGCTGCCCAGAGATGTCTGGTAAGCAGAAAGAATTTGAGTTCCTCTATACCTTGGTAAGTAAGAATGTTTTTCCCTCTGCTATATTGGTAAGTAATATGTCATTAACAAAAGTGTCTTAGGTTAAGGAGTCTTGTAAATGACTAAGTCAATATTGCAGTGAAATATAACTTATAAGTCCTAGTTTGTGTTTTCATCCCAATTATTATAATAGAGAGTGAAAGTACAGTTTTCTCATCCATTAAATGAGAAAAACTATTATCTTGTGTTAGTGAATTTTTTTCATAGATGAAAGAATGTATGGAGATGCAACAATTTTGGGCACTATCTAGAAGTTAACAGCAAATAGATTTAAGTTTTCTTATTCCCATTACTCTTTTCAGAGCTTCTAATCAAATGATATTTAAGCTCTGCTTGAATATCATCAATGAGAGGAAAATCACTGTTTATATAGAGGTGAAAATTAGCTTCTGTCTTTGAACATTACTACTGATAGCAGCATTACCTAATGATAATTGAAAATGTTATGCAAATATCAACGCATGTTATTTGTTCCATTACAACTAAGATTGGAGTATTTCTAAGACTTATTTTCCAGTTCCTAGATTGCAATTTTCTTCACCTTTGTAAAATCTGAAAGTTAAAACCTTTAAAGTACCAGTAGTTAATACCTCACATATTATAACATTACATGTATATATTATATGGATTTAATATCATAATTATATGTATACCATATATGTTGTCAGTTTGTATTGTATCAGATAATCTAATATTATTAAAGTTAGGAAAAGTTTGTGATATCATCTATTACAGTACTCTCAGATTAAAGATCTTTTAAAATTAAAATAGCATAGATAATCATAATTCTAGTAATCAGGAATATTTTAACTTCTATAGTGCTTATTCTCTTTGACCAGATATTTTTATTATTACATTTTAAAATATATGAACATCACAAAGAAAGAATGCAATTTTTTTTTCTTCTGAATGCTCTTGTACACTGGATTAATTTATACCCTGTGGAGTGTGTCATGGAATGATGGTGACAATGTAAATATATTTTCCAAGATAAAAATCAGTTCTGCAGTTGGAAAAGTAGGCTTGTTGCAGTAGAGTTGAATGTCATAAATTCTAGAGTAGATGCTATAAATTAGAAATTTAGTTCACTACAGTTCATCAATGTTGGAGAATTATACAAAGAGGGGCAAGAGGACAAGAATCAATGACTCAGCCACTTGTATTGAAATTAGTTGATTAACAGCAGACTACATTAACTGATTTTTTTCATTCCTTGTGCGATCCTGTTAATTAGGAAAAAATCTCTCTACTCATTAGAAATTTGAAATAAACTCATTTGCCTCTTGAGTATGTTTACCTAGCACAGAAATAATTATATCTTTTGAGAAACATGCACATTTTAGAATTGACTCTTAATGAAATGGCAACAAGTGGTGTTGTGCCGACTAACTTCATTCTCTAAGTTTTCAGTCACTAGCGTAACAACTATTCTGGGTAAAATGAGAAAGAAAACCACTTTAAATTTTTCTGAAAATTTTATGCAACTTGCTTTCTTTTTCCATAATTGATTATGTCTATTCAGGCCAATAAGCTCCTCACATTTACAAAATGCAAAAAGAATAAGAAAGAATTCAGATTTCTACATTTTTTTTACTCTAAGATACTGTGTTTATCTTAATATTAACCCACATTAATTTTCATTCTCATAGTGTGAAGTTAAATATATACCATTAACATACAATATCTTAGCATGTTTAGCATTCATTTGAAAATGATATTTTTATGTAGCATTCATTTGAAAATGATATATTTATTATTGCATAATAAAATAAATTGAAGCCTCAAATGTAAAGAATCATATGATTCAGATTACATACAGTTTTCTAGCAAGATCATGGTTTTAGAGTAGAAATCATGCTATTCTTATTTTATTTGGAAAATATAGTATCCTTATTTGAAGTAAGTTATTTGGTTATATTTATTTAAAGTATTAATTATACAAGCATTTATTGAAACAAGATCCCTGCTCAATGGTTGAGCTGAAAATTGAACAATTATCAGAAGTTTTTGGTGTCATTTGGTTAAGAAAGAAACAACTAAGAAAAAACTAAGTAATTACAATGAAGTATAAGGAAAGAATAATATGCTATAGATATCAACCAGTTTTAAGGATTCAGAAACAAATTTGGGAGCACGTACCTGGTGACTGGAGATTAGATGATCAGTTAAAAGTTAGTACATTGCAAAAATGGATGAGTATACCAGAAAAAAACACAGCATGCACAACTTCCTCTAATGGGGAAGGAGCACAGAAAATTCAAGAAAAGAAGAAATTATGGGGGCCTCCCTGGTGGCGCAGGGGTTAAAGACAGCACTATCAAACTATCACCAGCCACTGCAGCACAAGTTCAATCCCCTGCTGGCCAGGGAACAACAGACATGTGGCAGCAGACCACTCCTGTCTCGCCCACTGCTCCCCTCAGCTGTGTATTTCAGTACATCCAACTGTTCTGCTCCTCGCTCTGTCTCTCGGGCCTAGACCCCAGCTCTTGTATGCATAAATAAATAAATCTTTTTTTTTAAAGATTTGTTTATTTATTTATGCAAGCACTGGGTACAGTCAGAAGCACTGGAGGGTGAGAGAATTCACCAGAGCCAGAGCGGGGAGCAGAGCAGGCAGAAGGACCAAAGTACACTGCTGAGGGGAGCAGCGGGCAGCAGGAGAGGTCTGCGTGCCATGTGGGACCCTCCTGCGGAGGCCTGGGAGCAGCAGGGGATCGAACTGGCTCTGCAGAGGCTGCGGGCAGCTTCGCAACCCAGCGCTCAACCGCTGCGCCACTGGGGAGGACCTAAATAAATATTTTTTTAAAAAAGAAGAAACTATGAATATAGCTAAGCATTAAAGTGCAAATGGAAACATAGCAAACTTGAGAGAGATAAGGATATAAATCATGTAGGATATTTAAGCCATATTTTAGGATTGCTATATGTTTGGAGTAACAGAAATCTTGGCTCACAGATAACCTAGGTAAAGCATTTGAAAATAAATGTGGTCATGTCAACCTTATAGATACTTATTAAATAAGATAAAGTAGATATTGTTATTATAATAGTCTATTAGTGTTATAAGTGCAAATAATATTAACAGAATATATACATGAATGTATACATAATAGAATATTATGTATGCCATATATAATAGAATAAGTGATAGCTATTTCACAATTTAACTCGAATTTATGCAGTAAAAGAGCATATATTTCCACAAAAAGGGCTTAAAAGTTAAAACTTAATTTATCACCTCTTAATTTTTTCTAAAAGGGAAAAAATATTATTTATTCTAAATTATATAACAACAACCAGAAAGCATATTTCCCCACAGAAATTATATGTTGTATTAAACTGCAACCTGGCTCCTAGAAAAAAAGGTGTGTCTTCATTGTTAAATCATTATGCTCTATACCCACACAATAGAACTTACTTCAGGCATATGCAATAGAACTTCCTGGATATGAGCTGGTCTGAATGCACTGAGGTTTCAGTTTGGAGAGTGTAAATCTTGACTGGTGGAAGCCGTATTTTCAGTAATACTAATGTTATAGAATGGCACCAAAACCAAAGGCCATGACAGAGAAGTGAATAAATAGAGAGGCTAAAGATGCAGTCTGGGTCCTTGGATGCAACAGTTCATAAACACAGACCTACCAGACTACAATTTATTTGAATTAAGAGGTTCCATTTTTCTCTTAATGTAATTTGAGGGTTTCTTTGTGCTATTTAAAATCCTAGTGATCAAATCTAAATAAATATCAATTTATTGTCTTGATCACGCTTACATTCTTGAAGACAACATTGCATTGTTATTTTTTCTTTTTATATTTTTGTTAAGGTAAAATTGGTTTACAACACTGTATATGCATTATTATATTATGTAAATATTATTTATTGCAGACTGAATAGTGAAATAGAATTCTGTGATTCTTTGTCAGTCTGTGCTGTTTAATGAAGATAAGACAACATAAAACAGATGTTTTAAATTTAAATCACATTAAATTGATCAAAATTATCACATATTGTGTTTCTCATATTTGTATAGTTTTTTCCTAGCTACCAAATCTTAAGACTTCACTTTTTAAATTATACTATTTTCTATATGAATCTGCATTCTTTGGGAAGATTTGCCTTTTCTCCTTTGTCTCAGAGTACTCAGACTTTTTTATTAAGTAAATAAATTGCTTTTTGTGTCTCCTGCATAGATATCACCCTAGGATTGTTTTTCTTGATTTCCCTGGGTTATATCCTCTGCTTCATAAATTTCATATTTATCTTTTTCCCTAATGCATTTTTATTGATTGGGGTTTTTTTGGCATTTTTTTAAATTTTTTTAATATTTATTTATTTGTACAAGCACTGGGTACAGTCAGAAGCGCGGGAGGGTGAGAGAATCCACCAGAGCCAGAATGGGGATCAGAACAGGCAGGAGGACCAAAATACACTGCTGAGGGGAGCAGCGGGCCCGGCAGGAGAGGTCTGCGCACCATGTGGGACCCTCGCCCAGAGGCCGGGGATCGAACCGGTGCTGCAGAGGCTGCGGGCAGCTTCGCAGCCCAGCGCTCAACCGCTGCGCCACCGGGGAGGCCTGGCATTTTTATTTTTAACTGAATGGAGTAATATTTTCTTTTCACAAAAAAATATAAGTGGTGAATTAGCTGAATTCCTGCATAAGAATTTTAGTTTAGCATTCCATGTGTAAACATATGTAAACATAATGTATATATGGTGACTATTCTGGGTTATATGGTTACTGATAATTTTTATTTTCTTAGTTAAATTTTCTCACATTCTCTCATTTTTTCTAAAATGACAATGTATTGCTTTCCATTTTATATACTTACATACGCCCAGAAATAATGTATCCATTAAGATATTCCCATTCAATCTCTTCTATGGTACATGGCAGAAAAGGCATGCATTTCTTTTGAATTTTTCAGTTGGTACCTATACTCATGTTCCCATCTGGACGTGAATATACAATCTGGACTACGTATTCCAATAATGTCAGCCTTTCCCACCAACTAGTTTTATTCCCTTTGATTTTGTGCTCACCAATCTTCTGATTATTACCAGTTTTCCAACATACAAAAACTTACAGAACTTGTATCTATGGTGCATGTTTCAAGTCATTGGTATATTGTCTCAAATACATGTATAAATTTGTGTGTGTGTGTGTTTATCGTTGGGGTTTATATATCCTTGTTTATGAACCTAGTGAATGTGAAGTGACCCTGAATGTAGATTCCCTGGTTGACTGACCAAAAAAGTTTCTGAGTTTACAAAGCAGTTGCTGGGATTTTATAAATTGACCAGGGTTATTCCCATTAAGAAGATTCAAAAGCCAACCAGTTTTTTTTTTCTTTCATTTATTTATTTACTTACTTATTTACTTACTTATATATTAAATCATTGTTAATTTTTTAATTTTATTTTATATATTTTTGCATCATTTTTCATTTTTTGTACAATGTATGCATTTTCATCTTGGTTATATTCCCCATACAATTTGCAACAACAAGGATGGAGCTGGAAGGGATCATGCTCAGCGAAATAAACCAGAAAGAAAAAGAAAAATACTGGAGGGTCTCACTCATAGGAGGGATTTAGAAAATCTGAATAAGGGACCAGGAAAAAGACTAATTATAATAAAGTAAAAATCAAAATCAACAAGCAACTATAAACCAGAGACACACTACGGGGGGGGGGGGGAGGTGTCAGAGAGGAGGGATTAGATCAAAATAAGGGGGGGTGGTAATTGTTTGGGGACTATAACCAGTTGTTATTGTTGAAGGATATCTTGTTCTAGGTATGATAATATAAGATCATCAACACTGTTGACTCTACATATCTACTTCTTGTGGCTTAGTTTTCTTGTATGTAAAATAACATTAATAAATTTACCTAAACCATACAACTGTGGGAAAGATAACAGAGGTCACATGTGCAAGGTTCCTTGAATAAAGACTAATGCACAATTGTAGAATAGATACAGGTTGTTTTTACTATCTAATATTATATTCCTCTTGCTCAAGTCCTTTCTTTTTTTTCCCCCTGGTAATATTTGTGTATATTTCAGTTACTTCTACCAGTGTCTACTTTCTTTCAGTGTAGGATCATGGACTTTTTATTTCTTCATATTATCTTCTTCATCTCTTCTCTGCTACAGTTACTTGCACATACTAGACACTTGCTGAAGCTCTATAGGGCTATAAATTTAATATTGTATATGACCTGCCCTTGAAAAATTAAGGACATAGGGCCTCCCTGGTGGCACAGAGGGTTCAGTGCAGCGTTGTGAAGCTGTCCACAGCCTCTGGAGCACCAGTTTGATTCCTCGCCAGCCAGGGAAATTCCCACATGGTGCGGGAGACCTCTCCTGTTGTGCCCGCTGCTCCCCTCAACAGTGTACTTTAGTCCTTCTGCCTGTTCTGCTCCCCGCTCTGTCTCTGATGAATCCCCTCACCCTCCCGTGCCTCTGGACTGTACCTCTGCTCTTATATAAATATATTTTTTTAATTTTTTAAAAAATTAAGAACATAGCAATATTTTCTATTTTATTGAACTCTATTTTAATTCTGAGTAGCTTATATTAGTGTCCTTAATTAAACTTCTGTGTGTTCATGAAAATCTAGAGTTCCTACTATACATTAGATGTTTCCTCTTTTTATTAAAATATCTGCAAAGGGTATGGTTTTGTTAATCTAATAATTATACAGATAATTTTGTACTAATTATAAAAATCCTATGGTTCAGAAATAGTGTGGGAGAGAACAACCTACAGTTAACGAGAGTAACAAAGTAGTAGCTATGTATTTGAAATATGGTTGGAAATAGTTTTGAATGCTCGCTTGCAGCATGTCAACACAATTTTTATTCTTGTTCTTTTCACAAGTGCAATATAACTTTAATAATCATTTATAGGGGCCTTCCTGGTGGCCTAGGGGTTAAGTCTGAGTGTTATCACTGTGATGGCCTGAGTTAGCTCCCCAGCCAGGAAAGTAACCCACATATGGCACAGGAGACCTCTCCTGTCTCACCCGCTGCTCCCCTCAGCAGTATATTTTAGTAAATCTACCTGTTCTGCTCCCTGTTCTGTCTCTGGTGAATCCTCTCAGCCCCCACACCTCTGCCCTACACTGCAGTTCTTCTACACATAAATAAGGAAAATCTTTTAAAAAATCATTTGCAAAGATAATTCTAAACAAGTGAAAAGTGCCCAAAAAATTTCAGGGTCCCAAAAAAAAATACTCAAAATTATTCATGGGTTGTCTTTATTTTTGCAACTCAGAGTCGTAGGTAAGTGGCAGTTTTGGAAGCTATATTACTGTAAAGCAACTGTTTCATTAATTATAAGTGATTTACATACTAGTTTTGTTGGTAATCAAGAATTTAATACAAACTGATGGCTATGGACACCAAGTGTGATTAGTGATTTACATTTTCAAATGCAGCAAAATGGCAATATGCTACCAGTGAACAATTCAATTACACAAATAGAAATTTAAGAGAAATTAATTACCCTGATCAATTTGAAACACTGGAAAATAATATTTCCATACAAATCATTCTAATTATCTCATCAAGACAATTTTATTTTAGAATGTGTGCTAAACAGAAAAGCTGACTTTTTTTAAATTTCATTACAGCAAACTGCCTTTTAGCCTTTATATTTAATTATTTTATAATCCTAGCTTTTATTTCTATTTCGATTGAGAATTATTATTTTCTTTAGATATGTTTATGTCATTCGCATTCAGTTGTATTTTTCTGAATTATACATACACTATAGAACATATATCACTCAGTTTGATTCTGTTTTAAATTCTTATGTATTATTTGATTTTAATGTTTGAAACAAAGGACTAGTTAGAAAGAATTACCATGCATCAATTAAAACTTGATTGGAGTTCCTTATTTATTTAAGGCATTAGTCTTGTTTTTCTGTTTTGAATTACATATTTTAAGTGTCCCATCATTTTTGAAATTGCCAGTGCCACTAAAAACCTTAATTTAGTTCCTCTGGGGCCCAAATTCTACTCTCTCCGTGCCCTCTGCATTACTTCCTCTTCACCCAACAAATTTCCCGGGGACAGGGTATGCCAGTTTATGATGCTGATGTTTTTAATATTTTTAAATTAATTCTCCCCAGGCCTTCCTTGGGGCACAAGGGGTTAAGACGCAACATATGAAGCTGTCCACAGCTTCTGCAGCATGAGTTTGAACAACTGGCTGGTCAGGGAGCAACCCACATGGTGCAGCAGACCTATCCTGTCTTGCCTGCTGCTCCCCTCAGCAGTGTATTTCAGTCAGTCCGCCTGTTCTGTTCCCCACTCTGTCTCAGGTGAATCATCTCACCCCCACACAACTCTGGCCTGTACCCCAGCTCTTGCATGCATGCATGCATAAATCTTTTTTAACATAAATAAATAATTAATTAAATAGTGAAACTATCTAGGTTCTCTTGGGCCATGGAGTGAACGTGCATGATAAGGTAATGGAAATGGAAAGGTAATACTAGGATAACAACAAGTATGTATACACATAGTTAATATGTGAAAACTGTATTCTGCCTTAATTTTGTTTGAGCATATGATCCATTGAAAAGCATAGCTACATTTCTGCCAAAGAATCTATCTTCATGTATAAATACCCTGAAGTCAGTTTCAGCAAGCACATATAAGCAGAACTAATGGTATGATTTTTAACAGATTATTCTACCCAATAGAAGTTCATTAAGTCTTGAGATAATGGGAATTATAAATTCACAGTGATTATGTAAATCTCTTGTGTATGTTTATTGTTTCTGATATATCACAGCATGTGAAAATTTTCTATTTTGATAATAGCAAGAACTTGTCAAGTTTTGAGAAGGCATAGACCAGCAACTGGAAGTATTTATTATTAGCATGTTCCATAATGATTTAAAATTCACTCTTGGGCCTCTCCGGTGGTGCAGGGGTTGAGCGCTGGGTTGCGAAGCTGCCTGCAGTCTCTGCAGCACCAGTTCGTTCCCCGGCTGCCTGGCGAGGGTCCCACATGGCGCGCAGACCTCTCCTGCCGCCTGCTGCTCCCCTCAGCAGTGTATTTCATCAGTCTGCCTGTTCTGCTCTCTGCTCTGGCTCTGGTGAATTCTCTCACCCTTCCGCGCTTCTGACTGTACCCAGTGCCTGTATAAATAAATAAAATAAATCTTAAAAAAAATAAATAAAATTCACTCTTGACAGAGATAGTGCTGTCTTACATATATACATATTTTCCACACAGCATTGCTTCTGATCAATTTAGAGCTAAAGAAGTTCAGCAGTGGTCCCATGCTTATGGAATTCACTGGTTTTCCCAAATTCTTCACATCCTGAGGAAAATGATGTGATTGAATAATGGAATCTTTTGAGGACTCAGCTATAGTGCCAATTAGGGAGCAATACTTTTAGGGCTGGGGCAAGTTTCTTCAGAAGGCTGTGCATGCTCTGAATCAGTATCTAATAGACGGTACTATTTATTCAGTAGCCAGGATTCACAGGTCTGAGAATTAAGGGTAGAAATGAAGTAAACCTACTCACTATTATATCAAGTAAACTACCAACAAAATGTAGGCTTCCAGGGCCTCCCTGGTGGCACAAGGGGTAAAGTCTCAGCACGAGGAAGCTATCAGCCACTGCAGTGGAAGATCGATCCCCAGCCAGGGAAGTGACACACATGGAGCAGCAGACCTTTCCTGTCTCGCCTGCTGCTCCCCTCAGCAGTGTATTTCAGCAGATCTGCTGTCTCTGGTGAATCCTCTCACCTACCTGCACCTCTGGCCTATCCCCCAGCTCCTGTATGAATAAATAAATAAAATAAATCTTTTTAAAAAATTGGCTTCCAGTTCCCATAAATGTACGCCTTTCTGACATGGAGGTCTTAACTCCAAAGGAAATTAATGATTCCACAAGGAAGCACAACAACATTTCCATTTATTGGAAATGAAAAATACTATCTGGTCACTAAGGCCACATGTCTCTAATTAATAGGTTAAAAAAAAAAAAAAGACAAGAAATACTAAGCTCACTGAGTTGATTGACCCTGAATGTTAAAAGAGAAACTAGACTCCAATTTATACAAGTGAATAAAGGAAGACTATATCTGGAATATAATAGATGCCTTATAGCATCTAATATTAGCATATTCAGTGATTAAGGACAAGGGAAAGCTACAGCAATCCAATCCAGGTGTGAGTGATGATGGCTCCTATCTTTCAGGAATGAAAGTTGAAGTCAACTTCTCATTGCCACCAACCTTGGTAAATAATCCTGAGCAGTTAAGGTACTCACTGAAGGTAAAGAGAACACAAAATAGATTGTAGAAGAAGGTAGTTATAAATATTAACTACAACCATGTGACCAGTTACACAGCAAGAATTTAATTGTCATTAGTATTTTCTCCTCATTTTGCTATGAAGATCTCCGTGCATACACATTACCTTTGTTATTTCCTTAAAGTGTCACATAATGCATATTGACTTTTTATGTCATAGAATTTGATGTTTTTTTATTTTAGACTTGTGAAGCTATCTGGTCCTGTGCTTTTGTCTTTGATGAGATTAGTTTATACTCTTTCAATTTTCATAATTGTGATTAGTCTGTTCAAATGTTTTGTATCTTCCTGGTTCAGTCTTAGCAAACTATATTGCTCTGAAAATCTATCCATTTCTTAAAGATAATTGAGTTTGTTAGCACGTAGTTATTCTTTAGTAATATTGTATATATATTATCCTTTGTACTCCTATAGTTCTGAAATAATTTCTCCACTTTCATGTCTAATTCCTTTTGTATATTTTTATTTCATTTGTTGTTGCTCCAATTTTTATTTTTTCTTTGTTTCTATTAGCATTTATTCTAATCATCTTATTTATTTAATCATTTATTCTCTGTTCAAATTGATTTAGTTAAAATATTAAATTACATTTAATTTGGGAAGTTTTCTTACCTCTTAATGTAGGTCTGCATTGCAGTTTACTTTCCTTTTAAAACTGCTTTTCTACGTACCATCAATTCTAATACCTTGTGTCTGCATTTTTTGGTCTCCAGGTATTTTTTCTTTATTCTGCTTTAATTAACTCTTTTTTTATTTTTTTAAATAAATTTTATTTTTATATTCCCCATACAATTGCAATCCCCTTATTTTGACCCTAATCCCTCCCCTCCCCGCTCCCCACACCCGATAGAGTGTCTCTGTTTCATAGTTTTTTGTTGATTTTGATTTTCACTTTCTTATAGTTATTCATTTTCCTGGTCCCTTATTTAAGTTTTCTAGATTCCTGCTATGAGTGAGACCATCCGGTATTTTTCTTTTTCTTTCTGGCTTATTTCGCTGAGCATGATCCCTGCCAGCGCCATCTATGTTGCTGCAAATTGCATGTGTTTATATTTTTTGAATGCTGAGTAATATTCCAAGGTGTATATGTACCACATCTTCTTGATCCAGTCATCTATTTTTGGGCACTTGGGTTGTTTCCAAAGCTTAGCTGCTATAAACAGCGCTGCTTTAATTAACTTTTGAACCCTTTTATTACTGAGCAGCATGTTGTTTAATCTCCATGTGTTTGAATTTTTTCCAATTTTTGTTCAACTTGATTTCTAATTTTTTGTTATGATCAGAAAGGATTCTTTCAGATTTGAATCTTCACACGTTTATTACAGATTGACTTGTGTCCTAATATATGGTCTATTATTGAGAATGTTCTTTGTGCACAAGAGAAAATGTTTATGTTGTAATTGTGGGGTGAAATGTTCTATAGGTAACTATACAGAAAATAGTAGATCTGATCTACTATCTGATCCAGCACATCACTTAAGACTAGTATTTATTTATTCTCTATCTAGTTGATCTGTCCATGGCAGTGAGTGAAATAACATAGTTCCCTATTATCTTTACTATTTTTGTGTTGTAGATTTCTCTCTTTAATTCTATGAGTAATTGCTTTACATATGTTGCTGCCACATCAAAAAGATATGTGTTTTGGGCCTCCCCGGTGGCGCAGCGATTGAGCGCTGGGTTGCGAAGCTGCCCGCAGCCTCTGCAGTGCCGGTTCAATTCCCGGCTGCTCCCCGGCCACCAGAGGAGGGTCCCACATGGCGCGCAGACCTCTCCTGCCGCCCGCTGCTCCCCTCAACAGTGTACTTCGGTCCTTCTGCCTGCTCTGCTCCCCGCTCTGGCTCTGGGGAATTCTCTCACCCTCCAGTGCTTCTGACTGTACCCAGTGCATGTATAAACAAAACAAAAGAACAAATAAATAAATAAATAAATAAAATGCCTCTATTAAAAAAAAAAAGATATGTGTTTTATCTCTCCAGTAATCATAATAGAGTGTCTATTTATATCTCCTATCACTTTTTTTAACTGGAAATCTCTTCTATATCAGATAAATAAAGCTGTTCCTGACATTTTTTTTTTTTTTGCTTCTATGTGCTTAAAGGTATTTCTCCCAACCTTTAACTTTAAGCCTGTGCTTGTATTTAATAACAAGTTGATTTCTCTGTAAATTAAATTATGTTGGACTTTATTTTGATTTCCATTCAATGATCTGTACATTTTATTTGGTGAATTCAAGTCATTTATATTTAAAATGATTATTAAAACATGTATTTCATACCATTTTTGTTATTTGTTATAATTTTTTTTTAATTTTAACACAATATGTTTTATTTGGGTTCTATTGCCATTATCTTATGTGTTACTTCTATTGATTTTTTTGTTTTAAGGTTACACTGAAATTTGTATGTGATGATACATACTTGTGGAGTATTGAACGGTGTAATCACAAATTCATTTTATTGGTATAAATTTTTACTGTCCTCATCAATGTGTAATTTTTTGATGTCTGTTACTTCTGGATGAGGCTATTTCTTATTTTATAGTAGTTTAGTGTTTATTTTAAGGGTAAATTGGTAGGAGTATATTCTTTTAATTATTGTTTTTGTGTAAATCTCCCTACCCCTTCCTCAATCTTGAAAGATCATTTGTCTAGATAAAGTAGTCTCAGTTGGATAGCTTTTTCTTTGAGATATTTAAATATATCCTCCCATTCCCTTCTTGCCTTCAAAATTTCTACCAGGACTGTGGAGGATAGTTTAAGAAACATTCCTATGTATATTTGTCTTCATTCATTGTGGCATTTATTTTTGAAACTTTGGGTCTCTTTGATTAAGGTATCTGGTTCCTTTCTAAGATTTACATATCTTATTTATTTGTGATATAAAGTCCAGATTTCAAGAGTATTACAAATATTTATTAAACTTTCTTTTTTTTTTATTATGCAAGAACCGGGGTACAGGCCAGATGTGCAGGAGGGTGAGAGGATTCACCAGAGACAGTGGGGAACAGAACAGGAAGATTGACTTAAATACACTGCTGAGGGGAGCAGCGGGCAAGACAAGAGAGGTCTGCCGCGCCATGTGGGATCCTCG
The DNA here is from genome assembly GCF_964194135.1 of Talpa europaea. Lineage (NCBI taxonomy): Eukaryota > Metazoa > Chordata > Mammalia > Eulipotyphla > Talpidae > Talpa > Talpa europaea. The sequence goes on from NC_140073.1 coordinate 69,138,239, forward strand.
CCAGCCGGCAGGAATCGAACCCACACTGCAGAGGCTGCGGACAGCTTCACAGTGCTGCGCTCAACTGCCTGCGCCACCGGGAGGCCCTCTGTGATTTAATTTTCAACGTGCTTATTTTTAATACATCTAATGTATCTGTATTTTCCTTTTCATGTGTATTAAATCTTTCTTTTTAAGTTATTCCATATGGTAAAAGGAAGCATTTCATCCCTTCGCATACAAATCTAATACAACACCTTGCCATTAACAATATGCATTCAGCATTCTTGGATTTATGAATACAATGATCAAAATTGCAAATGCATGACAGAGTTAGAATTACTCATACTGTTTTTTTGAATAGCAAGGTTAAACCATTCATAATCCATGATTCCAATCATTAATAACATTTCAATAGCAGGACAAAAATGTGGTCTAGATACTGTATCAGTAAGAAATGAATATAATACAGTTTGCTAGTCAGAAATGAAAGAGTATTTGTGTCAGATCCCCACAATTTAACAACTGAAAATTGAAATACCTAAAACTTAAATACAACAGGAAAAATTGTCTTATCATTGACCTTTTCAGTAGACTTCTGAAAACTAAAACATATAATAAAATACTGGACTAATTTTTGAAATGTTTCAGTTTTCAAATAACTGTTTTCTTGTCACTTATAACTCTAAATTGCTGCATATTCTTGGTGTCAATCATTGAAAGCAACTGTTTTCAACACTTATTAAATTGTTTAGAAATTTACCTCCCAGAAATATTTTAAAACCATATTTACCCGTCCAAGGAAATTATTAAATTCCAAATAAATGTAACATTCAGATATAGCTTTAACTGGAAGTTCTTCCCTTACTAATATTATGGAAACATTTCAAACATATGAAAAAAAATAAAGAAAATAATAAAATAGAAATCTTAGCTGCCCATTAGTTTGTTTTTTAACCATGTATAGATTATAATTGTTATATTCCATATTTTACCATGTATTGTATATTTTGCCATATATGTGTGTGTGATTAATTTATTTTTGTCTTTTTTTTCAAGCTTATTTACAGCTACCCACAATATTCCTGCCTCTTTAATTGGTTCTTATTGTTGCCATTAACAATTTAAAATTTATATACACAGACATATATTCCTTAAATTAATGAAAATAGTATAATATTAGTATCATAATCTTATTTATTTGCCAATTTCCATTTTCCTTTAATAAACTGTTTGGGGATTTGTCCATGCTGATGTATTTATAAATATTCATCAATTGTAAGGAATCCATAATATATCCTTTCTTATGCACAGTCATTGTATTATTTATATTTTCATATTATTCATGTTTTAGCAGCTTTTCTGTGTTATAAAAATTAATCACATGTATTGTATAGTCTTTAGAGTAAATCTCTAAAGTGAAGTGCTGGTGATATATACAGACATATGTGGTTCTAAGCACTTATACTCCCTACTAGTAAGGCTTGATTTATATCATTTTCTTACATCCCTGAAAGTACTTTATAATATCAGAATTTGAGAAAAATTCTTTATAAGAATTTGAGAAAAACAAAACACTCATTTATGTGGAATTAAAATGAAATAAATTAGTGCTTTTTTTTTCATATATTGTTTCCATGATTGCTACTTAGTCTGAAGATATTTTTATATTTTTGAGCATCTTGGATCTTAATTACCTATAACACCTCTGGGACATTAATGAAAATGAAATTCTCAATCATGCATAAAAAACATTAAATTCTTACTACAAACCACGTAGGTTAAAAATATTTAAAAGAAAATTAAAAAATAGTATGAAAAATTAGTTTTTCATCGTTTATTATAACTAACTTTTTACAACTTGATCTTTTTGAAAAATAAGCTTTAGTTTCCATTGATGTTCTCTATTGTTTCTCTATTCTTTATAGTTTTTGTTTCTATCCCAATCTTTATTGTTTCCTTCCTTCTGCCTGACTTAGGTTTAATTTGATTGGGATCCTAAAAAAAGTGACAATATCTACAGGATTTATTTAAAGACATCCTTAAACAGAAAGGTAGAAAAAAAGTTATGGGACCTTAATTCAGGAGAATCAGATATCCAAATATGTGGGGCTTTATTACCACCACTTTTAACTTAGAAGAACATGTAGACACCAAAAAAAGAGGTTGAAAGTTATTTTACAACTCTTCACAGTAACAGGACGTGAGGGAGACTGGAAGTGCCAGCCATTCAAAAGGATGAAAAACGTGTACTTGGTCCTGAAACCTCCAAAATATACCCTTTCAATACTTAAGCATATTCCTTCTGTCATTCTAAGTCTGTCTTTACTGACTTACTTCTTTTCTGGTCAGAGTCAAATTGTTTAACTATTTGTAATGAATAACAATGTTTGAATTAATGCTGAATATTGTTAATAATATGTTCCTTGATATTATATTTTTTAAATTTTAAATGTATCTGGCAGGCAGTGATATTACTTAGAGAGCAGCCGGATTTTATAAGGCTTTCTCAGGCTTTTACTGAGCTTTTACATGTATCCCAGCAAACGGGTACATGGCAAGCAGGGGTGCAGGGGTCCAGAAGGCCAGCAGGCCCCAAGCAAGTCTTCACTCTGGGCTTCTCTGGTTTCTTTCACCCCTAACTCTCTCCTGCCTCTCTCCTGCTTCTGCTTCTCTTGGTGACTACCTCAAATACTCCTCCCATGGCCCACAGAAGTAAACAAGATGTTTGCAACAATATAACAACTACAGGTGCCCCATTAGGTAGGGCAATCCTAATGGTGGGAGGGCAGGAAAGCCTGAAAAACCATTTACCCTACATGTGCCAAATAGACAGCAGTCTTTTTCGTAGGGATAACAGCCTTACAAACTGTGTTTGCTTTCTCATCTTCTCATCTGAAAAATGTGGGTAGGATAGCAATGGATCCTACTTTAAAGGATTATTCTCATATATAGTGCTGCAAACCACTGTTACCTCAATAAAGGAAAAATAATAAAATAGAGTATTCTGGTAATTAGATTATGTGATCCATGTAATATCTTAGGCCAGATCTTGGTACATAATGTGATCCACTGTTACCTATCATCAATTCTACTATTTATATTACCATATTAATTCAGTAGAATGAAGAAAGGAAAAACTAAAGAAACTGCCATGGATAGAATGAAAAGAGGAAAGAAGGAGAAAGAATATTATAAAATTTGGAATAAAGCAAAGCACTATTATACGATGTCTCATACAAATCCAAGTATTTCAATTTTCACTGAGTTAAATGAAATGCAGTAGAAATGAAAAAAAAGTTATTTTAATTGGATAATAAATAAATTTAAAATACATGCTACTAATGGGTAACACTCAGGTATAATAGAAATTAAAGTTGGAAATGAAGTATCAAATGAAATAGACTTTAAGGAAAGCATTATTATTGCAAAAAAAAAAAAAAATCCCCCTCATAGTCTTCCCTTGCTTCTTTTTAAGGTGAAAAGCAAATATAATAAATAAATACTCAGAATTCAAAATTTCAGTTGTTCAATTATTTCAGAGAAGCAGTCTTTCTTTCCTGAGAAGGCATACATCTAATTTAAAAAAAAAAAAATTGTTCTTGACTTATGAATTCAGTCCTGGGTGAATCCCAAAGTCAAGCTTATTCATACACATTTATACAATCTTTGCTTCTTAATGTACTCCAAACTTTTAGTGCTGTATGCATGTATAATTCTTGAACCATTATTCACAAACTTCTAGACAAAAGATCTACTCATCATCTTGGGCCAAAGTTGATGTTCAGTCAAAGCTGATTTACTTGAAACAAATTGGAAACAGAAATACTAGGGATATTAATGATATATGATATATTATTCAACTATAAAATATTTTGAGATTCTAAAATTAAACTTTAAATGCTAACATTACCCTTAACAAATTAACTAATTTATCATTACTATTCTCTACTATTATGTATGATTAAATAGCTTAGAATATTATGGATAAATATATCTGATTCAGTACACATTCAGTGAGATCATTTTCAATTTATAACAATGTCTAATTAGATTTTATATATTATTATTCATATCTCATATAGCTGTCACCTTGTGGAGTGTCAGCATTGGGAGTGGTATGGGGAAGGGAAAAGATAACTCAAAGTCTTAAGTAAAGAGAGAGCGACCTAGAGGGGCAGCCCTAGAGGGACTTCCACATCATGAAAGGTAGCCCCTTTTCAAGGGCAGTCTCACATTTATTGAGGATCAAGTTCAGGGAAGGTGGGCAAGTATGTGGAGGAATGTACATGGTGGGAATGTATAAAAGTCTGACACAAGCTATGGGAGAGTCAGTGGGGGTTGGTGCCTGTGGGGCACCCTAGATCTAGCTGATCAAGGCATCATATCTCTAGTTACTGTTCTCACTTAGCTTTCTGTTAAGGTAGTCTAGCTGGTTATGCTAATCTGGCCATCATGTCAGACTGCTGATTTCAGCAGATACTGGTTTCCCAATACTGGTTCTCCAATACTGGTTCCTCATACCACGACTTTTGTCCTGGTGGGAGGCCCCCTTCCTGACTCTACATTTTCGCTTGACCAGCAGGAACTCTGTGTTCCAAGCCAATATTCCCGAGAACAAGAGGGGCTGGGGATCCCGCATTAAACTAACTTTAATTGTACAAATTTAGGTTGACCACTAGTTTCTGCAAATTAATTTCAAATTCAAGGATATAAAATTACTGAAAATAGAAAAAGTCTTTTCTAGGGACCTGCAAATAGAATCAACAACTAATTAACTTCAGAATAGTTATTCATATCTATAACTATTAACTACCTTTCTATATCTTAGTTATAATACAGAGTTAAAGTCAAGTCAACCAACTGTAATGCTTATGCTTTTTTTTAAGAGGCATGTATTTTTATTTATTTGTTTGTTTATTTGTTTGTTTGTACATGCATTGGGCACAGTCAGAAGCGCGGGAGGGTGAGAGAATACACCAGAGCCAGAGCGGGGAGCAGAGCAGGCAGAAGGACCAAAGTACACTGCTGAGGGGAGCAGCGGGCGGCAGGAGAGGTCTGCGCTCCATGTGGCCGGGGAGCAGCCAGGGATTGAACCGGCGCCGCAGAGGCCGCGGGCAGCTTCGCAACCCAGCGCTCAACCGCTGAGCCACCGGGGAGGCCCTAATGCTTATGCTTTTTAATAACTAGGTTTGACACACGGTAAATTATCACAACAAAGGAAAAAAATAAAAGTAAAGTGAAAAATTTAGTATTTTAACTTGCTAGTATAGCAGTTGCAGAAGAGTTAATTCTTTGAATTTGGGGGAAAATGAGAAAAATCCGGAGTTTTAAAATTCACCTCATAATAACCTCTTACTATTTTTTAACTAGAAACCTCATTACTTTTAGATTTTCAATTATAATTACCCTGTAGGTTTTATCTACCAATATAGAGATTTAAAAGTCTTTGATTGATTACTTTAAGGGAGCTTGAAGTATTAGAAGTGTCTGTAAATCAGGACAAGGCATGGCCTGCGGATAATTGCATGCCCAGTCAAATGCAAATCATTTGTTTAAACTTTGAAAATCCTGTGTTCTAGTGACCCAATATCTGCCAAGTCTTATTATCTTGATAATATCTGTATATTAAAGAAATTCTGAAAAATGTATATAATGACTTAAAATTTGATGTAAAATTGCATATACAGTGTGCAAACAGACCATGAAATACCCACTTAATCATTATTTTATTACACAGATGAAGATTGAGTGACTCCTCCATATGTAGTGAGTCAGTTTCTTGAATTCTACATGTTTAATAGAGATAGATCCAAGTCTTGCTAGGTTTGAATTTATGTTATGTTTCAGAACTTTCTATGATAAAAATAAATAAAATTAGTTAAACAAGTGGGTACTTATTTAGAGATAAAAAAATAAATATTATACTTAAAATTTGTCTAAATAAGAAAACAGAAAAATTTTTGCAATGTACAGAGACATTATTTTTACTTAACTCCCTTATGTACATCTGTCAAATGTTCTTAATGCATTTTTTAGATTTAGATTTTTTTTTTATCTTTTACATGACAAATAGTTGGTAATCCAATTTTCTATAGCTAAAATAAATGTTATAACCTCATCATTTCTACCCTTCTAAAATGATTCATTTTTTAATAAAAGACTGTTTAAGTGTTATTGGTAATGTAATGGAAAAAAATCTTAGGTTAAATTAAAACATCTATATGAATCAAAGAAGAACTGAATAAATGGAGAGCTATTTCATATGCATTAATAGGACAACTCACTGTAATCAAGATGTCAGTTCTCAACATGATCTATAGATTCAAGGCAATTTCAAAAAATACCCAGCACTGGTCAATAGACACAAAACAACTTTATAGGATTCCAAAATTTATAGGGAGACGCAAAAGACCCTGAGAAGTCAACACAATAAGGAAGAAAAAAAAATTAGGAGGATTGAGACGGCCCAACTTTACAGATTATTATAAAACTAATTAATCAGGACTATTAGGGAAAGTTTAAGTAAATACTTCAATGGAACAGAATGAGGAGCTAAGACATTGACTCTAATAGTTACAGTCAATCTTTGACAAAAGGACAAGGGCTTGCAATAGAAAAAACAAAAGTCATTCCTACAAATGATATTAGAAGACCAGAACTTTCAATTGAAAAATATGTGCAAGAAACTGGAAACAGAATTGAATTAATAAATTTTGAACTGATGTAATATTTGGAAATCCCATCAGTTACAGACACCAAGAGGCCCCCAAATTCTCCATAGTCTACCAACATCGCCTACTCTGATTCCTTCCTCTTTGGTATTACCCTGCCCCCAACACCACTCAGGATGCTTCAGCCCTGTAGTGAGATTCCAAGGATTATTTGCTTACTTTAGACACAGTCTTTATGTGTTTTACAAATTTAACTCAAGTTTGATCACAGATATAAATATAAATCACAAACCATAAAATTCCTAGAAGAAAATGTAAGAAAAAATATAAATGACTTTGGGTTTGGTGGTAACTTTTTTAGATAGCATGATCTAGGAAAGAAAAAAATAATAATTAAAGTTCTTAAAAAATGCTCTTTCAAAGACACTGTCAAGAGAATGTGAAAAAAAAAGCCATATTTTAGGAGGAAATATTTCAAAACCAAACTTATCCAAAATATACAAATAATTCTTAAAACTGAAAAATATGAACATAAACAAGTAGATTAAAAATAGAACAAATCTTACCTTGGTAAATAGATGATTAGATCATTAATTACCATCAATAAATAGAATTTTGAGTTCTTTTATTTTGCTCACATAGTTATATGAGTTTATTGTGCAGCAATTCAAAGAGAAAGATAAAATAAAAATAGATTATTCAGTACCCAATATCTTGACTAGCAAATTTACTAGCATATTTTAGTGCATTTGCCTCATTAAATGTATATATAATTATAACCTAAAATATATAGATACAATAAAGCACAATTTATAGACATGTGTACATGAAAGATAATTTATGTATTTGTATATATGCATATAAAATTTAAAAAATGAGACTAATTTGATCTATATTTAGATAAATATCTTAACAAATATTTCAGCAATAAAGAAATGAAAATGGCAAATAATTAAAAGATGTTCCACATAATAGGTCAACAAGAATATGTTAATAAAGTAATGCAGTATCAGTACATGCATATTAAAATAGTCAAAATTCTGAACAATGAAGCCACATGCTTATAAAAATGTGAAACAACTGTAATTCTAATCCATTGTGGTGAAGTGCAAATGGTATAATTGATTTAAAAGAAAATTTTACTATTTCTTATAAAATTAGACATATTTTTATCATAAGATCTGACAATCACTCTTCTTGATTTTACTCAAATGAGCTGAAAACAATGTCCACAAAAAAGGCCTACACACATAACTATAGTAGCTCTGTTCATAATTTCCAAAACCAGGAAGCAGCCAAGGTATCTTATAATAGTTGAATAAGTAAATGAATTTTGGTACATTCAGACAATGAAATATTTTCTCACCCCAATATAAAATTAGTTAAGTCATCAAAAAGCATGGAAGAAACTTTAATGTATATACTAAGGAAATGAAACCAACCTGAAAGATTACATACTGAATGATTCCAACTACTTGATATTCTGGAAAATGGAAAGCTACAAGGCTGTGAAATGACTCTGTATGATGCTATAATAACAGGTGCATACCATTATACATTGACCAAACTAGTAACATGTAACACCAAATGTGATTCCTAATGCAGTCTATGGACTGCAAGTTTTCAGCTCATTTGGGTTACAATAATGAACCCATATAGTTCATCAGTTGTAACCAAATGCACCACTCTGGTGGGTGATATTGATAATGGAGGGATCCATGTATTGTGTGGGGAAAAAAAATACATGGGAAATCCCTGTACCTTCTGCTCACTTTTTCTAAGAGTGAAAATAATTCTAAAAATTAAAGAAATCTCAGATTAAATTAAAATTTAAGAACTTTTTCAAAGTATGCATATTGAAGTAAGGTTGATTTACATTATTGTATCTGCTGTATCTGTTAGAGGTTTATTTATTTAAATTTGGCTAGGAAGGAACTCAAAGAAGAATTGTAAAAACACGTCAAGACAAATGTGTGTGAAGACTTATCCTAGCAAAACGTATGTGCCACAGCAAAAGTCAGAAACAGCTTAAATAAACAATTTAAAATTACAACTTAAAATACTAGGGGGAGGGCCTTCCCCCGGTGGCTCAGCGGTTAAGCGCTGGGTTGCAAGGCTGCCTGCAGTATCCACAGTGCTGGTTCGATCCCCGGCTGCCTGCGAGGGTCCCACATGGCCTGCAGACCTCTCCTGCTGTGCCCCCACTGCTCCCCTCAGCATTGTACTTTGTCAGTCTGCCTGTTCTATTCCCTGCTCTGGCTCTGGCGAATCCTCTCACCCTTCCGCCCTTCTGACTACCCAGTGCTTGTATAAATAAATAAATAAATAAATCTTAAAAAAAAAATACTGTGGGGAAACATGAGCAAATGAAATTAAAAGCCAGTAAGAGGATGTCCATAATCAAAATTAGGACATAAAAAAAAATGAAGTGGAAGTTAAATGGAAATTCAAAAGATCATTGAACCCAAAATGTTTCTTTGAAAAAATATAAAAGAATAGACAAAGCTTTATATACACTCACTAAGAAAATAATGGGCAAAACTATTAACAGAATTCAGAATGAAGGAAGAGAAGTTACAAGAGACATCTCAGAAATAAATTCATAAGACAACTATGAATGTCTTTATGCCAAGCAATTGGGAAATACAGAAGAAATGGACAAATTTATGGAAGCATACAACCTTCAAAGACTGAATCAGGAAGAAATAGAAAACCTGAAAAAATTACAAGCAAGAAAATTGAGACAATAACTAAAGGTTTCCAAAAAATAAAAGCCATATGATTTTACAGGTGAGTTCTATAAATTTTCAAAGAGAAACTGGTACCTATCCTTCTCACACTCTTCCCAACAATAGAGGGCAAGTGAATGCTCCCAAACACATTTACACATTTTATGAGGTCAGCATTACTCTGATATCAAAACCAGGTGAGGATCTCTGGATCTCTCAGATCTCTCTCTCTCTTTCTCTCTCTCTCTCTCTCACACACACACACACACACACACACACACACTTATGGACCAATATTCCTGATGAACACATTTGGGGGTAGGGACTCTGATAAGAAATATAAAAGACTGCAGAAGGAACCCCCAGAATTCAGTGTTCAGGATTCAGCATCTGAGCATTCAGCATTCAGGATTCAGCATTTCGGATCTTCAGCTATTTCAGGATCAGCGATTTCGGCCCCCATCACACCCATCTTCCAGAAGGATGTGGAGGGCCTCTGAAGGATGTGGAGAGGCTTCTAGCAGCCAATCTCAGAGAGGAAAAGCTAAGAGGCTTTGCAAGTAGCCGAGTGACTAAAACTGTCCCCAGTTTTGCTGCTGTTACAGACTGGCAGAGAAGGCGAAGACCCAAAGCTGGACACCTCACTGAGCTGGTGAGTATGACCTTTTGTCAGGTCATTCAGCCACTGCAGCTGCTGATTTGAGTGTCACTCATCTGGCGCTGTTCTCTTAAGCTGAGTATTCTTGCAATTGTGCGCACAGGTGAAGAACTCAGATGGTGATTGATAAATTATTTGGGCAGTGTCCTTGGCCAGTTTTAGTACCCTGTATCAATATGATCCAGCAATTCCACTCTTAGGTAAAAATACTAATTTGATCTAGTCATCTATTTTTGGGCATTTGGGTTGTGGTAAATATACACGATGGAATATTACTCAGCAATCAAAAAGATAAACACATGCAATTTGCAGCAACATGGATGGAGCTGGAAGGGATCATGCTCAGCAAAATAAGCCAGAAAGAAAAAGAAAAATACCGATGGTCTCACTCATAGCAGGAATCTAGAAAGCCTAAATAAGGGACCAGGAAAAAGAATAACTATAAGAAAGAAAATATCAAAATCGACAAACAACCATAAACCAGAGGCACTATGGGGGGGGGCGGAGAAAGGAAGGCTTGGGGTCAAAATAAGGGGGGTGCAATTATATGAGGAATATAAAAATAAATAAATTTAAAAAAAACATTGGCATAAAAATAAAAAAATACTAATTTGAAGGTATTTATTAATACCTATGTTCATCACAACCCTATTTACAATAATCAAGTTATAAAAACAACCTAAATGCCCAAAAACATTTTTAGTGGATTAAAGACACAAATATGTGTGTATTTCTTTTTTTAATAACTGAATAATATTTGCTCATTTATATATGTATATATACATATATATGGACTATTACTCAGTTATAAAAAATGAACTATGGCTATTTGCAATCATAGATAGAACTGGAGAGGATGTGGAATATACAAAAGCGAAAACAAAACAAACCCTGGGATTATGAGCACAGAATTAAGGCTACTAGAGGGGGAGAGAGGTGGGAGTGAGAACGACATAGGGAAGGGGCTTTATGGTTTTATGTAAGGGACTGTGGTTGCTTCCACAGGAGTGTAGTGTGGCTACATCTGTATAGATCTATTCTCCTGAATCATATTCCATTTTATAAGCCAATGTTGTTTCAATTAAAATAAATATATGAATAAATCTTTCTGTAAAATGATCTCAAACTTTCTATTTCCCTACAACCCCTCATTTTATACTGGATTTATAATTCCAAACCTAATACTGCTATTTTGTGAATTAAAATATTTCTGCTACTTGTAAAACATGTTCTTTATCTTTTTACCTTAGTGGTGTCTCTGGTTATAGCTTTGAAAAGGCACATACAATTTTCTGCCTACACACCACACACTTAAATTCTTCAGAAGTCCCATTATCTTCTTAGGCTTGAGTTATAATAATCTTTTGATGCCACCCAATATTTACTCTTTGCCTACTACCACTGTACATTTATACTCTCCTACATGATAATGGCTTGAGTTTGTTTCGTGTAATGGGCAGATAACAATTTACATTTGTGTTTATGTTGCTGCAGTGTAGTGTTTGTTTCTTTTCTGATATATTATTATTAAAAATAACAGAAGTCTTCAGTGTCATATGCTATATATATTATATATAACATATATAATATATGTGTGTGTGTGTGTGTATATATATATATATATATATATATATATATATTCCTCACATAAGCATTTCCCTTTGGAAATGGGGTGATTACCTACAATTTCATAGTAATCTGTGGGAGTATTTTTTTCCATTTATCAGGACATAGAGATCTCCCATGAGCATGGAAACTTGCTATGAATAATACAAGTCCAATACTTTTTCCTTCACTCACATTTTACGACTGTCTCAGTTGATCTCCTACCAACTTTGTTGTTTCTCAAATATGCCAGACATAATTCTGCCTCAGAATCTTTTTCTAAATGATTCTGTATGCTTGTAAGAGGATAAATCTCATAACTCTTCAAACATTCACTCAAATATCACCTTGTAAATAAGACTTACCGTATTTACCTATCTAAATTTGCAAATCTTTCTCCTCCCCAAACTCCACATATCCTTTACACTGTACTACATTTTGATTTTCTCTTGTTCTTGTGGAACTTGTCATGCATTATAAAATCCAAATTACTCTGTCTTTGTTTTGACATTTAGCAGTTTCTACCACACAGTATATAATCAATACAGAATCCCTATAAACACTTGGAAATATACATTCAGGTTTCTCTATTTGAAAATAACATAATAGGGCCTCCCCGGTGGCGCAGCAGTTGAGCGCTGGGTTGTGAAGCTGCCCGTAGCCTCTGCAGCGCTGGTTCGATCCCTAGCCACCAGCAAGGGTCCCACATGGCGCGCAGACCTGTCCTGCCGCCCGCTGCTCCCCTCAGCAGTGTACTTCAGTCCTTCTGCCTGCTCTGCTCCCCGCTCTGGCTCTGGTGAATTCTCTTACCCGCCTGCGCTTCTGACTGTACCCAGTGCTTGTATAAATAAATAAATAAATCTTAAAAAAATAAATAAATAAAAATAACATAATAGATGCTGATAAGACAATGGATAAAATTCAACATCCATTTATGATGAAGACCCTTGAAAAACTTGGCATGAAAAGAACATATCTTGGGCCTCACTGGTGGCACAAGGGGTAAAGCAGCCACTGCAGCACGAGTTCAATCCCCAGCCAGGGAGCTACCCACATGGTGCATCAGACCTCTCCTGACTCGCCCGCTGCTCTCTTCAGCAGTGTATTTCAGTCAAATCCACCTATTCTGTTTTCCACTCTGTCTTTGGTGAGTCCTCTCATGCCCCCACCCCTCTGGCCTGTACCCCAGTTCTTGTATGCATAGTAAAAAATAAATCTTAAAAAAAAACATATCAACATAATAAAAGCCATATATGACAAACCCACAAATAACATCATTCTCAATGGTGAAAAACTGAAAACCTTCCCATTAATAAGACAAGGGTATCCACTCTCACTACTACTTTCCAATATAATACTGGAAGGCCTAGCTAGAGTAACTAGGTAAGAGAAACACATAAAAGGAATCCAAATTGGGAAGGAAAAAGCAAAACTATAATTATTTGCAGATGGTTTGATAATATATAAGAGAACCCTAAAAATTTTACGGAAAAACTAAAACAATAAGCCAGCTCAGTAAATTAGCAGGCTACAAAGTCAATACACAAAAAATAGTAGGCTTCCTACTGAAATTCAGTCTGAAGATTAAGAAACTAAGAAAATCATCCTATTTACAGTTGTACCAAAAAAGCTTAAATATCTGGGAATAAACCTAACAAAGGTGGGGAAACAAATAAGAAAACAGAAATTAAAGATTGATTTTAAGATAAATGAGGACACATAAAGAAAAATCTATCATTTTTTTTTTTTTCAGACTTAGCAAATTGCCCTTCATGGAAACATGCTGTTTCATGGGAATGGCAGTTATCAATGATACAATAAACCACTATATTTAGAAAAGAAGTGTCAATAGTGCAGAAATTCCAATTTTGCTGATCGTTGATGAGTATTAGCTGATTGACAGTCTTAGGTAGTGAAATGTAAACCATGACAGAATTCATCAGTCAAAGTCACCCTTTGTCAACAGTAAAGGTATTTTATTTGACATGAAGAACATGATTTAGTGCAAAAGGCTTTTCATTTCCCTTCCTATTTGAAACCACCTTTCACCATCTGTCCATGAATACACTACTCAATACTGATTTGAGTTTGTTTTGATCAGTCTCTCAGCATTTTGTATATCTTAAAAACTAGTAGTTTCTAAACATCTGAACTAACAATAACTTTTTCTATAGTTACACCATGTATCCTGATTCTATGAAACTTACTTTTGAAAATATGGATTTCTTTATAATTTTCATATGGAAGTCTCATTTAACCATTTATCTTTATGTGAGAAATATTTTAAATACATTCTAAATATACTTCATTTAAGTAAACCTAAATATACACTAGCAGATTTACTCCACTGTTATTTTAGTTAAAAAATCCACTTATATTAGATTGTTTAATTTCAAGTAGCAATATTTCATTTTAACACACAAAAGTAAAATTTAATCTATATAGCTGTTTATGAATTCTTAAATGTAATGTGATCATTTATAAATGGAATGATTCATCTAGTGATAATTGTCAATTCATAAGGCAAATGAATCCATCAATACTATGTTCATCAACCTAGAACACGGGCCCCTCAAACAAGCCCTTTTTCAATAAGGCCAATACAGGCAATGTCTTTGCTGACAGCACAGTATGCCATTACCAGAAACCAAAAATGAGTTCTCATTATTTTACCCTGCCCTTAGGAGTCCTTAAGAATCCAGCCAGACATTTTAAGGAGTCATTTCTTTTATTCTTATCAAGTTGATATCTACTCTTTGTCTAACTTGTTACAGTGTGTCTGCTAGTGCAACTATATGAAGATCTACAGGCTCACCAATATGACAATATGAGATATTATATGAAATACTCCCATCCCAAGAGATTGTTGGATTATAGGTAATTGACCATAGGTACTTGACCACAGAGAACATTTGTCTCATATACTATACTAATGAAAGTAACTAGACTAACAGACTAATGCACTGTTCTATTAAAAATATATCTTGAAAGGTAATAGACAGGATATAGACAGAACTTCTACAATTCAATGACAAGACAATAGTATTAATAATGAGTGAATGATTTTAATAGATATTTCTGCAAAGGAGATATACAAATGGCCAGCTAGCACAAGACAAGCTGTTTGATGTCAATAGTCATTAAATAAATGCAAATCAAACCACAATGCACTACCGTACACTAGGATCTCTAGAATAATTAATTTTAAAAATACAGGAAAATACCTAGTGTCAGTAACAATGTAGAGAAACTAGAATGCCTATGCATGGCAAGAAGAAATTTAACAAGGCATATCTCCCATGCAAAGCAATTTGGTAGTTTCAAAAGAAAATTAAACTAGTATTATGTGATTCAGCAATTCTATCCCTAGGTGTATATCAAAGATAAATGGCAAAAAATTGTGTACACACAGAAACTCGAATCTGAATGTTTATAGCAGCATTATTCGTAATAGCCAAAACTTGGAAACAACCACATGACCATCAATGGAAAAAACAGAGAAACAAAGTATGGCATATGTAAATATATATATATATATATATATATATTTATGGAAACACTGTGCTAATTCAAAGAAACTGGAGACAAGAAAGTTACATCCTGTATGAGTCTTTTTATATGAAATATCCAGACTACGCAGTGTCAGCACATTAGTGTCTACCGAAAGATGGAGGGAAAGATAAATAGGAGTGCATTTTGGGGTAATCAAAAAAAATTTAATCCACGGAGAATTTTAGTGGTTGCATACATCATGAATGTACTAAATGCCACTGAACTGAACACTTGAATTATGAATTGCACTTGAATAAATAAGAGCACAGACATATTTTCATCAAAAAATGGAAGCACAGAGTTTCGATCAAAGATGGTATCACAGATTCTTAAAAATTTCTCCACAGGTAGGGCCTCCCCTGGTGGTGCAGTGGTTGAGCGCTGGGCTGCAAAGTTGCCCGCAGCCTCTGCAGTGCCTGTTCGATCCCCGGCCACTGGCGAGGGTCCCACATGGTGGGCAGACCTCTCCTGTCTCTCCTGCGGCTCCCCTCAGCAGTGTATTTCGTCTGTCTGCCTGTTCTGTTCCTCGCTCTGGCTCTGGTGGTTTCTCTCACCCTCCCGCACTTCCGACTGTACCCAGTGCTTGTATAAATAAATAAATCTTTTAAAAAAAAAATTCTCCACAGGTAAAGAAACTATCATTAAAATGAAAAGGCACCCTACTGAATGGGAAAAAATATTTGCACATTATACATCTGATAAGGGGCCAATACCCAAAGGCCTTAAAGAGCTCATACAACTCAACAAAGAGAAAACAAGAAATCCAATGATAAAATGGGCAGAAGACCAAATTACACAATTCAAAGAAAACATACAGATGGCTTACAGGCGCATGAAACACTGTTTATTATAACATATCAGGAAATAGAAATATCTCTGAGACTACGAATAGGGGAAGGGAGAGTAAAAGAAAAGGATTGGAGGGAACACAATGGATATAGTTGAGGTCTAATTTTGGGCGGCTTGGTCGTGTGTGTGTGTGTGTGTGTGTGTGTGTGTGTGTGTGTGTGTGGTGTGGTAACATACACCTGAAGAGGTGTGATTATATCAAATGCAATAAACCAAATATATGTTAAAAATATTTGAAATTGTAAATACCAAGGAATAAATCAAATGTGATATGTGATATGTATTCCCAGAAACATACACACACATTTTTGAAAAAAATTAAAGTGAATGTTGACGTCATGTACCAAAATCATGAGTTAGAAGGCTGGTATTGTAAAAATGTAAGTTTTTTTTTTTTTAATAGAGGCATGTTTTATTTATTTATTTGTTTGTTTGTTTGTTTTGCTTATACATGCACTGGGTACAGTCAGAAGCGCGGGAGGGTGAGAGAATTCACCAGAGCCAGAGTGGGAAGCAGAGCAGGCAGAAGGACCCAAGTACACTGCTGAGGGGAGCAGCAGGCGGCAGGAGAGGTCTGCGTGCCATGCGGGACCCTCCTCCGGTGGCCGGGGAGCAGCCGGGGATTGAATTGGCTCTGCAGAGGCTGTGGGCAGCTTCGCAACCCAGCTCTCAACCGCTGCGCCACTGGGGAGGCCCTAAAAATGTAAGTTTTTTTAACAATTGAACTACAAATTGAATATGATTACAATAAAAGTCATAGCAATCTATGTGTTTGAAATTAAATAACATTTATCAAATTTATATACAAATATATATGGCCAAGTATAATGAAGGTAATCTTGAGAAAGAAAACAAACACCGGGGATTTAATAAGAAATTAAGACTGTGGCCTCCTTGGTGGTGCAAGGGGTTATGATGCAACCTGTGAAACTATCCACAGCCACTGCAGCATGAGTTTGATCCCCAGCCAGGAAGTTATCCACACCAGTGCAGCAGTCAATTACATCCTCCTAAGGGAGCTAGAGGCCAACTCACCCTATTGTTACTATACAGCCTGCCTCCCACAACCCTTGGTTGTTCACTCTGTTCCCAAGAAAAACTTCCATGTGGAACTCAGTGGCATGTCCTCCTACCCCCTGTCGACACTTCAGTCCATTGTTGAATATTGTTCAGCCATCTCCAGAACCTTCAGCAACAATTCCTATCTCAGTAATTGTGTAAATAAAATGTGATTAAGCAATAGTAGATCTAAATGTGAATGGTAATGTAGAATACCTAACCATTTGAAAAATCCTCTGAAACTATTGATTAGAAGATAATTCATATTTGGCATACACATTCAATGAAGTAATATGAATCAAAAGAATAAATGAATTAGACCATAAACAACAATATGCATGAAACTCACAAACAAAATATTGAGTTGAAATAAAAACCCAGAAACAGAGGTCCACAGAGTAGTAAGACTCCATTTATGCAAATTTCCAAAACAGACAAATCAATCTGAATCACTATTAGAGGTTATTTAGTGTGTGAGGTGGGCGGGGTGTTCTGAGGGCTTCTGGATTCTGAAACACGGCAAAGAAGAAATTCATCTACAAGTGCACTTTTAGTGTATTTTTTGAATACAATATGATATATCTACTAAAGCTATTCTTTCTTGAGATTATTTGAAAATTGAAACTTCTAGCGAAATGTTTTAGAGTTAGCAGAATGAGAACTAATTTAAAGAAAAAAATAACTATAGAGTAAGTTAAATACTGGATATTCATACAATCCTTATTAAAAACCTATTTAATAATAAATACAATTGTACATAAGTGTATTTAGTCTCTTTCCACAAGCCCTTTCATCAAGAGAGAGTAATTTTCTTATCTTATATATGGTAAAATTAAGATAGGGTATTACCCATAAAAATGGTTGAAAATACAATTTTATACAAATTCCTTTCATTGTAGCCACTATTAATTTGGTTTTCATTTAGAAGTTTACTCAAATATTTTGTATGACGGAAAGGAAAACAGTGAGCGTAATTGTCCACACAGTAAATACATTCATCTTCTTCTACTTCACTCAGCTTTATATTTCAGTCTGTGCTAAATTGCTGCACCTCCCCCTGCAGTGACCCTTAGGGCTAATGGCTTGCGCCACGGTCCCTAGGTCCGGCTGGGCAACCAGCGTGCAGGGGGAGAACAGCAAAACCCCCTGAAGGTATACCTGCTGCACCTCCTCCTGCAGTAACCACTAGGAATCCCTAGGGCTTTTAGAAAACATATATATACTGGTCACCAACTCAAATAAAATTACACTCAGATTTTCACTCTTGAAGTGTGTCTGTTTGTCATTTCTTTAACCGAATCCCTGACCACCCTGCGCAGTCTCTCAACCCTGAGACGGCCTCATCGTTCACTGCTGTGCTGGTCTGCGGCACTAAATGTTCTCATCAGGATCTGTCTTCTCTTTAACACTGTCTTGCAAATCTATGCAAGTAAATTTGTATAAATGCCGAAATATCTCACAATTGAAATGACAAGATGCAAGGGAAATTATATCTATATTTGAAATTAGCAATTTATTTTTAAGTGTTTCTGAGTATAATTATTTCAAGATTTTATAAATAAAAGAATCTATATGTAGTTAAAAGTATTTAGACCATAGTTGGCAGGGCTCATTAATTTAAATAGCCATTGTGTGTGTATTGGTTTGTTTCTCTTTAAACATACATAGACTAGAATTAAATAGGCATGGAAAAGATTATTTTCTTTCCCTAAGGCTTTCTATTCTGCTACCAAGAGCAATCACTTTCACAAAATGAGAACTGAATTGAGGAATTGTGGAGGCAAATAGTCCATAAGAACTGTTAACTACAGGACTGAGTGATCATGATATATTTAACACTTGTGGTATTTCCCTCTTCAGCAGGGGTTTGTGAATGCTGAGCAAGTCTCCAGTGATGTTTCACTGACTCAAAGTCTCTGCTTTTCCACTATCAATAGTAACAATTTTTTGTAAGAACAATTTTAAAAAAATGACTACTATTCCTTCTCTAGCTGCCAGATGATCAACTACTAAATTCTCTCTTTGCTACCTCTATTGAAAATATTTGAACAATTCATTTGAAGTTGATCCCACTCATTTTCATTTTCTTTCACAGTTTCAACCCTCTTTCCTACTTATCCTGGTCAGATGCCACAACTGTCTTGCATATGCTTTCCCTTGATTCCTTTGCTCTTCATAATCCATGTGAGACTACAAAAACCCTGGCTGCATTTATCTCTCTGCCTTTATCTTATGTTTATTCTGCCATCCATAATCGATAACTGAATTTGATCCAAAAAAAATGCAACTATGATGATCATTCTGACTTTAATTCAAGATTCATTATCCTTACAATACAGATATGCTTTTACATATCTAGATAACTCAATCACATCTTCTCACTCAAATCTCCAGCATCCTTACTCTGATAGTGCTGCTACCTATTTTAACAAGGAATGAAGAGGATGTCCATGTAGACTCACCATTACATATGCCCACCTACCCTCATTGTCCCTAAATATTTCATATCCCTGCTCAGAATCCATAACTCCACTTGTACTCTGAATTTCTTCCATTTCCTAGGATGGAGTTTGCATGTGCTAAAAAGTCAAAATTTTAACTTGTATAAAAATAGTAACCATTTTTGTCTAATGATGACATTGTTCCCACAAATTGTCCCTTCTCTGCATCGGCAAACCTTTCCCATTGTTTTTCTGCTAGATCATTCCCAGCAGCAAAAAATGCTATACTGTAATAGTGTAGGGTACCTGGTTGTCAGGCTTTTCAGTCCTCCCACCATTAGGATTGCCCTGATGGGGCACCTGCAGTTGTTACATTGTTGTGAGCTGACTTGTTTACTTCTGTGGGCCATGGGAGCGGCATTGAGAGAGTCACCAAGAGAAGCAGAAGCAGGAGAGAGGCAGGAGAGAGAAGGGGCTAAAGAGGCCAGAGAAACCCAGAGTGAAGACTTGCTTGGGGCCTGGAGGCCTGCTGGCCTCCTGCCCCTCCCCACACCCCCAGCCCCACCCTTGCCTGCCATGCACCTATTTGCCACACTATATGTAAAGCTCAGTAAAAGCCTGAGAAACCCACTCATGGCTCCAGGCTCCAGGACTCTTTCTTTACCTATCTGCTGGATCAGAAAATCTGCTCAGTGCCCATCCTGCCCCTACAAATACCTTTCACAACACTCTATGTACAGAGAATGTACTCTGTATATTCAACGCTAGCTACTGCTCCCTTTTTTTTTTAATATTTATTTATTTATTCAAGAACTGGGGTACAGGCCAGATGAACAAGAGGGTGAGAGGATTCACCAGAGACAGAGTGGGGAACAGAACAGGCAGAATGATGAAATACACTGTTGAGGGGAGCAGCGGGCGAGACAGGAGAGGTCTGCTAGCCATGTCCGGCCAGGATTGAACCTGCGCTACAGAGGCTGCGGACAGCTTCACTGTGCCGCACTCTACTGCCTGCACCACCAGGGAGGCCCAGCAGCTCGCATTTTTTTAGATAACATTTAGAACAAATTTTGTCCAAAATTGCCTAAACTTTTCTTCAATTTTTCCTATTTCTTGAGAAACAAATTCAACCATTTTTTTTTTCCTAAGCAACCTACGATGCAATCATTTTAAAAGGTCCAATGGTCTATACATTGCTAAATTCAATGGTAAGTTTTCAAATTCTACCATATTTTAATTATCAGCAGCCCTAGCAAAGTTGATTTTTTTTCCATTTTAACAATTATTTTAACTTTAAAGACACCATTCATTCTACAGTATTGGTTAAAACTGACAGTGGCTGAAGGAATAAGTTAATAGTGAGGACGAGATTAAGAATGCAGCTCTGAGAAATGCCAATATTTAATGAGCAGGCAAATGCAGAGGAGCCAGAAAAGACTTGCCTACACATCATGTTTAATATTCTATTCAGGCCTGCAAGGAGAGTATTATCACTCCCATATCAGGGGTAATAGACAGACATTCTGTCCGTCTAGACTCCAGAGACTAATTTATAGCATGTAAAATTTGTTTGAATTTCCTAACACATATCTGACAAGTTTTATGCCTTAGAATTTTACAAATGTGCACATAAAAAGGTTTATTTAGACTGCAGACATTAAATTAAATTCACTTTTGTAAATTGTTAAATATTTCAATTAGAGTTGGTATTTAATTGAAAATAAAACTTGAAATAAACGTATCAGCTGGCTATGACAAGTGACACTCTCCTTTATATACTCCAAATATTAGTTCATCCTCCTAGAGGCTAATACCTCTCCTGATGCATTTGTTACAGTGCAATAGTACAAATGGTACCACTTTTCTTTGTTCTTTGGAATTCAACACTGTCTCATGATTCAATCAAATACAATTGTAACACCAATATCTGGAATGCATTTGAATATAAAAAATAAACATTAAATGAGTGAATGTATCAATAGCAGATTTTCAATCATTTTAACTCTCCTATCTCCATTAATCAACAATTAGTTACTATGTAGAAAAAAGAAACTTTTGTCCCATTGTAACCTCTGATATAATTATTTTGAACAAAAACTGATGATCCCATCCTTAGTGTTCTTCACTCCTACATCATATAGACTGTTCGCCATGGCTGTCAATAGTCCTTGTGATGGATCTCTGTGAAAACTATTTTAAGGGACTCCCTGGTGTTGCAGGTGATTGAGTGCAGCGCTGTGAAGCTGTCCACAGCCTCTGCAGTGCTGGTTCGATCCCCGCCAGCCTTAGAGCAACCCAAATGGCCAGAAGACCTCTCCTGACTCGCCCACTGCTCCCCTTAGCAGTTTATTTCAGTAGATCTGCCTGTTGTGCCTCTCACTCTGTCTCTGGTAAATCTTCTCACCCTCCCACGCATCTGGCCTGTACCCTGGCTCTTATGTAAATAAAAATAAATCTTTAAAAATAAATCTTTTTTAATTTCTGCTCTTTTTTCCCCTTTATCTCTTATTTTAATTAGTGTTTTACAGGAGACACTAAAATATCTGAAATAATCTTAATTTTTAGGCAGAGACAATTACATCTCTATGACTTTTTTACTTCTTGAGGATAGTCTATTGGTGCTTCTATTTTTGTAAACAAATGCAACAATACAAAATGTAGTATAAACAAAACCAAACTGAGTTATAATTACAAAACTCAAAAACAGAATGTTGCTTTTAGAGATGTTGAAATCCTGCATAGAACCCATCTTGTAATTATGCTTTACCCATAAGTCATTTTTTAAAGAAATGTAAAAATATTCCACATAACTCGCTCCTATGTATTGATTTCGGTCAACTCACCACTAAGGAGGTGAAAAAATAGTCATGGTGAGAGACCATATGTTATATTTTATTAGTTTTGTTGTTTATTTCCTTTAAAAATAATGTTGCTGGGGCCTCCCTGCTGGCATAGAGGTTAAGTCTCAGCACTATCAAGCTATTACCAGCCACTGCAGCATGAGTTTGATCCCCAGCCAGGGAGCTGACCCACATGGCGCAGCAGACCTCTCCTGTCTCTCCTGCTGCTCCCCTCAGCAGTGTATTTCAGTAGATTCACCTGCTGTGCTCCCCACTTTGTCTTGGTGAGTCTTCTCAGCCCCCACACCTCAAGCCTACACCCCAAATCTTGTACGCATAAACAAATAAATAAATCTTGAAAAAAATAATATGTGTATCCCATATTAAATACTGTGCTGAGCAGTTATATTGTGGTTTTCAACAATATGTCAGCTGAGGCATGGTAGTAACATTACCTAGTAAGTCAACTCTTCCGGCATTATTGCTCTAATAAATTGCCCTTAAAGGAAGGGCATCTGGAATCTGTAGTAGAGCTGCAGGTAATAAATGCAAAACACAACTGTGAACCAGCAGTAACCAAGTGGTCTGAATTAGTTTGCTAAGGTTATATTTAAAAAAAAAAAATCACAGAATGGTTTCTTTACATGACAAAATATTTTTTTTGTAGTGCTGGAAGCTAGAATTCCAAGGTGTCAGTAATTCTGATGACTTTTCTTGGCCTGCTATGGTTGCCTCACAGAGACTTCGTAAGGGCTGTTCTTTATGTGTCTGCATAACTGT
The DNA here is from genome assembly GCF_964194135.1 of Talpa europaea. Taxonomy (NCBI): domain Eukaryota; kingdom Metazoa; phylum Chordata; class Mammalia; order Eulipotyphla; family Talpidae; genus Talpa; species Talpa europaea. The sequence continues at coordinate 69,161,405 of NC_140073.1, forward strand.
GGTGTTTCTTCCTCTTCTTATAAAGATCCAATAATATTGGATCAGGATCCAAGTGCAGGGTCTTAACTAAATCACATATTAAAATTTTAAATATCCTAGTATGGATCCATTCTAAGATAAGAAGGGTTAGGATATTCAACATATGAATTTTAGAGAGAAAAAATTCAGCCCATGACAAACATATAACATATTCAATTACTTTTTTATAACTTCTCCCATGAAATGACCCCACCATAATTCTGCAGGAGGTGTCCCTAACCTTTATTATGCAAACAAGTATATCCAAATGACACAAATAATGAATCGTGTTGATGTAATGTTGGGTTATCCAGAGAGAGAATTTCCTCAATTAATATGTGTTGTCTCACTTAAGATTGTTCCCTCCCCCTGTCATCACGCTGTGCCTGATATCCAGTTTATACAGGCTATAAGACCTCTTCTGCTACATAAACGGGGTAAAGTCCCAGGACCATTTCAGCTCCTGGATTTCCAGTGGAATCTTTTGATGTTTTAATTTTGACTTCGAGGGCCTCCCTGGTGGCACAGGGGATTGAGCACAGCACTGTGAAGGCTGTCTGTGGCCTTTGTAGCATGAGTTCGATCCTCGGCAGGCCGGGAGCAACCCACATGGCGCAGCAGACCACTCCTGTCTCACCCACTGCTCCTCTCAGCAGTGTGTTTTAGCACGTCTGCCTGTTGTGCTCCCCTCTCTGGTGAATCTTCTCATATGTGCACATACACCCACCGTGACTCTGGCCTGTACCCCACTTCTTAAAAACCAAAAATAAATAAATAAATAAAATAATTTTGACTTTGATGTAGTCTTCTATTTCTTCCTTTGTCCAGTCTTATTTTGTTCAATCTATGCAAGGCTATTTCAAAAAGCATGTCCTAGTAAAATTACTGAACACTATTTCTATTTCAATTCTGTTGCTTAGGAAATCAACATACAACTCTTTGTAATCTAAGGGATTTTATCAGTTTATAAAATTAAAGTGCAGTGATCAGTGGTAAAAGAGTTTTCTTAGATATTAATTAGACTATTTTGTCCACAATTTAATACTTGTTTGAATAGTAAAGTATTTAATACCTTCCAGCTCCAGTTCCTCATCTAATTTAAAAATAATTTGAATAAAAAATTATGAAAAATGAAGAGTATGTAAGTCTTTTTTTGCTAATGTTTTAAAAGTAAAATCACTGAAGTAAAATAAGAATAAAGTCATTCAAATATAATTACAAAGTAAACATAATTCTAAGAATAAAAAACTATAAAAGTGGGAAAAGTATATAAAAACATTTAGCATGAAGACCTTATAATCAAATAAATTTTTCTTCAAAGGCAGTATCAAGTAATGTAAACTTGATTGTTCCTACATGTCTCTTAAGGCTCAATATTATTAATAAAAGTAGTAACAATACATACCATAATAATTATTCTCTTATTTGCACAAGTTTCTGATTCTGGGCCCCCTTGGTGGCGCAAGGAGTTAAGCATAGCACTGTGAAGCTATCTGCAGCCTCTGCAGCAGGAGTTGGACCCCCACTGGCCAGGGAGCTAAGCAAATGGCGCAGCAGATCTCTTTTCTTACCTGCTGCTCCTCTCAGCAGTGTATTTCAGTCATTTTGCCAGTTCTGCTCCCCACTCTGTCTCTGGTGAATCCTCTCAGTCCCCACACTTCTGGCCTGTACCCCAGGTCTTTTATGCATAAATAAATAAATCTTTAAAAAAAATATGTTTCTGATTCTGACTCAGACCAACTCTATAAGAAAAGGAAAATAAAATAGACAACATGGAGGATGATTATTGGTCTCAAAGAACGAGATGAACTCAGGGGAAAAGAATGAAGGAATCTATGATCAATTCCCAGCAAGGCAGTGAATATGAGAGCTCTGTTTAGATTATGCACAGTGATTTTCAGTGACCCTCAGCCTCTACTACAGTTAATTACTCTGCATCCCTTTTTCTAAGATGAAAGAATATAATTGACCCAACCTGGATCAACCACCCATATCCAGAGAAGTAACCTTAAATGAACGTCATGGGCACTGGATGCACATCCTTTAGATGGGAATCCATTGACACAGGTGATACCTACATTAAACAACAAAAATAAATAACTTTAGAATGCATTTCACTGTGACTTTAGTAATGTTATGAAGAGAGATACCACATGTTTTTGAGAAATGGTTATTTTCAAAATATTTTCTAGTTAAGTGGCATAACATAATCTTTGTATGCTAGGTATGTAGAAAGTTTTCATATCAGCATTATTTAGATAAAATGAAAAGCAGAGGTTAAGCTTTTTACCACAAGCGGTTCAGTCAATTGGCAATAAAATTCCAAATAGTACTATAAGGAGATAAGAGTTAACTTTTCATTACATCCTGAATATTTCTTCTACAAAGGACTGGTTCTTGTACAAAAGTACCTGGAAGTCATTTATGACCTAATATTTAAAGCAACAATAAAGTCAAGCTGAAAAGATAAGGCTATAGTCATGTTAGTGCCACATGATTTTGCCACTGCACCCCAGCCCCTGATCAGAGTATGGAAAAAATTTATGTTTTCATCACCATACAGATTACAGATATCATAGTCCCAGGTCTGTGGTTTGTACCCTGATGGCTGTTCTAAAATCCTGTTGAAACTTGCACAATGTCCTAGGACACAATGGACCATGACACAAACATACTTGTGAGCATTCTTTCTCTGCAAGTTTCCCCCGTCTATCCTTATCCTCTAAGTCCTATGAGCGCTTTTGTCGGCAATGGTATATAATCCTTTTCCACCTCTGATATGTTAGTATTAATGTCAAGGGAGGCAAGGAAACTTCTAAAACCTCTAAATTCTTGTTGATTATGTTCTATAAGAGCAGAATCATAGGGCAGGAATAGTTAAATTATAAATGTATGACTATAATAATAGAACAATACAAATCTAAATAAATTTAAATTTTATCCATTCAGATTTTTAAAATTTTCTCAAGAAATCATAATTTCCTCCACATTACTTATGTTATATGCAAGCATTCTCACCCCAATCAATTTCATTTATTTATTTATTTATTTTTTTTGCCACATCACTAAACAATTCTCTGTTATATGAGCTCGGTATCCTACCATTCAACGCAATTCTGACATTAACTAAAGATAGCCTGAGATCCTACAAATCAAGGCCTCAATCTTCCAAAATAGCATCTCAGTCCCCTTGACCTCACTAATTCAGAAAACAATTGCAACTTTGGCTATCACCTGGATCTCTGACCACCAGCTAGAGATGGGAGGTTCCAAGGACTCCCCCTTCTTTGGGTTTATTAGTTTTGAAAACTGGCTAAAGAACTCAGAGAAATGTTTCATTATGGAATTACAATTTTGTTATTAAGTATATAACTTAGGAGGCCAGATTGAAGAGGTACAAAGGTAAATTCTGGGGAAAGAGTGTGGAACTTACTTAATTCCTAAAACACTATAAAATACATCGACTATCATTAACAACATTAAATTACAAGGCATTGAAACAAATATAATCAGTACATTAAGATTCCAAGAGAAAAAATAAAGAGGATAATGTGAATAGAAAATGGAAAGCTAAAATAAAAAGAATTTTAAAATGTTAGAAATAAAAAATGGAAATAGAAACAAAGAATATCTTTGATGGGCTCAACAATAAAATGGATGCAAATAAGGAAAAAACAGTGAGTTTGAAGATAATTATAGAGATTCTCTAAATTGAAAAAAAAGATAAAATGTCAGATTTCAAATGATGAAATATATATAAGTATTTAGAATACTGGAAAGAAAGCACATGGACACATTATAAAAAAAAAAATTTGAAGTAATAGGGGCCTCCCTGGTGGCGCAGCGGTTGAGTGCTGGGTTGCGAAGCTGCCCGCGGCCTCTGCGGCGCCGGTTGGATCCCCGGCTGCTCCCTGGCCACCGGAGGAGGGTCCTACATGGCGCGCAGACCTCTCCTGCCGCCCGCTGCTCCCCTCAGCAGTGTACTTCAGTCCTTCTGCCTGCTCTGCTCCCCGCTCTGGATCTGGTGAATTCTCTTACCCTCCCGCGCTTCTGACTGTACCCAGTGCATGTACAAACAAAAAAAAACAAGCAAACAAACAAATAAATAAATAAATAAAACATGCCTCTATTAAAAAAAAAAAAGGAAAGCTTATTTAAAAAAAATTGAAATAATAGTGGCTTAGACATTCTGAAATAATGAATGTCAACAATGACATATCCTGAAAGTTCAGATAACACCACATAACAAAGTACAGAAAGAGAATGAAAATTCTACAGGCCATATTCAATAATAATATTCCCAGAAAAAATACTGGAAGAAAAAAGAAAAATAATTAACATGGTAGGAACTAGATGAGTATCACAAGAAACTTCTCAACAGAAATCAAATATATAAGAAATGAGTGGACAAAGGAAAAAAAATAAGTATGTAGGAATTAGATATGATAGGAAATAAATATTATAAGAAACTTCTCAAATATATAAGATATATCATATATATATATATATATATATATATATAAAAAACAGAACCCAGATATATAAGAAATGAGTGGAGTGAAATGTTTTAAGTATTAAAGGAAAAGGCAACCTAGATTTTGACAATAAAACATATATTTTCTCATTTGGGGTCATTGATACGATTTATTGATTTTAAAGCTTTTTGTTTATCATACATGTTATTTGGTTTAGTCAACCACTTGGTATTCTTATTTTATAAACTTTTTGTGAGTCTTTTATTTGTATTTTCTTTCATGTATAGTATCTTTCATGACTTTTATTAATTCTAATTAATAACTAATTAATTCTAGTAATTAATTCTAATTAATTACTGAAAGATATGGTAACTAAACTCTATTCCAGTTTTTATTTATAGTTTGAATATCAGTGATATGTCTAAATTCATTCAGTGCTTTAAATATTCAGTACATCAATTAGGACACCTGGTTTCTACTTGTCAGTTCTTATCATTGTAATATAGATTATTTCTACTGTTTTTTTAATATAAAAATTGTATGTAATTGCTTGACAATTCAAAAGTTCTCATTTTTATGATTTCTCCATTACTGCCTAATTAAAATTTTAAAGACAGAATGTAGAAAAGTTGAAGTTTACAATAATCCTAATCCAATGTAATAATAACGTGCATATCTTCTTTTCCTGTTTGTGAATTAAAATATTCTTATGTGATACTTTTATTTTAATATGTTATAGTTATATGAAAAAATAAGCATATTATATTTATTGTTATACCATTATTAAAATGTATGCATGCATATATCAAATGGTTCTTGATACTTGACACAATCACTTTATTCATTTTAAATGGAAAAAAGAAAACAAGTAATAAAGCCAAAATATGACCTCTTTGGACAGAAGAAATACTTTACATTTTTATCATCTCTAAAAGGTTCATGAAAGTGGAAAAATGCATATTCTTAAGTTTTGAAAATATATCAAAATAGGTTCAGGTAATTGGAATGTGTGTGAGTTCAAGATAAGAATGATTAAATTGGTGCATTTAAAACAAGCAGTGATATTTTCTCAGGCAATTTAAATATCCATTCACCCACATGCAGGAAAACAGGGCTATGATTACAAAACTACCCAGTCCTTTGAGAGCTGGGTTAAAATGCATGTCAAGTGTTTGAGGCAATAATTGATTCATTCTAATTTTTTTAATTAAATTCCTGAAAAGTAAACCTTAAATATGTCACTTCAGACTGAAGTAACAGCAGTTTTAACCCCTACATTAATCAAAAAGATGACCCAGGTCTAAGGTTTGATGATTCTCAATTGGACAATCATAGCAACCCATCTGAGCTCATTTTTACATGAAACTCAATAGAACTCCCACTGACACAAGTGAATCCTACAGATTAATCAAGGGTTATGTACTGGAAACCATTTTGACTATAAGCGTGGTTTGTTATTGACAAAATGTGGATTGACAGTTTCTTAATTGACAAAATGAAGTGTGTGCAATGGGAACATCACTACCATAATCATCGAGTCCAGGGATTCTGTCACTGTAGATTTAAAACTCCTCTATGCAACAAAGATACACCAATCAAACGTTTCCAAGAATGATTTTTGCATCATAAAAAAAAAACCCTACCCTGTAAGAGTAAGCTGTCATTGGCATTTTGGACTAGAGAATCCATTACACCCTTAAGAGGACACAAGGTAACACAGTCTGAAGAAACTAAATTAATCCCCCAACCTTAACCAAATCACATCACTAGAGGACATTAGGAGCTCCAGGAGCATATGAATAATTAAGCACTTAAACACACCAAATACCATGTAAACGCTATGAAATTGTGTCATAGGAAATACAACCAACGAAAATTGTCCAGAACCTGTGCTCAGAGTGATTGCATGATAAAATAACCAATACATCAAACAATGGGATATGGGGTTTCCTAATATGATTTTTTAAAATTTGGAAGAAACAATCATCTATTACTAAATAAGATATAAAATCACAACATGAATGTGAAAGGACAATCATCTCACACTCAAACAAAAAAGGTGAATCCAATGTTTCAATCCTCTAACACTTTTATTAAGCAATGATCCCCCAAATGATTCAATATATATTTAGGAAACCTCAAGAAACATAAAAATAATATCAGAAAAGCAAGAAAATCACTAATGAAGAACCAAATAAAAACTATAGAATGGTAAAGTGAGAGAACAACAATTAAAAAAAAAAAAAAAACTGTGAAATTGCTCAAAAGTAGAGTGGAGATGACAGAAGATAGAATCAGTGAACTTGAGGATAGACCAAAAGCATTTACCCAATTAAAAATGGAAGTAAGCTAAGCTAAAGAAAAAAATAAAAAAATATTAGAGAACAATTAGAAATTATCCAAACGATGCCACTGGAATCGCATAAGAGGACTTGGGTGGAATTTAAAATTTCTAAAGAAATCTGGACAAAAGCAAAATTGCATAAAAGACTTAAAACAACCGATTTAAGAGTAAACTTACAGAGATTCATGCCAAGGCTTATCAAAATGAAAATCTTGAAAACTATACAAAAAGATGAAATTCTTAAAGTAGCAAAAGAGAGATAGATGATGTATTATCTGTTGAGGAACATCAAGTCAACAGATGACCTATTTCTCATTTGAAGCTATGAAGGGCAAAAAGTAGAGGCAGTTACCACATAGCTTAACTCATTAGAGGATAATAAAGAAATAAAATGAATTGGGAAAGTGTAGCAAAAGTAATTCTTAGGCTATATAAAATAATACACGTGTTACCAGACTATAGGGAGTGAGGTAGGAGAGGGGTCTGTGGCGGTGGGGAGTGAAGCATGTGCAGGTGCTTAGGTGTGAAGCTGTGCTCCCCATATTACATAATTATGTAAACAATTGGCGAATGAAGACAATTTGAAAACCTCCCAGAAGAAAAACAAACATATAGACAATTACAATCTTGTTCAATAAGGAGAATTACCCTTTGCCATGTGGATTTTATGTATATGAGAAACTAAGTTTTCTTGGATTGTTACAAAAAAAAAATGGAATTAATTCTTTAATCAAAAGATACAGGGGAATAGGGAGGAAAAGCGCCAGGTCCTGTGAAAACCAGGACATGGAGGATAAATGGGCAACTCAGGCAAACTGCCCGAAGAGGAAAGTGGCCACAAAAGAGGACAAAAAGAGAGGAAAGCTCAGAATCCTGCTACCCTCCCGCATCTAAAAGCCAACACTGTCCAACAAATGGAAAGGAGGGAAAAAAAAAAAAAAAAAAAAAAAAAACGAGAACAAACTACAGATCCAGCGGGACTATAAGTGGAAAGGAACCACTGCAGGCACCGCACCCTGCAAACAGGAAGGCCAACAGGAACTGTGGAGAACCATGCAGGAATCGCCACCGATGTGAGCGAACTGCCCTGGGAGCCATTAGAGGAAGATACGGACTCGCAGAGACACCTGCAAATAGCCCGAGGCCAGCCGATCAGCTTGTGCAGAAAAGTGTGCACTCAAAAAGCACACGCAGATGGATCGTGGCTGCGCAGGTCCCCACACCTGTGTCCTAGCATGGAGAGACGTGCAGGAATCATCACTGAGGTGAATGACCCTCACTGAGTAATCAAAAACCAGGCACAAGATGCATCATATTTAAGGCAGGGAGCTTCGCATCTGGACCTCACCAAAACTGTGTGGAACTGAGAAAGGGATGTCCCCACAGTCAGAGGTGATCTGAAACCCTGCACAAGCCAGGCCCTGTGACTGGCCACAAGTTGGACCCCAGAAGGGAATCCAGCCATTGCTGGAGCCGACTGAGGGTACAAGGGAGTGCCTCCCAGACACCCCATCTTTAAGACAGGGAGCTTCCTGTCTGGACCTCACCAAAACTTTGTTGATGTGAGAAAGGGCTGTCCCCACTTTCAGAGCTTCTGAAATACGAGAAGGAGCTCACCAAAGAGAGGCCGGCCAGTACCAGTGACACAGTGCCCCAACACATAGGACAAATCAGAAAACAAGCACAGGGAGAAGAAAAACTACAAGCAACCAAGCAAGTCCTCAGGGAAAGGACACACCACAAAAAGAAAATCAACCACCAGACTGCAACCACAGTGACTTGGAAGAACTTCTGGGCCTTCCTGATAGAGAATTTAAAAGCACCGTGAAAAAAAAACTAAAAGAAGTCAAAAATGATATGGGAAAAATAATCAATGATCGGAAGAATGAAATTGAGTCCCTAAAGAGGGAAATGAAAGAAATGCAGATCAAAGAATTAATGAAGGAGCTAAAGAACTCTGGAAAAAACAATGAAAGCAGAATAGGTGAAATGGAAAAACAAATAAGTACTCTTGAAGACACAGAAATAAAAAGAATCAAAACAGGAAAGGAAAGAGAAGTATGAAGGAAAAAGAATGAAGAAAGACTTCGGGAACTATCTGACTCCATGTGGAAAGGAAATATGAGTTATAGAAATCCCAGAAGGAGAGGAGAGAGACATAGAGATCAAAAGAATAATCAGAAACTACTATGAAGAGTTATATGCAGACAAGTTCAACAATCTAGAAGAAATGGACAAATTCTTACAACTCTACAATCTCCCAAAACTAGATAACGAAGAAATAGAACACCTAAACAGACCAATTACAAGCAGTGAAATTGAAATGGTAATCAAAACCCTCCCCCAAAACAAAAGCCCAGGACCAGATGGATTTACAAATGAATTCTACCAAACATTCAGAAATGAGCTAGTGCCTATCCTTCACAAACTCTTTCAAAAAATTGAGAAGGAAGGGATAATACCTTCTATGAAGCCAACATTACACTAATACCAAAACCGAAGAAGGACAACACTAAAAAAGAAAACTACAGGTCCATCTCTATAATGAACACTAATGCAAAAACTCTCAATAAAATTGTAGCTATCAGAATCTGACAATGTATCCATAAGATAATTCACCACGACCAAGTAGAATTTATTCCAGGGAAACAAGGATGGTTCAACATCTAAAAATCCATCAATGTAATCCAACATATCAACAAAAATAAATATAAAAAGCATACGATAATATCAATAGATGCTCAGAAAGCTTTCGACAAAGTGCAGCACCCATTTATGATAAAGGCCCTTGAAATTTTTGGGATACAAGGAACATAGCTCGATATCATAAAGGGCATATATGACAAGCCCACAGCCAATATCATTCTCAATGGTGAAAAGCTGAAAGCAATTCCATTAAGATCTGGAACAAGACAAGGATGTCCACTCTCACCACCACTTTTTCAGTATAATACTGGAAGTCCTAGCCAGAGCAATAAGACAAGAGAAAGACCTACAAGGAATCCAAATAGGGGCAAATTAATGGAGGAGCTAAAGAACTTTGGAAAAAGCAATGAAAGGTGTCCTTTTGAATTAACGTTTCTGTGTCCTTTGGGTAAATACCTAGGAGTGGAATTGCTGGATCATATGGTAGCTCCATCTTTAGCAGATTGAGGAATCTCCACACAGCTCTCCAAAATGGTTGGACACCTGCATCCTTATGTTTATAGCAACACTATTTACAATAGCTAAGTGATGGAAACAACTCAAATGACCAAAAATACATGACTGGACCAAGAAGATGTGATACATATACACAATGGAATATTACTCAGCAATCAAAAACGATAAAGTTGGGCCTCCCTGGTGGCACAAGGGGTTAAGCACCACACTACGAAGCAATTCGTAGTCTCTGTGGCATGAGCTCAATTGCCGGCTAGCCAGGGAGAAACCCACATGGTGCAGCAGAATTCTCCTGTCTTGCCTGCTGCTCCTCTCAGCAGAGTATTTCAGTCAGTCTGCCTTTTCTGTTCCCCATGTCTCTGGTGAATCCTCTTACTCCCCACACCTCTGGCCTGTATCCCAGCTCTTGTATGCATAAATAAATAAAATCTTTAAAAAAATTATAAAGTCATGCTATTTGCAGCAACATGGATGGAGCTAGAAGGGATCATGTTCAGCATAATAAGCCAGAAAGAAAAAGAAAAATACCTGATGGTCTCACTCATAGCAGGAATTTATAAAACCTAAATAAGGGACCAGAAAAAGACTAATTATAATAAAGTAAAAATCAAAAATCAACAAACAAGCAACTATAAACAAGAGACACACTATGGGGGGGCATGCTGGAGAAGAGAGAAGGATCAAAACAAGGGGGGTGGGAATTGTGTGGTGACTATACCCATGATGAAAATGCATACATTGTGAAAAAATGAAAAATGATGTAAAAAATATATATATAAAAAAATGAAAAAAAAGATATAGGGGCTGAATGAATAGAAAACAAAATCCAGATATATTTTCTCTAAAAGATAATTACTTCAAGGACAAATACTCATAGTGGAATGGATTCAATAAGGTATTCCATGTAAATGGAAACCAAAAGGAGGAAAGGTTGCATTTTTTCTGACAAAATAGATTGTTCTCCAAAGATTAAAATAATAGTCAAAGAATGTCATTATATAGTGATAAAGTAGCCAATGCATCAATAGATAAAACATTTGCAATGTTTACATACTCAGTATAGGCATCTCAGTATATAAGACAAATATTAGCATACCTGTAGGAAACTTCAATACCCCTCTTTCAACTTTATTTATTTAGACAGAAAATAAATAGGAAACATTAGCTTTAAACTACATGTTAGACCAGATGGACTTAACAGACATTTTAGTGCATTCTGTCTAACAGCAGCAGAATACACATTTCCCTCACTTGCACATGGACAGTCTCCAGAATAAACCATATGTCATCACAAAACAAGTCTTAATAAATTTAAGAATATTGAAATCATATCAAGCATCACTGGCAGCAACAATCATACGAGATTACAAATCAATTACAGTATGAAAACTGGAAAATTCTCAAATATGTGGAAATTAAATCCCATAATCATGAAACAAAGTGGTAAGAAGAAATCAAAATATTTTTTAAAAAGCATGTGAAATAAATGACAATGGAAATAAAGTGTACCAAATACCTGAGATATGCAGTTCTTTTTTTTTTTAATAAATTTTATTTTTATATTCCCCCATACAATTGCAAACGCCCCATTCTGACCCCAATCCTTCCCCTCCCGCCCCCCACCCCCCAAAAAGTGTCTCTGGTTCATAGTTTTTTGTTGATTTTGATTTTCACTTTCTTATATTCATTTTCCTGGTCCCTTATTTAAGTTTTCTAGATTCCTGCTATGAGTGAGACCGGTATTTTTCTTTTTCTTTTTGGCTTATTTCGCTGAGCATGATCCCTTCCAGCGCCATCCAAGTTGCTGCAAATTGCATGTGTTTCTCTTTTTTGAATGCTGAGTAATATTCCATGGTATATATGTACCACATCTTCTTGATCCAGTCATCTATTTTTGGGCATTTGGGTTGTTTTCAAAGCTTAGCTATTGTAAACAGTGCTGCTATAAACATAGGGGTGCAGGTGCTCTTTGGAATTGATGTTTCTGTGTCCTTTGGGTAAATACCTAGGAGTGGAATTGCTGGATCGTATGGAAGCTCTATGTTTAGTAGGTCCAGAAATCTCCACACAGCTCTCCATAGTGGTTGGACCAGTTTGCACTCCCACCAATAGTGCAGAAGAGTTCCTTTTTCTCCACACCCTCGCTAACATTTGTTGTTGCTAGTTTTTTTAATATGTGCCATTCTCACTGGTGTGAGATGGTATCTCATGGTAGTTTTGATTTACATTTCCCTGATTACAAGTGATGTTGAACATTTTTTCATATGTCTGTTGGCCATTTGCATTTCCTCTTCAGAGAAGTTTCTTTTTAGCACTTCTGCCCATTTTTTGACTGGATTATTTAATTTGTTGTTGCTGAGTCTCATCAGCTCTTTGCAGATTTTTGTGATCAGTCCTTTATCATTAGTGTTGGGTGCAAAAATGTTCTCCCAGTTGGTGGGGTTTCTCTTTGTTTTTGTTATTGTCTCTTTTGCTGTGCAGAAGCTCTTTAATTTGATGTAGTCCCAGCTGTTTATCTTTGTCTTCACTATCACTGCTTTGGGTGATGTGTCTGTAAAGATGTCTTTGATGTGCAAATCCCGTAGTGTTTTGCCTATATTTCCTTCTATGTATTTTATGGTTTCAGGTCTTATGTCTAGTTCCTTAATCCATTTTGAGTTGATTTTTGTGTATGGTGTGAGGTAGTGGTCAAGCTTCATTCTTTTGCATGTAGCGACCCAGTTTTCCCAGCACCATTTATTGAACAAACTTTCTTTGCTCCAATGCATAGTCTTTGCTCCTTTGTCAAAGATTAGTTGACCATAAATCTGTGGGTTTATTTCTGGATTTTCTATTCGATTCCATTGGTCTGTATGTCTGTTCTTGTTCCAATACCATGCAGTTTTGATGATTATGGCTTTGTAGTAGAGTTTGAAGTCTGGGAGTGTGATGCCTCCATTCCCTTCTTTTTTTTTCAGGAGAGCTTTGGCTATTCGGGGTTTTTGGTGATTCCATATGAATTTCATCAATAATTGTTCTATTTCTTTGAAGAATGCCATTGAGATTTTGATTGGAATAGCATTGAATCTGTATATTGCTTTTGGTAGGATGGCCATTTTAATAATGTTTATTCTTCCAATCCATGAGCAGGGGATGTCTTTCCATTTCTTTGTGTCTTCTTCTATTTCTTTTAACAGTGTTTTATAGTTTTCTTTGTATAGGTCCTTTACCTCTTTTGTTAGATTTATTCCCAAATATTTGATTTTTTTTGTTTCGATAATAAAAGGGATCGTTTTTTTGATTTCTTCTTCTTCAGATTTATTGTTTGTATATAGGAAGGCTACTGACTTTTGCGTGTTGATTTTGTATCCTGCCACTTTACTGAATTGATTGATGAGTTGAATTAGTTTTTCTGTGGAGTTTTTGGGGTTCTCTATGTATATTATCATATCATCTGCAAATAGTGATAGTTTGACTTCTTCTTCCCCTATTTGGATTCCTTGTAGGTCTTTCTCTTGTCTTATTGCTCTGGCTAGGACTTCCAGTATTATATTGAAAAGCAGTGGTGAGAGTGGACATCCTTGTCTTGTTCCAGATCTTAATGGAATTGCTTTCAGCTTTTCACCATTGAGAATGATACTGGCTGTTGGCTTGTCATAGATGGCCTTTATGATGTTGAGGTATGTTCCTTGTATCCCAAGAATTTCAAGGGCTTTTATCATGAATGGGTGTTGCACTTTGTCGAAAGCTTTCTCAGCATCTATTGATATTATCATATGGTTTTTATATTTCTTTTTGTTGATGTGTTCAATAACGTTGATTGATTTTCGGATGTTAAACCATCCTTGTGCCCCTGGAATGAATCCAACTTGGTCGTGGTGAATTATCTTATGGATACATTGTTGGATTCTGATAGCTAAAATTTTATTGAGGATTTTTGCATCAGTGTTCATTAGGGAGACTGGCCTATAGTTTTCCTTTTTTGTGTTGTCCTTATTCGGTTTTGGTATTATTGTAATATTGGCTTCATAGAACGTGTTTGGTGTTGTCCCTTCCTTCTCAATTTTTTGGAAGAGTTTGTGAAGGATAGGCACTAATTCGTCTCTGAATGTTTGGTAGAATTCATTTGTAAATCCATCACTTCCTGGGCTTTTGTTTTTGATTACCATTTCAATCGCTGCTTGTAATTGGTCTGTTTAGGTGTTCTATTTCTTCTTTATCTAGCTTTGGGTGATTGTAGAGTTGTAGGAATTTGTCCATGTCCTCTAGATTGTTGAACTTGTTTCCATATAACTGTTCATAGTAGTTACTGATTATTCTTTTGATTTCTGCTGTGTCCGTTGTGATTTCTCCTCTTTCATTTATGATCCTGTGTATTTGTGCTTTCTCCCTTTTTTCCTTTGTGAGCCTGGCTAGGGGTTTGTCTATTTTATTTATTTTTTCAAAGAACCAGCTCTTGGTTTCATTCATCTTTTGGGTTGTTTTTTTAGTTTCAATTTCATTTATTTCTGCTTTGGTTTTTATTATTTCTTTTCTTCTACTGGTTTTGGGGTTTTTTTGTTGTTCTTTTTCTAGATCTTTGAGCTTCGAGATTAGGTTGTTTCTTTGAGTTCTTTCTTGTTTTTTGATGTGAGCTTCTATTGCTATATATTTTCCTCTTATTACTGTTTTTGCTGCATCCCATACATTTAGGATATTGGTGTCCTCCTTGTCATTTAATTCAAAGAATTTTTTAATTTCTTCTTTGATCTCCTCGTTAGTCCAGTGGTCTTCCAGTAGTGTGGCTTTTAATCTCCATGAGGTAGGATAGTTCCTTGCCTTCTTTTTATGATTTATTTCTAGTTTGAAGCCTTCGTGGTCAGAAAAGATGGTTGGTATGATTTCAATCTTTGTGTATCTGTTGATGTTTGTCTTGTGCCCCAGTATGTGATCGATCCTGGAGAATGATCCGTGTGCGCTTGAGAAAAATGTGTACTCCGTTTTTTTTTGGGTTTAGTGTTCTATAGATGTTTGTTAAGCCCAAATGCTCTAGGTCCTTATTTAGAGCTTTAGTTTCTTTACTTATTTTTTGTCTTGTTGATCTATCCATTGTTGATAGTGGTGTGTTGAAGTCTCCCACTACGTATGTGTTTTCTCTGATGTCTGTTTTCAGAGAGGACAACAGTTGTCTGATATATTTTGGTGCTCTTTCGTTTGGTGAGTATATGTTAATGAGTGTTATTTCTTCTTGAAGTATTGTCCCCTTAATCATAATGTAGTGACCATTGGAGTCTCTTTTTATTTTTTTGAGTTTGAAGTCTGTTTTATCTGATATAAGTATAGCTGTTCCTGCTTTCTTTTTTGGCCCATTTGCTTGTAGGATTGTTTTCCATCCTTTGACTTTGAGCCTATTTTTATCTTTTGTAGCTAAATGTGTTTCCTGGAGACAGCAAAAGGTTGGGTTTTGTTTCTTAATCCAGGCTGCAACTCTGTGTCTTTTTATTGAAGAGTTTAATCCATTTACATTTAGAGTTAATATTGATATGTTAGCATCTGTATTTGCCATTATGTTTGTCTTTCCTTTGATTTTATTTATTTATTCTTTTAATAACTTTTTTTTTTTTTTTGGTCTTCTTTCATTGTTATTCGTCCCTCTGAGGTTCTGGCTTTAGGATTCCTTGTAGTATTTTTTGGAGTGGGGGTTTAGTCGTAATGAAATTCCGGAATTTCTCTTTCTCTGGGAAGGTCCATATTCTTTCTTCATGGAGGAAAGAGAGCTTTGCGGGATAGAGTATTCTTGGTTGGCATCTGTTTTCTTGGAGCCTGTTGACTATGTCCCTCCACTCTCTCCTTGCCCGTAGTGTTTCTTCAGAGAAGTCCGATGTCAGCCTGATTGGTTTTCCTTTGAATGTTATCTGTTTCTTCCCTCTTGTCAGCTTCATTATTTTTTCCTTGTCCTGGATTCTTGGGAGCTTTACTATTATGTGTCTTGCTGTGTTTTTCCTTTCGTCGTGGAAGTTTGGTGTTCTTCTTGCTTCTTGTATATCAATTTTCAGCTCCTTCGCATTTGGGAAGTTCTCTTCAATTATATCCATGAATATTTTCTCTGTTCCTACATCTCTCTCCTCTCCTTCTGGAATTCCTATAACTCTTATATTTCCTTTCCTCATGGAGTCAGATAATTCCCGAAGTCTTTCTTCATTCTTTTTCCTTCGTACTTCTCTTTCCTTTTCTGTTTTGGTTCTTTTTATTTCTGTGTCTTCAAGAGTACTTATTCGCTCTTCCATTTCACCTATTCTGCTTTCGTTGCTTTTCCCAGAGTTCTTTAGTTCCTCCATTAATTCTTTGATCTCCTGCATTTCTTTTACTTCCCTCTTTAGGGACTCAGTTTCCTTCTTCTGATCTATCACTTTTTTAATCATGGCAATTTTAAATTCTCTTTCTGGAAGGCTCAGAAGTTCTTCCAAGTTGCTGTCGTTGCAATCTGGGGAGTGGTTTTCTTTTTGTGGTGTGCTTCTTTCCTGAGGAGTTGTTAGGTTGCATGTGGTTCTTCTACTCCCTACTGTCTGTTTTCTAATTTGTCGTATGCGTTGGGACACTGTGTTTCTCGGACTGACTGGCATCTTGGGTGAACTTCTCCGCTCCCCTCTGGCTCTTCCAGGAGCCATCTCTGTCTTCTGGGGGAGCTTTCTGCTGGTTTTAGGCAGTTTTTACTGAAGAAATGTCCCTGTTCTAAAATGGCGAAGCGGGATGCAGTCCCTGCGCCTCCGGTTTCAGGCACACTCTTCTGCGCACCCGGTCTGCCCTGGACGTGGGTGCCTGCTCCCTCTGTGGGCTCAGACTGCTGGTCGGAAGGGGCCTGGCATGGGCTAACTTCCCGGCTGGCCACTGGGTCCTCCACAAGCCTTCTGCCCTTTTCAAGCAGTCTTAAGAAATTTCCTGTTCTATGGGGTGTTAGTGACTTTTTTTTCCTGGTCGCTAGGTGGCGCCAGAGCTCTCTCCTATTGTCCTTGGGGGGCTGTTTTTCGCCTCCCCCCACCCCATGGGACAGAGAACAGAGCGGGAATGGTAGGGTACACCTCAACAGCTTTGGGGTGCTGTGTCTGCCTTGTGCCCCACCGTCGTGGAGAACCCACGCCCCGAATTTTCGTGCCCCGGGTCTCAGTTCAAAGCCCTCAGTTCCAGGATGCGGGCTGTAGCCCAGTTCAGTGGCGCGGGAATGGCGCCTTTTGTACCGCTCCCGTGCCTGGGCGCCTGGTTCCTGCTTTCTCAGGGAGGGACCTTCACCTCAGTGAGGACCTCCGCGCGTCTCCCCGCAAGCCTAGGTCGCAGGCGCGGGTACCTGGGCAGCCGCGATCCAGGTCTGCATTTGCTTTTCAAGCGTGCCAAGCGCGCTGCTTTTCCGTGCAAGCTTACCAGCAGCCCGGGCTGTGTGCGTGTCTCCCGGGGTCTTTGTTCTTCTCTAATGGTGCCCGGAGCCATTCGCTCATCGCCGCGGCGAATCCTGCAGGGTTCGCCTCAGCTCCCGTTCACGGGGTGAGATATGCAGTTCTAAAAGGGAATTTCCTAGCAACATATGGCTACATACTTAACAAGTGTTCAAATGAACAATCTAACTTTATACCTGAATGAACTAGGGAAAGAAAAGCAAACTAAGATATACCAATAAAAAAGAGGACTCAAATAACTAAAATTAGAAAAAAAAAAAAAAACAGGAGCTATTACAACTGACCCCACACAAATACAAAGGATCATACTAGGTAACTATTAAAAATTATATGTCAACAAATCGGACAATCCATAAGAAAGTTATAGATTCCTAGAAAATTAAAACATATAAAGAGTGTATAAAGAAGTAGAAAATTTGAATAGAAAATTGCTAGTAAGAAAGTTGAATCACTAGACTAAAACCTCACAAAATGAAAAATCTAAAACCAGATGGCGTTACCAGTGAATTCTATCAAAAATTAAAGAAAGAATTAATACTGAACTTCTCAAGTTTCTCCAAAATAAAACAAAATGGATACTTCCAAATTTTATGAAGTCAAAATACCCTAATACCAAAATCAGAAAAGGACACTAAACATTCCTCATGATCATAAGGTGTAAAATCTTCAAAAATCAACAAAATGAATTCAATAATACATCAAAGGATCATGAACTTCATGAAATGGGATTTATTCCACAGATCCAAAGAGGCTTCAAATCCATTCATGAGACAATGTGGTATACCATAAGTTTTCTCAACCTGCTAAACATGGAGCATCCATATGATCCAGCAATTCCACTCCTAGATATTTACCCAAATGACACAGAAACATCGATTCCAAAGAGCACCTGCACCCCTATGTTTATAGCAGCACTATTTACAATAGCTAAGCTTTGGAAACAGCCCAAATGCCCAAAAATAGATAACTGGATCAAGAAGATGTGGTACATATACACCATGGAATATACACAGCAATCAAAAAACATAAACACATGCAGTTTGCAGCAACATGGATGGAGCTGGAAGGGATCATGCTCAGCAAAATAAGCCAGAAAGAAAAAGAAAAATACCGGATGGTCTCACTCATAGCAAGAATTTAGAAAACCTAAATAAGGGATCAGGAAAAAGACAAATTATAATAAAGAAAAAATCAAAATCAACAGGCAACCAAAAACCAGAGACACACTATGGGGGTGGGAGGAGAAGGGAGTAGGATCAAAACAAGGGGGTGTGAGAATTTTATGGGAATGATAACGAAGAGGAAAATGCATACATTGGGCCTCCCTGGTGGCACAGGCGGTTGAACGCCACACTGTGAAGCTGTTTGTAGCCTCTGCAGCATGGGTTTGATCCCTGGCCAGTGGATGAGGGTCCCACATGGTGCGGCAGACCTCTCCTGACTCGCCCGCTGCTCCCTTCAGCAGTGTATTTCAGTCAGTCTGCCTGTTCCGTTCCCAGCTCTGTCTCTGGTGAATCCTCTCACCCTCCCACGGATCTGGCCAGTATCCCGGTTCTTGTATAAAAAAAAATAATAATAATAAATCTTAAAAAAAAAAGAAAATGCATACATTGTACAAAAATGAAAAATGATGTAAAAAATGTATAAAATAAAAATTAAAAAAGAGTAAAACTTATAGGATCATTTCAATAGGTGTAGAAAAATATTTGACAAAATTCTACATCCATCCAAGACAGACAGCATCCACAAACCAGGCACAGAGAGGATAAAGAGAAAAAAAGACATCAAAGGAAAAAGTAAAATAGTTTATAGATGATGCCATATTCTGTATGGAAATTCCTAAAGACTCCAGTAAAACTATTGTAACTAAAAACAGATTCAAAAAAGTTGTAGGTTACAAAATGTATATCCAAGAGAAATCATTTTTCTATACACTAAGAATACCTCAAGGAGAAATTAAGAAAATAATCCCATTCATAACTGCATAAAAAATGCCTAGAAATAAATGCAACCAGATAAGTGAAAGACTTACACATTGAAAATTATAAAATATTGATGAGAGAATCTGAAAAACAAAATAAATGAAAAAAAATCCTATGCTCATGGATTAATATTGCCATATATACAATGTACATATATACAATAGAATGGATTTCATATAATGTAAATCATATAAAGAATGATATCCCACCATTTGCAACTTTATATGTATTTTGAGAGCATTGTTGATATTACCCAAATCAGTCAATGACAAATGCGCTATGATCTTTCATCTATGGAATCTGAGAAAACTGACCTCATAAAAAATAAACAGGGACTTGATTTTTTGTTGTCGGAAATGAGTGATGGGGTAGTAGGATGGGGAAAATTGGTTATTAAAATGCACAAAAGTCAAGTTATATGATAAATCCTGGGTTCACAATGCACAGCATGATGATGCAGTTAATATAGTATTGTATATTTTAAACTTGCTTAGAGATAGATCTTGAAAGTTCACATCACAACAGAAAAATTATAACTTTGTGAGGTGATAGATGCTAACTAAGCTTATTGAGGTAATGATTTTGTAATATACACATACATAGAGTCAGTATGTGTCATACCTAAAACTCATGCAAATGTGTGTGGTGATGGTGCACAGGTGCCTTGGGGAAGGAAATTCTATGGGGACTCAACCTGAGGGGGTAGGGGGAAGAAAATATTGTTTTAAAAAATTAAAAATTAAAAAAAAAACTAATGCAAATTTATATGTTTATATCTTTTTATTAAAAAAATAAAATCAGGAAATGATTATCACCAAGAATAATAAAAATGTTTTCCATTCAATGTGCTGTTGGGTTTTATTTTTATATTTGATCTCTATACACTAAGAAAATATGTATATGCTCTTAATTAACTATATGCCTAAAATGTTCATTTTCTTCTTAACCTCTCAGACATATTGATAGTTGCTTGAAAGGGAAAACAAATGTCTTGTTACCATTTTTATTGATTTATTTATTATTAATTTTTTCTTATATACTTGTTATTATTCTCTTCATTTGCTCAATAATATATTCTGTCATCATGACAACATCATCCCAAATCCACATACCTAAATAAGAATGAACTAGAACTCAGTATCTCTGACTTTCAATCCATGTTGACTATATCTGTACATCAGGCTTGAGAAGAAAGCAGATCCCTGACAATCAGGTGAACACAATGCTTTTCTCTATTGCAGAGGTTCTGTAGTAGAACCACCATCTCTGCCTTGAATAATTTCATGAATTTCCATCCTCATGATGAAGGACAACAGCAATGGAATTGCTTTTCACTAGGGGATTCTGGCAGTAAGATCTACACATCTATGGCTTATATTGATTCTTATTTAGAACCTGTGCTAAGAAATCACCTAAAACAGACTGAATGAAAGAACCGAGTTCTCAGTGGCATTCCCACTTTTACACCTTACTACAATAGCACGTGATACATTACAGTGTAATTTGTCACTTCATGGAAAATCACCCTACAGCAAGGTTCTGATGGTAATTGTTTTTCTTTCGGTCATTTTCTTAGATTGTTTCCCACATGTTGCAACACACAAATGAAATAAATGTATGATTCGTTCCTGTATTCTGCTGAATTCAGTCTTAGAGTTGATAGAAGGTTATTTTTATCTTAACATTGGAGGTGTCCATAGAGTTCCTGAATAATTAAGAACCACCTTTCCTATAGTTCTTCAATGACAACATACAGAGGCATTTTTCCATCAGTAGTTAATAAAAAGAACACAGAAATTGGCAGCTCTGCTTTTGTGTACTTTCCCCCTAAATTTGAAAACTACTTGATAACCCATCAATGTGAAAACCCATATACTTTCTTGTGACATAGGTGATGTTCATCTAATAGGTCAAAAGAATCTGAGTTTGTTTTACTTTGCAACATGATCTGACAACCTATAGTAACCTAAGTATAGACACCATGTAGCAATCTAAGTTGAAAACATTTTTACTGTTTGGTCTCCCTGATGGCTCAAGGAGTTAAGTCGCAGCACTGTGAAGCTATCCCCAGCCACTGCACTCTCACCACCCACACCTCTGGCCTGTACCCCAGCTCTTGTATGCATAAATAAATCTTTAAAAAAAGAAAGCACTTACACTGTATCAACAGTTTTTTAAGGAGAGATACTTCTTTTATTCTAAATATTTTTTTTGTAACCCTTGCATAGTTCTTTGTGGTTCACCCGAACTTTTTTGTGTCACAATTTATGATCTGGATTGTGGGGTGTCTGCTGTAGCAGGACCAAATATCAGTTATTTATCTAGAATTCTCTCAGAGGGACAGCTAGATTCAATGATACAAATTTGAATACATGAGTTTATCATCTCTAGGTTATCACTGGAGGCAAACCTAAAAGCCGAAGGGCTTAGCATCATAAGCATTATTTAAATATATAAAGGTGCATACTTGGCAATCATGCATACAACTACTTAGTTCTTTATTTGCTTACTACCTAGCTCTCTTTTAGTCATAAGAAAAAGTTCATACCCAGGAGAACATTTTAAATAACCTGAGTCAATTAAATGTTGAATCCTATCACCAACCAATCCCCCATTATGAGGTTATAGGGTCATATCTGTTTTCTTCAGAGCAACTATGAAGTTTTAGAACCATATATTTGTTTGGTTATTGTCTCCCATTGAACTTTACATTCTGAGATGTAAGAGGTCTTCTCTCTCTCTCTTTTTTTAATCTCCAACTTCTCTTACAGAGTCTATAACATAGGATGAACAAGTGTTCATCCTATTTGTTAACTTTTCTGAAATGACAATTGTGATTTACCCTATCATATGGGTCTTTTTTCAATGTGTGATTACCTATACTGATGGTGCCATGAATGAGCAGATTTGAAGAGGATGCAGAAAAATCATTCAAATGTATTTTAATGGAAATAATCTTTTGCACAATTCATGAATAAAGTCAAAGCTGAAAAGCAACAAAGCATATCATCTGTCCTCATTGCTCTTTCCCAACTAATCCCAATTTAAACATGCACCAATGCACACAATAGCAAACAACAATGCTGTTAATAATTTGTAGCTTTTAAGATAGTTAAGATACAAACCCATGATTATTTTTTTCTGGTTTTTACATTCTAAGAATAGGTAATCTGAGCTAAACTGGAATTAATCCTAAAGGGTTGGATATATTACAACATTTTTATTCATGGCAAAGCAACTAAGAAAGAAAGAGAATACCTGAATTCCAGAAACAAAGAGAAGAAAGTGTAGGACCTACTCGATGTGACTTTTCATATTTGTGAATGTGTGCATTGAGGAAGAACATATTTAAAATTTTAATTATGTAGCTACACATTTAGGCTAAGATGTTAATGTTCATGCAGTGATTAGAGAAGAAGTGTTTAATAGCATGGAAAGAAGAGATAATAAAGTTATGTGACTTTAAAGGGTTAGGCACTACCAAACAAGGACAACACAAAAAAAGAAAACTATAGGCCAATCTCCCTAATGAACACGGATGCAAAAATCCTCAATAAAATTTTAGCTATCAGAATCCAACAATGTATCCATAAGGTAATTCACCACGACCAAGTAGGATTCATTCCAGGGACAAAAGGATGGTTTAACATCCGAAAATCAATCAACGTTATCCAACACATCAACAAAAAGAAATATAAAAACCATATGATAATATCAATAGATGCTGAGAAAGCTTTCGACAAAGTGCAACACCCATTCATGATAAAAGCCCTTGAAATTCTTGGGATACAAGGAACGTACCTCAACATCATAAAGGCCATCTATGACAAGCCAACAGCCAGTATCATTCTCAATGGTGAAAAGCTGAAAGCAATTCCATTAAGATCTGGAACAAGACAAGGATGTCCACTTTCACCACTGCTTTTCAATATAATACTGGAAGTCCTAGCCAGAGCAATAAGACAAGAGAAAGACATCCAAGGAATCCAAATAGGAAAAGAAGAAGTCAAACTATCACTCTTTGCAGATGATATGATAATATACATAGAGAACCCCAAAATCTCCACAGAAAAACTAATTCAACTCATCAATCAGTTCAGTAAAGTGGCAGGATACAAAATCAACACGCAAAAGTCAGTAGCCTTCCTATATACAAACAATAAATCTGAAGAAGAAGAAATCAAAAAAACCATCCCTTTTATTATTGAAACAAAAAAAATCAAATATTTGGGAATAAATCTAACAAAAGAGGTAAAGGACCTATACAAAGAAAACTATAAAACACTGTTAAAGGAATAGAAGAAGACACAAAGAAATGGAAAGACATCCCCTGCTCATGGATTGGGAGAATAAACATTATTCAAATGGCCATCCTACCAAAAGCAATATACCAATTCAATGCTATTCCAATCAAAATTTCAATGTCATTCTACAAAGAAATAGAACAATTATTGATGAAATTCATATGGAATCACAAAAAACCCCGAATAGCCAAAGCTCTCCTGAAAAAAAAAGAAGGGAATGGAGGCATCACACTCCCAGACTTCAAACTCTACTACAAAGCCATAATCATCAAAACTGCATGGTATTGGAACAAGAACAGACATACAGACCAATGGAATCGAATAGAAAATCCAGAAATAAACCCACAGATTTATGGTCAACTAATCTTTGACAAAGGAGCAAAGACTATGCATTGGAGCAAAGAAAGTTTGTTCAATAAATGGTGCTGGGAAAACTGGGTCGCTACATGCAAAAGAATGAAGCTTGACCACTACCTCACACCATATACAAAAATCAACTCAAAATGGATTAAAGAACTAGACATAAGACCTGAAACCATAAAATACATAGAAGGAAATATAGGCGAAACACTACGTGATTTGCATATCAAAGACATCTTTACAGACACATCACCCAAAGCAGTGATAGTGAAGGCAAAGATCAACAGCTGGGACTACATCAAATTAAAGAGCTTCTGCACAGCAAAAGAGACAATAACAAAAACAAAGAGAAACCCCACCAACTGGGAGAAAATTTTTGCACACAACACTAATGATAAAGGACTGATCACAAAAATCTGCAAAGAGCTGATGAGACTCAACAACAACAAAGAAAATAATCCAGTCAAAAAATGGACAGAGGAACTAAAAAGAAACTTCTCTGAAGAGGAAATGCGAATGGCCAACAGGCATATGAAAAAATGTTCAACATCACTTGTCATCAGGGAAATGCAAATCAAAACTACCATGAGATACCATCTTACACCAGTGAGAATGGCACATATTAAAAAAAATAGCAACAACAAATGTTGGCGAGGGTGTGGAGAAAAAGGAACTCTTCTGCACTTTTGGTGGGAGTGCAAACTGGTCCAACAACTATGGAGAGCTGTGTGGAGATTTGTTGACCTACTAAACATAGAGCTTCCACAGGATCCAGCAATTCCACTCCTAGGTATTTACCCAAAGAACACAGAAACATCAATTCCAAAGAACACCTGCACCCCTATGTTTATAGCAGCACTGTTTATAATAGCTAAGCTTTGGAAACAGACCAAATGCCCAAAAATAGATGACTGGATCAAGAAGATGTGGTACATATATACCATGGAATGTTACTCAGCATTCAAAAAAGATAAACACATGCAATTTGCAGCAACATGGATGACGCTGGAAGGGATCATGCTCAGTGAAATAAGCCAAAAAGAAAAAGAAAAATACCGGATGGTCTCACTCATAGCAGGGATCTAGAAAACTTAAATAAGGGACCAGGAAAATGAATAACTATAAGAAAGTGAAAATCAAAATCCACAAAAACTATGAACCAGAGACACTTTTTGGGGGGTGGGGGGCAGGAGGGGAGGGATTGGGGTCAGAATGGGGGGATTGCAATTGTATGGGGAATATAAAAATAAAATTTATTAATAAAAAAAAAAGAAGAAAGTAATTAAAAAAAAAAAAAGCAATTCCCCAGACCTCTCTTCTTTCCTTTTCCTGCTGTGTTCCAGCACCCTTACGCATGGTGGGCATGCCAATTGGCTCACTTTCCTGCTCGGTTTGGATTGGGGCTTACCACTGGTAAATCCAAGCATAAAAATGAAGAAATGGAGGTGAGTTGCAGACATTTATTTCTTTAGCTTTTTTTTTTAAGGATTTATTTATTTTTATACAAGACCTGGGGTACAGGCCAGAGGCATGAGAGGGTGAGAGGATTCACCAGAGACAGAGTGGGGAGCAGAACAGGCAGACTGACCGAATCACACTGCTGAAGGGAGCAGTGGGCAAGACAGTAGAGGTCTGCTGTGTCATGTGGGTATCTCCCTGGCTGTCCGGGATTGAACCAGCACTACAGAGGCTGCAGACAGCTTCACAGCACTGCGTTCAACCTGCTGCGCCACCAGGAAGGCCCTATTTCTTTAGCTTTTTATTTTCAGCTTTGCCACATGCAGGTGCTTCCCTCGACTTCAGGTCACATGGTTTTCCAATACAGTAATAGTATCTTTAAGGTTCTTCTTAATGTTTTTGTCTTCTCAATACTTCAGTATCTGATTCCTCTATTGCCATTTTTGAGTTAATATGCCTCTTTTTATATTCAATGGATTGTTTATATCTTCTAATAATTTTTATTAATTCTTCTTAAATATCCCAATATGATGTGCCACGTGTACACCTGGGTCTGGCATGTTCTCTACCGTGCCCCTGGATGATATAGAGACTAAACAAAGACAATGCTCATCTTTCCTTTTAGTGGGGAAGAATGTTTTTCCACACCATGGTTGGGGAAACTATACAAGAAGCTGTAAGTTTAAATAGGGCCTCCCTGGTGGTGCAAGGGTTTGTGTCTCAGCACTATGAAGGTATCTGCAGCCACTACAGTACCAGTTTGATCTCCGGCCAGGGAGCTGGCCCACATGGTGCAGCAGACCTTTTCTGTCTCACCCGCTGCTCCTCTCAGCAGTGTATTTCAAGCAATCCACTCTGCTCCCCACTCTGTCTGTGGTGAATCCTTTCACCACCACCCCTCACCTCTGGCTTAACCCCAGCTCTTGTATGCGTAAATAAATAAATATTAAAAAAATAAAATTACTTATATAGCAAAATATTCATAAATTTTGTATGTTAACATAAAATTTCTTTCAACAATGCCTCAGTTGATGAAAGTAACTTTTAAAAAATGCTATAAAAAACATGTCCATTACTATACCATTTCCACGGAAGTATCAGGGTTTTTCCCCACACTGATATAAGCTCACATTGAAAGCAGACAGAACATATGAGAAAAAAAATAAATTCATCATAAATGAATCAGAAACATATGACAATGATTAATATGTCAAAAACAGAAAACATGCAACAACTTGTCATAATCAAATAGCCTAATTTGTTAACCAGCCTAATGATATAGGCCAGAAAAATACTATAAAAAAGACATTTTTTAAAGTAATGTATTAAACTACAGAATATATAAATCAATCGTTTGTGCAAATAGAAAAAGGATTTGTAAACTCTAAAGCAAATGTGAGGAAATCAGCCAGAAATTCAATTCTAAGAGTTAAATAGCTTCAGACCATAAGAGGTAAGTTCAAATGTATGGAAGAGAACATGAGATAGTCAACTTAGTCTAAAAAATTTCTAGAAGAAAATTAGATAATGTGTTTTATTACAAACAATACTTGGTAAGATAATGTCTCATATTTTTAAAAGAATCTACTAAAGACATACATCTGAAACAGAATATATTACAAAAACAAAAACATGAGAGTGAGCTAAGAAAAAAGAGAGATGGAAGTTATTTCTCCACAAAGCACAGTGTGCTCTTTCAGCAACTCCAATGTGCTCTATAGACAATGGAAATAGAGTTTTTAAGTAGTAAGGAAAATATACCTGATTAAACTATCTTTCAACATTGAGAATGAGTCTTTGCAAACAAAGCATGAAAGTAACCAAATTTATGCTGAGATTTACCAAAACATACATAGGAGTAAAAATTAAATACAAAAATGTATCAAATAAAAGATATATTCTGAACAAAAACTGTAGTCAATTGATTTAAATAATTTTTTCTTCTTTCCACCTACTCTGTAATATCTAGCTTAGGAACATTCATCTAGATGATTTTGTGCAATGGCGTTTGCTTATCTTCTGCAATGAGAAATGAATTAGTTTGTGGGAATAGATTTCCATTGGGAAGAAAAATATCAATGTTACATGATATGCATTTGTATCATTTCATAGTACATCAGTATTAATCATTTAACCATTTGTAATGTGTGCTGCATCATAATGCAAGAAATATAAGAGGAGGAGGCGGCAAGCGGGATGGGGAGGTGGGGGTGGGGGAGAGGCAGGAGGAAGAAAAAGAGAGGAGGAATAGGAGGTGTGAGGGACCAGAAGTTCTTCTCAAGTATTATTATGTTTACAAAACATGTTAAAAATATATTTGATTATTTCTAGGTGGAGCTAAAACCCTGCATCTCCCTCAAACCCCTTGTTGCCCTGATTATGTTGAGTGGCAATTATTTGCATACTTCCTGGAGGAAGTAATACAAGCTGTACAAATGACAAAACAATTACTGCAAACTGATTCTTCACTAAATTGTAAGCCACTGTTTTGTATTTCTGCGTTTGATTATTACTTCTTTCTCAAACCTGACTTTATATTTATCCTTGATGCTTCTTACAAGACTAGAGTACCAAGCATCTCACCTGATATTTCAGATAAGCCATGAGAGATTAACTCATGCTTTACACTTCCAGGAATGCTTCTTTATCTGCTATTTAAACTAGAATCAACATTTCATTTCTCTCCTGTGTAAATAAATTGTTTGACACTAAAAGATCACACTTAACAATCTCACACAAATGTGGGGATATTTCCCTGAACATCATCTTATGCTTTTTGTCTCTCTTTGCCTTGCTGTTAACTAACTACTACAGTTTTCCATTCTCTAATTAAGTAATTAAACACATGTTTTAGAATCATAATATGTAGAATGTTTTTATCATTACAGGTAAAACAATGAGAATGAGGTTAATTGTATTTTTTCTGCAGTGGAGGAAAACAGAGCCAGATGGAACTGAGCTATTTGTTCCTGAGTCAGAGGCAGTTCATGGAGACAGATTTGTGATAAATGCCAAAACCATCAGAGTTGACTGTCCTTATTGTATATTTAATATCTGGGTGATTGCTTTATTGGTATCACAGGATGAAAATAGCAACATACTTAAGGAGAAGTGTTCCCTATGTTCTGTTTTGAGATTGTTTTGAAATGGCTAATAAAACTCTACCTCCATAATTTTAGCTTACATTTTTGTACTAGTGAAGGAGGAATAAGAATATAAAATCTATTAAGAAAAGAGTTAAGCTTGGATTTTATTCCAAGGGAAATAAGATAGTGCTATGTCTTATGATTCCAGAGTTTTAGGTCTTATCTTGCTCTCTTTTTCCTACTCAGACTTTTCACTCTGCCATTATTTTCATCTCCACATTACTGGTATGATAAATCATTCTGATGCTAATCTCTTACTTGAGTTTAACCCTTTACTTTTTCAGCTTTTGCTTTTCATTGACCTTAAACTGTTGTGAATACATATTTAACTGAAACAATGGGAATTAAGATCAGTTCAATTACCTTGGTCAAAAGAGATGGATTTTCTGATCTCCATTCATGGATGAGTGTCATAACAGACGTGATGAAATACACTATAGGAGGACATCACACTTGAATTTTCTTCTTTTAAGAAATTTAAAACATGGGTCCATTTAAATATAGGAACTGTCATCTTCCTGGTTTTTTTTAATATTTATTTATTTATTTATTTATACAAGAACGGGGTACAGGCCAGATGTGCAGGAGGGTGAGAGGATCCACCAGAGACAGAGTGGGGAACAGAACAGGGAGACTAACTGAAATACACGGCTGAGGGGAACAGCAGGCAACATGGGAGAGGTCTGCTGCGCCATGTTGGTCCCTTGCAGGTCGGCCAGGATTGAACCGGTGCTGCAGAGGCTGCGGATAGCTTCACAGCACTGCACTCACCAGGGAGGCCCGTTTTTTTGTTTTTTTTTTTTAAGATTTATTTATTTATGCATACAAGAGATGGGTTACAGGCCAGAGATGGGGGGGGGGTGAGATGATCCAACAGGGACAAAGTGAGGAACAGAACAGACAGACTGACCAAAACACACTGCTGAGAGGAGCAGCGGGGGAGTCAAGAGAGGTCTGCCGCGCCATATGGGTTTCTCCCTGGCTGGCCAGGAACTCATGCTGCAGAGGCTGTGGACTGCTTCATAGTGCGGTGTTTAACCCCTTGTGCCACCAGGGAGGCCCCTTCCTGAGTTTTGGTCCTATATTACAGCCACCTCAAAGTCGTTGACATAATTACTATTCACCTAAAATTTATAATCATTATGTTCATCATCATTAACACCATTAGCACTAAATTTTGTTAAGTATTGGCTAAAGTGTCAGGTGCTGTGCAAAGATCTCCCTAGGGAACATTCCCATAATTTTAGTTACAGCATTATATGGAGGAGTTTTTGGGAAAACTGAAGCTTAAAGAACAATCACTAAGTAAAGGAAGCTGGATTTAATTAAGGCCTTTATAAAATTCAGGACTGAATCCTTAGGGCTTCTATTTTGTACCTCAGTATACCCTGCAGTCTTCATTAAAAGCTAAATCTAGGGCCTCCCCTGGTGGCACAGCGGTTGAGCGCTGGGCTGCGAAGCTGCCCGCAGCCTCTGCAGCGCCAATTCGATCCAAGGCCGCCTGGCGAGGGTCCCACATGGCGCGCGGACCTCTCCTGTCTCGCCTGCTGCTCCCCTCAGCAGTGTATTTCTTCAGGCTGCCTGTTCTGCTCCCTGCTCTGGCTCTGGTGAATTCTCTCACCCCATCCCCACCCCCCACGCTTCTGACCATACCCAGTGCTTGTATAAATTAAAAAAAAAAAGGTTAAATCTAAAACTGAAAACAACAATGGAACTAACCCACAAAAATGTTTGCAAAATGGCAGTTTTATTTTTCTCCTTCACTATCTTTTGTGTGTGTGTAATAAGGTTAGAAATGATTTTGTACAAGTGGTTGAAATCTTACTATGATCTTTTTTGAAATAACTACATTTATATTGTCATAAACTCTTATATTGACAAGATACATTAGCTGAGAAATAAGGAAACTGTTGAGTTGCATATGTCCTGCAGAGTTTTCTTTGAGTGTTACTTAAATTTTCTTCTCTCTTTTTTAAGTCCAAAAACACAATGTTCTTTGGTTCATAAACAGTTGAAGAGTCCCAAATGGAGATATCTTGGATAAATAAACCTAAAACTTCATTTCAAGGGAATATTCAATAAAACTATTAACCCGGTCTTATGGAGTTTACCTTAGAGTGCTAAACAATTTCAAAGTAAAAATCTTCTAGAAGTATGAGGAGACAAAAAGCTTCTGGCAATAATAAACTTCTGTTTTCTTCTTTCTTGTTTTTGAAAGTTTGGGAAAAAATTACCACACCTGGGTATTTTTAAATACCTCTTTTTCTTTCTCTTTCTTATAAAAATAGAGGTCTTAAAATACACCAAGTACCAAAACGATGGGTATTCTATCAAAAAAGAAGGAAACGACAGAAAAGAAATCTCTTTATATGAAATCCAGGATTTGTAGCTAAATGTAACTGAGTTAGAAACTGCTTTTGTGCTGGTTCCACTTGTGTGAGCTTTAACAAAGTTATCTCTCTGCATACTCATTATGATTATATTTAAATATATGATAGATATATATTATATAATACACAAATATAATTTATGTATATGATATAAAGGTACAAAGACCTATGATATTATATATAAAACCTAAAATAATTATATGCGTGTGTATAATTATATATATGGCAGGGCACATGTTATAAACCTCTCCTCTCTACTTTAAATCCATTTATTTCAAATGAACTCTATTTTGAATAAATTGATTTATTCCATGAAGAAATATTGCCAGTTTACTGATTCACTCAAAAATTCTGGTATTTTTTAAAATACATAGCAACATTGATACTTAGAAAGGCCAGTGGGAAATTCTGGGTAAGAATATACCTCTTCTGCCAAAGCAAAAATGAGATCTGTCTCCTCAGGCCAAGTTGCTGAAGGCAAAAATGAGTAATTACAAAAAATGTTGCTTTAGGTTCCTCAATGGTCAGGGCAGATGAACTGTGGGTTACATGGCAGGAGATTGAGTAAAAGTAAATATAAATAAAATATGCAGATATTTGCCATACACACAATTATGCTATGTCCCAAATAATTGTTCTCAAAGCTGGAAATATAATATTGTAGTTGATTTTTGTGTTTTCTTTATCTACATGGACTATTAAAAAATAGGATTTTTTAACTTTCTTTTTTCTTTTTTTATTTCTTTATCATTACTTTTTAAATTTTATATATACTATTACATCATTTTTCATGTTTGCACAATGCATGCATTTTCATCTTGGTTATAGTCCCCATACAATTCCCACCCCCCCTTGTTTTGATCCTACTCCCTCCTCATCCCCCCACCCCATAACGTAACAATAGCGAAGCTATGGAAACAACCCAAATGCCCAAAAATAGATGACTGGATCAAGAAGAGGTGGTACATATACGCCATGGAATATTACTCAGCAATCAAAAAAAGATAAACTCATGCCATTTGCAGCAACATGGATGGCGCTGGAAGGGATCATGCTCAGCGAAATAAGCCAGAAAGAAAAAGAAAAATACTGGATGGTCTCACTCATAGCACGAATCTAGAAAACGTAAATAAGGGACCAGGAAAAAGACTAATTATAATACAGTAAAATTAGGATTTTTAAACAGTCCTCTACAATATAACACTTATATATAAAAGAGTATCACATGCAATCTTGACATTTTTGATACTGAAGGCAGTTCTATGAAGATAGTAATTTCATCTCCATTTGAGTCATAATGCGAAAATTAAAAAGAAGTGAAAGAAAGAAAAAGTGATAGAAAAGAAAATTAATGCCTGCTAAGAGCCTAACTAGGGAGTATCCTAGATATGTTAAGCACATTAGCTCATTTGCTCTTCACAATAACTCAATAACTTTGTGGGGAAGGATTATTTCTCCACCTGTATTTCATAAACGAAAAAAATTCAGCTCTGAGGGTTTTGGCATTTTGTACAATGTGATTTGCAGAAAAATACCACATGGTCATTCTGGGATTTGTTTTTGTTCCTTTTTTTTTAAGATTTATTTATTTACACATACAAAACTAGAGGTGCGGGCCAGAGGTGAGAGGATTCATCACAAAAAGAGTGGGATACAGAACAGGCAGACTGACTGAAATGCACTGCTGAGGCAACAGGTGAGGCAGGAGAGGTCTGCTGTGTCATGTTGGTCATCAGCCTGGCCAGGGGGATCAAACTTTTGCTGCAGTGGCTGGCAACAGCCTTATAGTGCCGAGACTTAATCCTTTGCACCAACAGGGAGGTGCAAGGGGTGAATCTGTCTTTAAATGTCATCGAAATTAACTAATATGTAATGTGTTAGACACAGAAACATGTCAAGTTTGAGCTCTTGCAGTAACATCAGGTGTCTTTGTTGTGTGACAGCTTCCCAAGCCAGTCACGTGGCAAGTGACCCTCTTTAAAATGAATTTCCACCTGTGACCTGAGATCCTTTGCTTCAGGACTGTGCTCTCCCTAATTTCTACTCCTAGGGCAATATGATATTAAAATGTAAAGAATTTTCTACAATATCTTTAAGTCTTCATCTATTATTATTATTAATGTTATTGTAATTACTATATTTAAGTTTTTATTTTCACATTTAGATGCATCTTATTCATGCATTTTTAAATAGGAGAATAGTGCTTGATGCGATTTTATCTCTAATAAAGTTCTTGGAGGGTGAATTTTGTGAATTTCAAAGTTAAAGTAGGATGTTGCCTTATGGGTAGAGGCCAGTGAAATTAATGCCTTTTCTTTTGAGTAAGACAATACAGCATATTTAAACATATTTATGCAATACTTTCATTTAATTTATATGAATGCCAGCATGGTAAAATCTTCTTTTTTTGAATCTAAGAGAAACATACAAATAATAAAAAATATTAAGTCAACTCTAATTCAAGCAGCTTGAGACTTGATTTTTTAATGAAATATATAAGACAAAAATGAAAAACATTCTATTTTAATTTTTTTCCACCTCGCTACTCCAAAGGCACCTTTCAATGCTTGTTAACAAACAGTTGCCAGCATCTGCTTCCATAGATGAAATAAGGAAAAGAAATGACAGTAGAATGTATCTATTACATCTCTGGGGAAGCACATTTTTAATTTCCTTTAACTACTCTACTTAATTTGACAGTTGGAAACTTTTGTCTCATTTGGTCCCTAGAACTCAGTGGTATATATCGTTCAGTGAGCTTAATTTTATTACAGATATTATCCAAATGCTTTTTAATCATCCAAGATCATGATGAGCACCAGAGAGGCAATGTTATTTAACAGAGACACTTAACAGTGAATTAAACGAGATGGTACTGATTAATAAAGTTGTTTGAGCTTCCTGCTGCAATCTCATTCTGTTTACATGTTATTTTTGAAATAAGACTGCCATGGCTCAAATCTCAAGATTCAAGATTCCTTTGATTATGCACAAAAATTGCATCAATTGTAACTTATTATCACAATATGTGTGATAATCCCCATAGTGTCTGAGATTGAGTTCAATTTGATGTTAATATCACATGAAAGGAGATAGTGATAAACAGTGCTTGGCTGTATATTTCTTCTCAACTCACAGAGAATCTCTAATTCCAGGTTAGAAAGTTATTTTGGAAATGAGAGTTCATATTGAATGGACCATGACCAAAAGGACCTTGACCATCACTATTTTCAAATATTTGCATAGAAATCTGCCAATAAAGTCAACTTAGATATATTATTTTCTTATTTGCCAATGGAAGATACTCATGTTTGAAAAGTTTGTGTACACTCCAATATCTACTAGTGCCAATTAAGTGTGTCTGAAATACATATTTAAAAGTGTTGAAAAATAATTTAATAGTGGGGCCTCCCTGTTGGCACAAGGGGTTAAGCACCGCACTATGAAGCAATATGCAGCCTCTGCAGCACAAGTACGATCCCTGGCCGGCCAGTAAGCAACCCACATGGCGCAGACCTCTCCTGCCTTGCCTGCTGCTCCCCTCAGCAGTGTATTTCAGTCAATCCGCCTGTTCTGTTCTCCACTCTGTCTCTGGTGAATCCTCTCACCCTCCCGCATCTCTGGCCTGTACCCCAGCTCTTGTATGCATAAACAAATAAATCTTAAAAAAAATAATTTAATAGTAAAACCATGCAATCCTTACAAATATAACAAAGTCCAAAAATAAAAATCATACAATGTCTGGATACTATCATTTAATTGACCATTCCATAAGCTTTATAAAATGGTAATTTACTGTTGGCAAGGTTGCAGAGAAAAAGGAACTCTCCTGCACTGCTGGTGGAAGTGCAAACTGGTCCAATCACTATGGAGAGCTGTGTGGAGATTCCTCAACCTGCTAAAGATGGAGCTTCCATATGACCCAACAATGCCACTCCTAGGTATTTACCCAAAGGACACAGAATCATTAACTCAAAAGGGCACCTGCACCCCATGGTTATAGCAGCACTATTTACAATAGGTAAGCTATGGAAACAACCCAAATGCCCAAAAATAGATGACTGAATCATGAAGATGTGGTACATATACACAATGGAATATTACTCAGCAATCAAAAAAGATAAACTCATGCAATATGTAGCAATATGGATGGAGCTGGAAGGGATCATGCTCAGCAAAATAAGCCAGAAAGAAAAAGAAAAATACCAGATGGTCTCACTCATAGCAGGAATTTAGAAAACCTAAATAAGGGACCAGGAAAAAGACTAATTATAACAAAGAAAAAATCAAAATCAACAAACAATTATAAAGCAGAGATACACTATGAGGAGGGATTAGGGTCAAAATAAGGGGGGTGGGAATTGTATGGGGAATATAACCAAAATGAAAATGCATACATTGTGAAAAAATGAATGTTAAACAAGTATCAAAGAAAGACAGCCAAACATTTATTTTAAATCATGTTTGTTAAAAATGTAATTTATGGCAAAATTGGATTCATTCATGCTTTTGTTAATAAAAGGAGACTCTCATCTCATAGCCTTATAAATTTCACTTTTGAATAAATATACTTTGTCTTGAATAAAAAGAGAAAAAAGAGCAGTTAAGGAAAGCTTATCTGTAAATGACCATGTAAGTGTTGGACTTTGAATTAGAGCTGCATTTCTGCAGCCATCAATTCAATTCACAATAAACAAAAACAGTAGTTGCTTCATAGTGTTTGAATTCTTATTGTTATGACTGAGAACAAGTCAATATACAAGTTAAGAACAGTCTCCTTCCTTGGAAAATAACAAAATAAATTTAACCAAAATAAGAACTATGAATGTAATGATAATAGTAATTTTGGCATAGTTAGGATGTTTAAATTACACCAATAACTCTCTCATTAAGTGTTCAAACAGCATTCATAGTGTTTATCACCTTATATGTTGAGATTTTCTGTATACTTCACTATTTCTCCTCCCAGGATTTAAATTGGCTGAAAGTAGGAATGTGGCATTATTCATGTAATTTGAAGTCTGAAAGGTAGAGATGAGTCTTAGTTATTGTTATGTATTTTGTTGTTGCTTTTGTCCAATATTTCCTTCTAACAATGAACAAGCATTGGAAAAACATTAGAGAAAAGCATTGGGAAAAGCACTGGAGAAAAAAATCTATAAGTGCTATCAACCAGAAATAACCACTGCTAATATTTTGGGGTATTTATTCCAGATGTATATGTCTCCCTTAATTATCTGTGATTTCAAAAAGCTAATTTCACATACACTTTACCAGTGACCACTAAAATTACCAATGACAAGATTCTTCTTCCATAGTATCAGAAGTGTTTTTTCTCAACTTATCTTTTCCAACAAATTTAAATACGTAAAATGCCTCCAATCTTTAAATTGTTATCTATTTTAGTAATTTCACCATTTTCTCTTTCCACTTCTCCACCATCCATTTAAAACTACTCACCATCCCATATCACTGAAATAATTCCAGCAAGGATGTGTGTGCTGGAAGTGTGTGCCCACACACTTCTTTGTTCTGTCAGTTGGGAGGTTCCAGAAGCAATGATAGCTCACTAGTTACAAGCACCCCAAACACCCAGATCTTGTTTTATATACTGTTTTCCAACGAAAAGAACAAAAGCTCCTTAGAGAAATGACTGATGACAGGACTGGGACAGGGAATATCAAAAATGACCACGGGGCATCTTAAAGTGCTGGAAAATATTTTAAAAAAGAAACTCACATTGAGTTCAGAGAATGATTTTAAATGATGCACACCTGAAATTTACATAGTGTTATTAATAAAAGTGGAACTCAGGAACAGAATAGAGCTGGTGGGAAAGCAAAATGGGGCGATGAATAAGTTCTGGGAATTTAATGTACAGAACAGTGACTATAATTTGTAATACTGTATTTTTTTTTAATTTTATTTTTAATTATTTTATAGGTATGTCTTTTTTTAAGATTTTTTTAAAAGATTTATTTATTCATTTATACAAGCACTGGGTACAGTCAGAAGCGCGGGAGGATGAGAGGATTCACCAGAGCCAGAGCAGGGAATAGAACAGGCAGACTGACAAGTACACTGCTGAGGGGAGCAGCGGGCCGCAGGAGAGGTCTGCGCACCATGTGAGACCCTCACCAGCGGCCGGGGATCGAACCAGTGCTGCAAAGGCTGTGGGCAGGTTTGCAACCCAGCGCTCAACCACTGCGCCACCATGGGAGGCCCAAGATTTTTTTTTTTTTAAGATTTATTTATTTATTTATACAAGCACTAGGTACAGTCAGAGCGCTGGAAGGTGAGGGAATTCACCAGAGCCAGAGAGGAGAGCAGAGCAGGCAGACCGGTGAAATAAATACACTGCTGAGGGGAGCAGCAGGCGGCAGGAGAGGTCTGCGCGCCATGTGGGACCCTCACCCGTTGGCAGAGGCTGCGGGCAGCTTCGCAGCCCAGAGCTTAACCGCTGCACCACCAGGGAGGCCCTGTAATACTGTATTTTATGCTTTGAAATTTGCTAAGAGAAATGATGTATGTGTTCTTGCAAAAACAACAACAAAAATGGTAACTACGTGAAGTGATGTATCTGTAAATTACCGTGATTGTGATAATCATATTGACAGATGATGATGATCATGAGAGATTAAATAATCACAGAGTATACTTGAAAGACATAATTTGTCAATGGAACCTCAATGAAACTGACCATTAAAAAAGTTAAAAGACACAAATGACAGGTCATGTGATATGAGATTTTAATATGGATAAAAACTAATCAGGGTATGCAAAGTACAGAGGCTATAAAAGGTCAAAACTGGAGCAATTTGAGCAATATAATAAATGTTTTATTATATAATAATCCAATTATAATACTTATGATTTCCAACTGGTGTAAATGATTGAATAAATAAATGGGATATTGGAGACACAGCCCTCATTCTTTCAATATAGGCTGAACCCAGTGACTTCCTTTCAAAAGGTGCACTATGGAAAGCAAGAAAACCGAGGTGCTTCACCATACCTAACTAATATTACTTTAGGCAGCTGATGAAGAGCAGATCAACAGTCATAAATCATGGACAAAACTATGTGCCTTTGCTATAATCTGCTGAAAATAGCACTTTATGTCTAATTTTCCTCCAAAAGGCAATGAATGTCCTGTCTAATAGTAAGAAAAACATCAGGAGATCCCAATTTCAGGCGCATTCTACAAAATACATGGCAGGTACTCCTTAAGATGAATAAGGCCATCAAACAAAGAAATTAATATAATATTTTCAGTCATGAAGAACATAATTATATATATATTGTTTTATTATTCATAACTGATATATCTCACTACAGCAATTTTAATAGTATAGAAACTGGGTGTGGGTTTTATTTGAATTCCACTTTTTTTTGCCATTATAACTGTACTATTTTATAACCTAAGATATCTAAAACAAAATGCGTTTTTTAAAATTTTGAAAATGGTATGTTTCTGCAGGAGGCCTTGATGCCCCAGCCAGATAAGACACTGGCAAGAAGCGAAGGTAAAGAGCCTCACAACGTGGGGCCAAAGCTACAGAGCCTCACACCGTGGGCCTGAAGATCTAACATTCCTTCATTTTTTGTTCTTGGTCATAAAAAGAGAAAAATTTATCAGAAAAGCACTTTCGGCAATAAATTATATGTATCAGTAGACTGCAAGCAATTGGCATGGAAAATTACCTGTTTAGATATTAGTTATTAAACAATTTGGGGCCTCCCCGGCGGCACAGCAGTTGAGCGCTGGGTTGCCAAGCTGCCCGAAAGCCTCCCTGGCGCTGGTTCAATCCCCGGCTGCTCCCCGGCCACCGGAGGAGGGTCCCGCATGGCGCGCAGACCTCTCCTGCCGCCCGCTGCTCCCCTCAGCAGTGTACTTTGGTCCTTCTGCCTGCTCTGCTCCCTGCTCTGGCTCTGGTGAATTCTCTCACCCTCACGTGCTTCTGACTGTACCCAGTGCATGTATAAATAAATAAATAAATAAATAAATAAATAAATAAATATTTAAAAAAAAAAAGAAAGAATAAAATAAAATATAAAAAAAAAATACAATTTGGCCCACTTCACAATGGGAGATGATTTATTGTACATATCTGACAAGCAAACCAGCACAACGATTATAGTAATTCCTTCTTTTGCTTTTTCAGAAGTTTCCTTTTTATTTAGAAGTTTCTTAGGAAAGTTTTTAAATGAAGTTGACTGTGTTAAGTTTGTAGGTAGAAAAAGTTCTGATAGCTGAGCAGCAGCTGGTATCCGGCTGAAGGCCATGTGAATAGAAGAGTCTTTTGATGCTTAGGCTTTAGCTGATAGGGATGCACTGGCAGCTATCCATTGTCTTAGGTAATTGTCTAGCTGAAATAATAAGTTTTACTGTCAGGTTTGGTTTTTTATCTATTAAACTTGAAGGCTACCGTCTAGCTGAGACCTGTAGGAGCCAGTAGTCTATGGGAACATAATACACTAATTGTTTCTGCTTTACAGATGATAATGTATTTTTTGATTACTAATAATGAATAAATAAAGACATGCTGAGTCTCTTGGCAGAAGATACTAACACCTCACCAAGTGTCAGTGTCTCCTCATTCTACCTCATCCCCTTCCCCTCAGCCCTTAATTTTCAGCCCCTTACAAGTCTCCGAGGCTGTCTCATCTCATCCTTTCAGGAACCCCTGACAGGACATTTTGCTGGAGGCTGGTCCCCGGCAGTATGTTGTTTCCCTTTAAACATAGAATTGACTTTTGCTAGTTACTTTCTTAAGCTTCACTAACTCAATCATCCTAATAGAACATACTACATATGAGATCTAATTTGTGATATATGGAAAATATTTTAACATGCCAATAAATATT
The DNA here is from genome assembly GCF_964194135.1 of Talpa europaea. Lineage (NCBI taxonomy): Eukaryota > Metazoa > Chordata > Mammalia > Eulipotyphla > Talpidae > Talpa > Talpa europaea. Next base: position 69,201,318 of record NC_140073.1, read on the forward strand.
ACCTTGCTCACAAATACAGCAATCAGATAACATAGATATTCCATAACAATGTCTTCTCATGGAAATTTAGGGGTATTTTTTCCTCAAGATTTCATTACCTAAAGTAAGTATATTTACAATTTTAAGTCAATCCTTGTGCACATCCTTGATTGTTTCCTTATTATAAATATCAAAATGCAATTACTAATTCATAAAGAATGCAAAGTTCAGTCCTTTAATTGATGTTTTCTAAATGTCACCACTCATGTATGAAATTTAGTTTATAGAACTCTTCTCCTTGCTTTATGACAGCCTTCTACTTAATTTTTATTTATATAATTATCAATGAGATTGGAAATAATTTAAATATATTTAATGGACATTTACATTAGCTTTTATGAATCAAACACATGTACCTTCTGCCCAGTTTTCAAAGATATTCTTTTTTTTTTTTTTATGGGACCCTCGCTGGTGGCCGGGGAACGAACCGGCGCTGTAGAGGCTGCAGGCAGCCTTGCAGCCCAGTGCTCAACTGCTGCACCACCAGGGGAGGCCCATTTCAAAGATATTCTTATTTCTACTACTTGTTAAGAGTCATTTATATTTTACATAACTTATTTTGTTATGAAACTGGTTTTTTTTAAGAAACTGTTCTTGTGAAGGTAGCCTTACCTCCATGCTGACATGAATTGAGAAAACAGACTTTTTACATAATAAAGATGAATATAGGAGGACTAATTATACAAGATGAAACAAATAAACCTATCGCTAAACCTTAGAAGGCTGATTACTACTGACATTTTTCCAAAGAATATATATATATTTTGAGAGATAGAGGAAGGTTCGTGATTATGAAATCATTATCAAAGAAAATTCAAATATGTTGCCAAACTTTGAAAGCAGTTACACAAAATGTTCCATGTTTTCATCAAGGCATATATTTTATTTTGCAAGAATGATATTCATACTTGAAGTGTACTGTGTCCTCTAACAAAAGAGATGCTTCATGGGCCTCCCTGGTGGCACAGGCGGTTGAGCAACACACTGTGAAGCTGTCCGCAGCCTCTGCATCGTGGGTTCGATCCCAGCAGGCCAATGAGAATCCCACATGGCACAGCAGACCTCTCCTGTCTCGCCTGCTGCTCCCCTCAGCAGTGCATTTTGTCAGTCTGCTTGTTCTGCTCCCTGCTCTGTCTCTGGTGAATCCTCTCACCCTCCTGCACATCTGGCCTGTACCCCAGTTCTTGTACAAATAAGTAAATCTTTAAAAAAAAAAAGAGAGATACTTCATAACTTATAAGAGAAATAAGAGTGAAATGGTCACTGGTCATTATACAAATGTTTCATTTTACTTTACTACTCTTTAAAAAAATCAAGGCAACATCATATACAAATTTCATAGACATTTACAAATCCGGATTGGTAATAAGGAAAAGTGTGAATAACTTTCCATTTGTTATCCTTTACTTTATAAAATGTCACAATTTCCCAAGTCTTATAAATAGGTTTTGCTTTGTTAGAGGTAATATGCTTTAGAGAAAGCACATTTACTTCAAGTTATATATTAATTTGATTTCTCTATGCATTTTTATTTGAAAAGTTAGAAACCCTCATTATTACATTATGATATAAAGGCAGTGATTCATTATTCTTATATAAGACTTGATTCTAATTTTTCAAAAATAGTATAAAGTTCAAATAAATAGAATTTTTTTCAAAACAATAATGTTATGTATTTGGAATATTGTTAAAGCTTCTTCTAAATCCCCAACTTTTTGAAAATAACTCAGTGAGGAAAAAGGAAAAATTCAGAATGAGAAAACCATTTTACTGTCTTGTCACTGGCAATAGAAAATATAGGACACTGAGTTAGGTTGTTCATTTGAAAATGAGGATAAATTGCATTCCCAAAATAATTAGCTCAAATTTCATGTCTGCATTATAATATACTGTAGAACCAAAGAACACTTTGAAACATTGAAAATGAGATGTAAGGGCCTGCCTGGTGGTGCAAAAGGTTAAGCACAGCACTATGAAGCAATCCACAGCCTCTGCAGCACAAGTTCAATTTCTAGCTGGCCAGGGAGCTACCCACTTGGCGAGGAAGACCTCTCCTGTCTTGCCCCCTGCTCCCCTCAGCAGTGTATTTCAGTAGATCTGCCTGTTCTCTTCCCCACTCTGTCTCTGGTGAATCCTCTCACCCTCGGCATCTCTGGCCTGTACCCCAGCTCTTGTATGCATAAATAAATAAATCCTAAAAAAAAAAAAAGAAAGAAAGAAAATGAGATGTTAAATTGTTAATAGCCAATACAGGAAAAATTCTTAAATTTTTTGTAGTTTCTGTAGCGTTACCTATATTTTCTAAATTTCTCTAAATAGCAAGTTGGAGTAAAAGCGAACACTTTTTCTCTTATATTGGAAATTCAAACATTAATTAAATTTAGTATTTCTGAGAACCTATTGTCTGTGACTCTTTACTCAGGGAGGTATGGTAGGGCTGCTCCTGTGTCTGTGGGACCATAACAACTTTATTTAGTACAATCTTATTGAATTCACTATTTCAGATTATCAATGAAGATTACACAGAAAGGGACTCTCTGGTGGCATAAGAGGTTAAGCACAGCACTGTGAAGCTATCCCCAGCTTCTGAAGCATGAGTTCGATCCCTGACCGGCCAGGGAGCTACCCATATGGCGCAGCAGACCTCTCCTGTCTTGCCCACCAGTGTATTTCAGTCAGACTGAAATACACCCCTCACCAGTGTATTTCAGTCAGTCTGTCCATTCTGCTCCCCACTCTGTCTCTGGTAATCCTCTCACCCCCCACACCTCTGGCCTGTACCCCAGTTCTTGTATGCATAAATAAATAAATCTTTAAAAAATTATACAGAAAACTACTCATGGGGGATATATTATTTTTGATGTCTTCCAACTACAATAGGCTGGTTCTACCTGGTTCCAAGCACATGGGATTTACAACCAGCCTAATATGCTTAAAATGTGTCTAATGAAACCAATACAGTCACTAATGCATGCATACCTCCCACCTACATATATACACATATGCCTTCGTGTATGCCACTGAGGCTGGCAATGTACTATAGACTGCAAGTTACAGTAGCTGACTTTCCATATCCTATATTTTTCCAACCTATAGTTTTCTCTGTGGTAGTTCCTTTTTCACTAGAGCTGATTTGATGCTTCTCCTTCCAAATGGGAATTGCTCCACTTTCTTGCAAAGGGGCAAGCAAGAATGACCTGAGATCTCTCTGGTACATTTTGGACTTGGATTTGAACCAAGTAAGGCAGATTCAAATATATTAGCCTTTATTGCTATTTTAAAAGTTATCTCAGTGAGTCACATTACCCCTGCCTCTCAGATGGATAACATAAAAAGAGAGGAAGAAAGTATATATACTGATAGAACACAATGTTGGTTTTAACACTATAATAATGAAAATACAAAGAGAAATGACAGAGTAGGTAAGATAGTGATTACTTGAAACAGAGACAAAAGTCTTAAGGGAAATTTTATTTGAGCTAGAACTTGAATTCCAGTTAAGTTGAAAATTAGTTCAGCAAATATTAGATAAATATTTACTATAAATTTCACCAATGATAATCTTTAAAAACATGATATAAATCTATGGATTAATAACACTTTCCTCCATATTAATTACTTAAATGTCATGGAAAATGGGACTGATTTGTGGGTTAGAATTTGAGGATATTTTTAGGTAGTGTAAATATAAAGGTACTTTAGACATGCACTGTCAATTTGAAGATGATGTAAAGAAGATGGAAGAAGACTTTATCAGAAACTTTAGGAGACTGAAGGCAAGGCCAGGAGCTAGATTTCAATGTGGTAGACATATAATTAAAACGTCTTCTGTGCCTTTTATAGTTCAGAAAAAGGAATTGGAGAACTATGTGTTAAAGTGTATCATTCCTCATTCTCATGAATATACCTAGTCAAATAATAATGTACACATTATAATGTTATATGAGCGCATAACAAAATCCCAATAATTAAACAAAACACATACTTCCTAATATTCATTTAGAAAGATAAAGAATATAAAGTAGAAAACTTTAACATGCTAATCTGATAAAAAGATTTTTTTTTAATTTTTTTTTATAGAGGCATGTTTATTTTATTTATTTATTTGTTTGTTTGTTTTGTTTATACATGATGCACTGGGTACAGTCGGAAGCACAGGCGGGTGAGAGAATTCACCAGAGCCAGAGCAGGGAGCAGAGCACGCAGAAGGACCGAAGTACACTGCTGAGGGGAGCAGCGGGCGGCAGGAGAGGTCTGCGCGCCATGTGGGACCCTCCTCCGGTGGCCGGGGAGCAGCCGGGGATAGAACCGGCGCAGCAGAGGCCGCGGGCAGATTCGCAACCCAGCGCTCAACCACTGCGCCACCGGGGAGGCCCAAAAAAAAGATGATTTTTTTTTTAAGAATACATGACTTTTCAACTGTGTAGAAACATGAAGTTTAGGATGCAGAGGATTAGAGTTAAAGGTATAGATCCAACAACTCAAAATATTAATAGAAGCAAATTATTGTAAAGTTACAATAAATAGTAAGTATTTATTGTATATTTAAATAAAAATATTTAAAGCAAATACAGATAAGTTTCCGGGACTTACTAATGTGGAATTTGAAACACTAGAATCAAATTTAGGACTTTACACACCTGAGTTAATTAATACCCACACACATACATACACAGCATTTAGATTTACTCCAGGGACTGTTAGTGCTTTATCTTTGGTGTTTCATGCCATGTTTTCCTTATCTGATATTGTTAAAAGAGTATTTTTGTGAAAGGTTTACATGTGTTCATAATGAAAAATTTAGATCTCGTTCTGTCAGTATTTCAATTTGGTACTGAGAACAGACATTTGATTTCTCAAAATCTATATAACTATACATTGCTGTTAATATATTCAAAGCAGAATTATCCATATATCATTATTTAAAACCATGCATTCCCCAATATCATGCTAATATGGCAACCAACAATGTAAATGTACATAAGTGAACACACACCTATGCACCAATATGAATTTTGAATAAAATACTGGAATGCAATTGCTACTCAAACTCTCTTTTCTCTATCCCTCTCTCTCTCTCTCTCTCTTATACACACACACACAGTTATAATTAATGATTCTATGATACTCAATGGGCAATTTTCAAATCTTCACCACCTTTCTACCCTTAAAATATAAATATGAACATGCAAGAAAGCATTGCCTATTACTTCTACTTGTCTTATCCTCTAGAAACATGTTTTACTGAGTTCTGTATTTCCATAAAATTGAATATGATATCCAACATTAATTGATTCTGGATGGTTGTTTTTGCATAATTGTGTTTAAAAAAGGCCTGTCAATACAATTTTCTCTCAATTGTCACAGTAATGTCAAATAAAATAGGTTCAGGTGCAAATATGATAATTAATTTTTCAATTATTATAGCACCATCACCTAAGTAAATACAGCCCCAAAATATAATCAATACATGGTTTATAAAGCATCAAATTCCTTTAATGCTTTAATAAACTTGAAAGTTCATCCACATCAATAATTCTACCACTTTCATTCAGGTAATTTTGCTTTTCATTATGATGGGTATTGTCCTCTCCATTTGGCAGGTGAAATACATTAGAATTTCAGAGTTGAAATTCTTTCTTCTGAGGGTTCTTGGAGATGTGATCTCATGACAATCATCATACGAAAAGTTCAATTTTTAAAATTTATTTAGTTCAAGAGTGAACAAAGTGAAAGAAATTGCTTTCTCGATGCTTTGCCATGGAAAACATGGGGCTAATTTGGTGACAATGTATTGATTAACTACAATTCAAATTGGATAAATTTCCATTGTTTATTATTACTTTTGTTTTCAATTCTGATAGAATCTATTCACCAAAATCAACTCTGATCAATGTCTGAGTTTTGCTTGTTCTCTTCTATGTATTTTACGTTTTCAAATCTTATATCTAATTTTGAGTTATTTTTTGTATGTGATAGGAGATATTGGACTCGTTTCTTTCTTTTGCATATGAATGTCCATTCCCAAAACCATTTAGGTAGAGACATTCCTTTCTCGACTGTATACTCATTGTACATATTAACTACACATGTAAGTGTGAGTTTATTTCTGGGCTTTCATTTCTGTCCACTAGTCTATGTGGCTATTTTTATTCCAATAACTGTATGTTGTGATTACAATAGCTTTATATAACTATAGTAATACTATAGCAGTTTGAAATCTGAGTATGATACCTTCATTCTTTATTGGGATTGCTTTGACCTTTCAGGATCTTTGTGGTTCCATATAAATGTTAACAATGTTTATTCTATTTCTGTAAAGAATGACATTGCAACTTTCATGTAAATTGCATTGTAAGTGTATATTGTTTTGGGTAAGGTGGTCATTTTAACAATGTTAATTCTTAAAATCCATGAGCAGGAAATATCCTGGTACGTTCCATATATTTTATATTGAATTATTTATTGAGGCGACATTAGTTTACAACACTTCATACGCCTTAGAGGTATAGGTTCATACCTCCACAGATGTATGTTCCTACATTGCACCCACTACCAAAGCACCCACAATTCTTCAACACAGCCCATTGGACCTCCTTTTGTCCCTTTACTCCCCATACCCCATCCTCCCTCTCTGGTTGACCCAGTTCTATAGTCAAGTTTCTAGTGTTTGTTTTGGTTTTATCTGTTCCTTTGTTTTGTTTCTCTGTATTCTGCACAAGAGAAATTATCAGGAATTAGTCTTTCTCCTTCTTACTTATTTTACTTAGCATTTTTAATTAATTTATTCCAGTTTCATCCATGTTATTACAAATGGCAAGAGTACATCTATTCTTGTAGCTGAGTAGTATCTTATGCTACTTATATCTTACAGTATTTGTTATACAGGTCTGTCACCTCCCTTGTTAACATTATTCCTAGATCTTTAATTATTTTTTTGTGTGATCGCAAATGGGTTTCCCTCTTTATTTTGTTGTCTGCATGTAAGAATACAATATACTTACAGATATTGATTTTTTAGCTTGTGAATTCACTGTACCAATTTACTGTTTTGAAAATGTTTTAGTGGATTCTGTAAGGTTTTCTATGTAAATTAACATGTCTTCTGCAAATAGTGGCAATTTTAAAATTCAAGTTTTGCTTGAATTCTTTCCAAATCTTTTCTTGCCTAATGGCAATAGTGAAAGTAGACATCCTTGTCTTGTATGTAATATTAGAGGAAAAGCTTTTAATTTTTTATAACTGAATGTGAGATTAGATGTGGTTTTGCCATTTATGACGTCTGTTTTCTCAAGTATGTTTCTTCTATTCTCATTTTTGTGAGTTTTTATCATAAACAGATGTCAAATCTTATCAAGTGGTTTCTCTGCTTCTACTAAAATCACCATATAATTTTTACCTTTCCTTTTGCTGATGTGGTAAATTACATTATTAATTTATTGGTGTTGAACAATCCTTGCATCCATGGAATAAATCCCTCTTCCTCATGATGTATGAACCTTTTAATACATTGTTAAACTTGGTTTGCAAGAATACAGATGAGGGTTTTTGCATCTATTTTCTTTTCTTTTAAAGATTTATTTTATTTATTTATGCATACAAGAACTGGGGTATAGGCCAGAGGTGTGAGGGTGAGGATTCACCAGAGACAGAGTAGGGAGCAGAATGGGTGGATCTACTTAAATACATTGCTGAGAGGAGCAGCAGGAGAGACAGGAGAGGTCTGCTGTGCCATGTTGGTTAACTCCCTGTCCAGGGATTGAACTCATGCTACCGTGATGGGCGATGGCTTTATAGTACTGAGACTTTAACCTCTGCACTACCAGGGAGGCCCAGCATCACTTTTATTTAGGAATATTGTTTATTAATTTTCTTTTTTTGTGAATACATTGTCTACCTTTGTTGTCAGTGTAATGCTGGCTTTACACGATGTATTTGGAAGCATTCCCTCTTTCTCAATTTTTTAGAAGATCTTAAGAAAGGTATGTTATATTAGTTTTTTTTTGTAGGTGTGGTAGAACTCAATAGTAAAACCACCTGGTCCTGCCTGGACTTTTCTTTTTTGGAGACTTTTGACTGCTATTTCAATTTCATTGCTTGTTTTAGCTTATTATGTTTTTCTATTTATTTCTGATTGAGTCTGAGAGATTGTAAACTTCTAAAAATGTATCCAATTTGTTCTACATTATGCATTTATAGGCATAAAGATGTTCATGGTTGTCTATTATGATCTTCTATATTTCTAAGATGTCTGTTTTAAGTTTTTGTTCATTTTCAATATATTTATTTATATAAATATATTTAGTTTTCCTATTTTTTCTTATTCAGACTAGCTAAAGGTATATTTATTTTGCATATCTTTTTGACAAATCAGCTTCTGATTTTATTGAATTTTTATATTTTTAAATGTTTAATTAATTTCAGACCTATTTTTTATAACTTTCTTCAAGTGGATTTTGCTTTTGTTTATTCCTTTTACTAGCTTCTCAAAATGTAAAGTTACATTATTTATCATCTTTCTTGGTTCTTTATGTATGTATGCCTGGCTTGCTATATACTTAACTTTTAATACTACTTTTGCTGTGTTTCAAAGGTTCTGATAATTCATGTCTTCATTTTCATTTATCTGGAGTATTTATTTTTATATCTCCTTTGATATCATTGTTATCTCTAGAGTCATCCACACATCTGATGGTTTTATCATTTTTTTGTGATTGATTTCTAGTTTGATATCACTATGATCAAAAAAGATACTTGATATGATTTCAGACTTCATAAGTTTATTTTCACATGTTTTGTGGACAACTTGTATCTGTCCTAGAGAATGTTCCATGAGCAGTGGAGAAGAATATCCAGGAGAAAATCACCATCTGAAAATTGAACAGTAGAAGTATTCAGGCAATAACATACATGTACATTTGTAATGCCATGATGTTTTATGAATTTACCTTTAAAATTGGGCACTATTCTCACATGACTCAACAAAAGCAAAGTAAACAATCCAGTCAATAAATAGGCAGAAGAACTTAAAAGACACTTCTTCAAAGAGGAAATGCAAATGGCCAACAGGCATATTAAAAAATGTTCAACACCCCTTATCATCAGGGAAATGCAAATCAAAACCACAACGAGATACTACCTTACACCAGTAAGAAAGGCACATATCAAAAAAAGCTAGTAACAACAGATATTGGCGAGGATGTAGAGAAAGAAGAACTCTCCTACATTGGTGGTCGGAGTAGAAACTGGTCTAACCACTATGGAAATCTGTCTGGAGGTTCCTCAGTCTACTAAAAATGGAGCTACCATATGACCCAGCAATTCCACACAAAAGACACAAAAACATTGATTCAAAAAAATGCCAGTACCCCTATGTTTATTGCAGCACTATTTGTAATCGGTAAAACCTGGAAGCAACCCAAATGCCCCAAAATAGATAATTGGGTCAAGAAGATATGGTACATACACACAAAGGAATACTATTCAGCAACCAAAAATGAAAAAAATCATGCCATTCACAGCAACATAGATGGAGCTAGAAGGAATTATGCTTCCACTCCCTCAGAGTGGAAGATGGACAATACAATCCTGCACAGCCTTTCTTATTTTGTTACCAGGGACCTAGTCTGTTGGAAGGACCCCAACTCCTCTATATATGTTTCCCTTAGTCAATAGTGTCAAAACCACAGGGTTTCTCTTTCCCTTCTGCAGGACTCTTGCCAGAGCCCAAAGCTCCAACGCAACATCTGTGTCAATTACACAGGACTGCAGCCTCCAATATTAACTCCATTTACATTTAGAGTTAATATTGATATGTTGGCATCTGTATTTGCCATTTTGTTTGTTCTTGGGGTGCAGTGCCTGCAATAGTTCCTTTCCACTCACAGACCTGCTTGATCTGTAGTCTGTTCTCACTGTTGTTGTTTTTCATTCTGTTGTTCTGAGTGTACCGGCTTTGTGGGTGGGAGAGGGTAGCAGAATTCTCTAGATGTTTTCATTTATACTTTCAATCTCAAATTATACTTTGATCAAGTTTATTCTTTCTTAAGCAACTTGAAATACATTTTTTAAGTCTCAAATGATTTACTCCTTTTCATCAACTTTTCTTATTTTCATTAAATTCTACCTCTTATTTCCTTTCTATTTTCCCATTTTTATTCTGAGATTTTTGAATTTCTAAAATTTGGTATTTCTTAATATCATCAATAGGTTGTTTGATAGCATTGTTTTGTTATCTGTTGTCCATTTTTTGGTTGATATTTGTGATTACTGTTTTCTAAAACTTTTTTTTTTTAAGATTTATTTATTTATGCATACAAGTACTGGGTACAGGCCAGAGGTGCTGGGAGGGTTGAAAGGATTCACCAGAGACAGAGTGGGGAACAGGACAGGCAGACCGACTGAAATATACGATGAGGGGAGCAGCGGGTCAAATGGGAGAGGTCTGCTGTGCCATGTGGGTTGCTCCCTGGCCAGCCGGGGATTCGAACTGATGCTGCAGAGGCTATAGATAGCTTCAAAGTGCTGTACTTAACCCTTTGCGTCACCAGGGAGGCTCTGGGATTATTCTTTTCATTAGTATAAACTTTGGTGGTTCTTCCTTTCATTAGGATAGACTATCTAAGGATTGTGATTATCTTTTATTTGTTTTCATAGGTATTTAGTATGCCAGCAACATCTGATGTTGCTATTGAAACTGGTAAAAATATGATTTGACTTACTTTTTTCTTAGCTAAAAGCCATATTTTTGTGTTGGCTTTATGAAGTTCACTTGAATTATTGAGTTACTTTATTTTCTTTTGGAAAAATGAGGGTCCCTGATTTTAACAGATGAGGTAGCTTTTTTTTTGGGGGGGGTTGATTTTGGATATTGATACTTTAATATCTACCTCTCACTTTCTTCTTTCCCTTTCTTGTCAAACCTGTAGATGCAACTTTCTCCTTTGCTTAACACACCCTTCTTTGAAAACTATGCCTTCCAAAAAGATCTTGCTATCCCTCATATTTTCTAGGTCTCAGCAGATGGTGTGGAGATGTCTAAGGTATCACAGACACAGATGGTTTGAATTATTTCCCCAGACTGAGTGGATATTCTCCTGTGTGTAAGGTTATCAGTGTCAAGGCCACTGCAGGGCCCACAGCACTTTCCTTTTTCATTAAGTTCCATCTTGACTTTCCTTCGGCCATGTTCCTGACCTGGTTTAATTTCAGATTTTTATTTGTCCATTCACATGTGAATTAAAGTTTGTAACATTCTGTTTCTTCTAGTTCTATGTTAGGAATGAGTTACATGGAGTTTTATTTTCTTTTCTTTATGATGTTTGTTTTGTACAGAATGTGTTTGGTCATAGGATTTAGGTAGTCAAAATGAAGTCTATTAATCCCTCAATAGTGTCATGAGGTCTTGTTTCCTCCAAGTGATCTGTCTGATCTGCTCCTTCTGTGCTGACTACAAGCCAGTTTGGGCATGCAATGGAGAATGTGCTCAGGTATTAAAGAAACCCTTGAATCTTGGTATTAGGGTCAATGTGATGTCTGTGGTAACTGGCTATGTTATCTCCACTTCCATCCTCTCACTGTACAGTATGCATGACAAATTCTTATACTTAAACACTCAATTTGTAGTTCTATTTTGCAAAGAATTATTTAGGTTGTTGATATTTGCATCTCTTCTGGGAATTAGCTTTATAAAAACTATTTTCCTAAAATTAGGGCCCTTGAGATTTATATTGATTAGTCAAAAGTAATTGCTTATAAAATTATTCTTGTAGGGCCTCCCTGGTGGTGCAGGGGTTTGAGCACAGTACTGTGAAGCTATCTGCAGCCTCTGGAGCACAGGTTCGATCCCCAGCAGGCCAGGGTGCTGCAGACATGGTGCAGCAGACCTCTCCTATCTCCCCTACTTCTCCCCTCGGCAGTATGTTTCAGTTGGTCTGCCTGTTCTGTTCCCCACTCTGCCTCTGGTGAGTCCTCTCACCCCCTACACCTCTAGCCTGTACCCCAGTTCTTGTATGCATTGGTGGATGAAAGAATGCATGAATCTTTTTAAAAAAATTATTCTTGTATTTGTTGTACATATTTGAATAATCTGGTGTATATTATTAAATTGTGTTTCAAAATTTTAATGAATCAATTATGAAAAGAACACAACTATATGTATATGCATATATACACATATATACATTATTGAGACATTTTTGGATGTCATGACAAATCTTTAAATAAAAAGACATCACGCAATATTTTTTAAAATGCCTTACAGTATTTTGGTGCATAATTGTACCAAAATACTATTATCTTTTTTTTAAAGGACTTCTTCCTTTTTTAAAAATAGGTATTTATTTATGCAGATAAGAGTTGGGGTACAGGGGCCTCCCCAGTGGCGCAGCGTTTGAGCCCTGGGTTGTGAAGCTGCCTACAGCCTCTACTGCAACGGTTCCATCCCCGGCTGCTTCCCGGCCACTGCAGGAGGGTCCCGCAGACCTCTCCTGCCACCCGCTGCTCCCCTTGGCAGTGTACTTCGGTCCTTCTGCCTGCTCTGCTCCCCGCTCTGGCTCTGGTGAATTCTCTCACCCTCCCGCGCTTCTGACTGCACCCAGTGCTTGTATGTATGTATGTATGTATCAATCAATCAATCAATAAATAAATCTTTTTTTAATTTAAATAATAAATTTTATTTTTATATTCCCCCATACAATTGCAAACCCCCCATTCTGACCCCAATCCCTCCCCTCCCGACCCCAACCCCCCAAAAGTGTCTCTGGTTCATAATTTTTTGTTGATTTTGATTTTCACTTTCTTATAGTTATTCATTTTCCTGGTCCCTTATTTAAGTTTTCTAGATTCCTGCTATGAGTGAGACCATCCGGTATTTTTCTTTTTCTTTTTGGCTTATTTCGCTGAGCATGATCCCTTCCAGCGCCATCCATGTTGCTGCAAATTGCATGTGTTTATCTTTTTTGAATGCTGAGTAATATTCCATGGTATACATGTACCACATCTTCTTGATCCAGTCATCTATTTTTGGGCATTTGGGCTGTTTCCAAAGCTTAGCTATTGTAAACAGTGCTGCTACAAACATAGGGGTGCAGGTGCTCTTTGGAATTGATGTTTCTGTGTCCTTTGGGTAAACATCTAGGAGTGGAATTGCTGGATCATATGGAAGCTCTATGTTTAGTAGGTCCAGAAATCTCCACACAGCTCTAATAAATAAATCTTAAAAAAAAAAGAGTTGGGGTACAGGCCAGTGATATGGGGGGTGAGAGGATTCACCAGAGACAGAGTGAGGAACAGAACAGGCAGACTGACTGAAATACACTGCTGAGGGGAGTAGCAGGAGAGACAGGAGGGGTCTGCTGCACCATGTGGGTTGCTTCCTGGCCAGCCTGGTATGGAACTCCTGCTGCAGAGGCTGCGGATTGCTTCATAGTGCAGTGCTTAACCCCTTGCGCTACCAGGAAGGCCCCCCCAGATTATCTTTTTTTTAATTTTTTTTTAAAGATTTATTTATTTATTTATTTATACAAGCACTGGGTAAAGTCAGAAGCGCAGGAGGGTGAGAGAATTCACCAGAGCCAGAGCAGGGAGCAGAGCAGGCAGAAGGACCCAAGTACACTGCTGAGGGGAGCAACGGGTGGCAGGAGAGGTCTGTGCACCATGCGGGACCCTCCTCCGGTGGCCGGGGAGCAGCCGGGGATCGATATCCAGCGCTGCAGAGGCTGCGGGCTGCTTTGCAACCCAGCGCTCAACCGCTGCACCACTGGGGAGGCCCCTAAAGCTGTGTTTTTAATAAGTATTTGGCTGTGATGATAATTATGTTAATGATGAATGCTATTCATTCTTTCTAATATTCCATACACCTGTTAGTTATTGTGCAAACAAGATGTTAATATTCATGAAAAGCCAATTAAGATCATATTATTATTTATGTGTTGTACTTCGAAACACAATGAGACTAAGGAATTTACCAGAACTTCACAATGAGTAAAATGACTGAGTTAGAATTTGAGCACAAGACTCTTACCATTAAAAGCTTTTTCTTTAAATAGGTGCATTGCATTCTCCTGATTAATGAAAAAAGAAGCTTCAGAGTTTAAAAATGCTTTTAATGTGAAATGGGGCTTATCTTAATTTTCTAGAAGTAAAATATATTTGGTTTTCTTTTATTTCTATCTTCTGTAAACCCATCATTTGCACTTTTAAATGAACCTCTTGTTACCTGTGAACTGTTCTTCCAAAACCAAAAATAAATTGAAACTCCCTTCAAATCGTAATTGCTTCAGATGTTTAATCTACACAATAAGACCAATAACCCTGATTCAATTCACAGGACTGTGGAAAGAAAAAGCAAATACAAAATACATGCAAACACAATTGTAAAACTTTTGCAAATAAAATACAGCTATAGAAATGCAAATTAACAATAATTATAATTGTTTTTGAACACTAGTATTTCAGAATACAGGTGTTGGTAAACACCTCTTCTCCTTACAAATTCACATTCATAGAAGAGAGAGTCATGTTTTCCCTGGCCGGATAACACAGTCAATTGGAATAGTGGGGAACCAACTATTTATTACAATACACAAGTTAATTGAAAAAGACCAACAGAAATGAGTCTCTCAACCTCTAGCTCTTACTTAGATGACTTTCTACTTCTCTGGGACTTCTATCTTTTCCTAGCTTCTCTAACTCTAATATGTCATCCCAAACCATTCTTTGATAAATGAAATTTCAGCAAGACCTGCAATCACTTGTCTTGTCCAATCAGCTGCACACATTCTCTCAGGCTCAGGATTAGGACTCCTTCCTCATTCCTAAGGAAAGGATTGCCTTTTCCTTCCTCTGAGCTGTTGTTGCCCTTCTCCCTCCCGGACGTCCTAGATTTCCTCTCCCTTAATGTTTCTTAGATACTACCATGGAGTCTTTGGATGTAGATTCATTAGTAGGAATATATTATCTTTGCCAATGTAGAAACTTGTCTCTATTAGACTTCTCACCAAAGTGTATCTTCCATCATGACTGATCATACAAATACTTCTTTGTCCTAACAACTTGAGAGGAGAATGCTACCCTTTTTTTTTTTTTTCCATTGTATTTCTTAGTACAGTAGTTAGCATGGAGAGAAGCCCAAATGTGTTAACAATTTAGAGTAACCTAAGATTCTATCTTGGGGAGATGTGGGAAGGAATTTGTCTTTTCTTTAAATGTGAGTTGAGAGATTGTTTCCAAGACTTCTAGAAATAGAAAGAAAGAATTTTTTTATTTTCAAAGAAAAATATCAGTTGGTGCTTCCCGGTGGCCCAGGGGTTAAAGACACTGGGCTATCAAGCTATTGTCAGCCACTGCAGCATGAGTTTTTTCCCCTGTGGGTAGGGAGTTACCCACATGGCACAGCAGACCTCTCCTTTTTCACCCACTGCTCCCCTCAGCAGTGTATTTCAGTCAGTCTGCCTGTTTTGCTCCCCAAACTCTGTCTCTGGTGAATCTTCTCACCTCCCCCACAACTCTGTATATTCTCCAATTAGACTGAATTTAACAAAATGTATGAATACTCAAAACACATGCGAATGTTAGATCACACTTTTAAAAATTTAGTTTGTATGTGAGTTTAAGAGTGAAACTCATCACAAAGCATTCAAGAAAGTTAAAATTTTGATGGCATCACAGTGAGCTTTCCAAACTAATGTAGAGGAAGACAGGAAATGAATTGAAAAAAATGTTTCTTTGTCTAACAAAATTATATTCAAACAAGGGGAAGAAATTTTGCTTTAGTGGGGATCCCAAAGTGGGGATTCGAAACTGAATTCCTGGAATAAAAAACAAGAAGGGTCCTCTGGTGGGGAAAGACTTGCCTGAAGAGGAATTCACTACTTTGGGGAACCACAAGGAAGCTTTTCCCTGCCTCAGGTAATGAGTGGTAAAAGAAAGTTCTCTTGGGAAATGTAAATTCCCAGTAGATAAAAATGAAAGTTGAATTACTCACATGTTTGGAATCTCCGGTATAGAATATTATTCTGAAAAGTACACCCAAACCAGTGATTCCCCATTGCACCCTCCAGAGACAATGCACATCTATGCTGTAGAAACACTTTCCCAGTCAAATGGAAATCATGGGTAAATATGATTTTATACCCAAATATAAAAATTAGATGAGGGGGCCTCCATGTGGGCATAGGGTTTAAGTGTCAGCACTGTCACTGCTTCAGCCTAAGTTACATCGCTGGCCAGGGAGCTAACCCACATGGCGCAACAGACCTTTCCTGCATCACCCACTGTTCCCCTCAACAATATTATTTCAATAGATCTGCCTGCTCTGTTCCCCACTCTGTCTTTGGTGAATACTCTTTTGTCCCACCACCTAAACTCTGGTCTACACCCCACTTCTTCTATGCATAAATAAATAAATAAATAAATAAATCTTTAATGATTAATTAATTAATTAATTTTAGAAAATTAGATGAAGTCACTAGATGGCTGAGTAACCCATCAGGAGTGAGAACCACAAAGCACACCAATCTTTGAGATGGAAACCGTTTTTTAAAAAAACATGTACCTTTAAAAAGTAAAACACTGTCAAATAAACATACATGATATAACGGATAGAGAAATAAATGATATAAAGCATAATGGAAGAGCAGAACTACATGGAAAAGTAGGTGGATTTGCAAATGAAAATGATAGAAGTTGATTCTTCTATTGACATTAAACTTAAACATTAACAAAATGAGGGGCCTCCCTGGTGGCACAAGGGGTTAAGCAAAGCACTGTGAAAGTATCCACAGCTTTCTGCAGCACGAGTTCTATCGCCAACCTGCCAGGGAGCAACTCACATGGCACAGCAGACCTCTCCTGTCTTACCCCGTGCTCCCCTCTGCAGTGTATTTCACTCAATCTACCTGTTCTGCTCCACACTCTGTCTCTGGTGAACCCTCTCACCCTCTGCCTGTACCCCAGTTCTTAAATGCATAAATAAATCTTTAAAAAAATTAACAAAATGAAAAAATCTGGGTAAAGTGTATATTAGTATCTTTGGTCTACTTTTGCAGCTTCTTGTGGACCTGAAATCTAAAACATAAAGTTACAAAATAGATTAATCAGTTTAATGTGATATGGTAGCTTACTAGTAGCAAAATCTATATAATTGCACACAAAATCAACAACAGACCTCCCTCATTTATTGCTACAGGTGCAAATATATTAAAACATTAACAGACAAAATCCAAAAAGCACTTTGGATCTCCACAGGATACCTGCAGAATATCGACAATACATTCACAGAATTTACTTGACTGGAACTTAATAAGCGGACTAGTTCCAAAGGCCTGGGAATGTTAAAAATGTCAAGAATGTGTATTTAGCAAGTAGGATCTCATAAAAAAGTAGGAAGCTTTTAAAACTCCTAAATCTTATTGAAAATCCATAAGATAGTAGCTATGATATAAAGACTGTCCAACAAGATTTATAGGAGTTGAGAATTGTGGACACAAATCTGCAGAGAAGAAGATAATGCTATTCTCTGATTTCTTGTGGGTGTGGAAACCAAGACAAGAACCCCAGTAAACCCACTCAGTCTCCCAGGACACAAAGAACAGAAGATGGAGACTCCATCTGTAAGCATAAATGGACAAGAAACTGTAGCCCAACTCTTTTGTCTGTCAGCATTGTTGTAGTCCTTTTTTTTTTTTTCAAATTGTGATAGTATTGGTTTACAATCTGGCATATGATATAGAGCAATAGCATCACCCCCTTCAGTTGTTACCACACTACACCTACCACCAAGACACCCACAGACCACCACAGTGCACTTGCTTTCCTCCCTCTTACCCCCTCTGGTAGTCTCAGTTTTACAGCCAGATTTCTAGAATTTGTGACTGGTTTGGTTTTACCTGACCCCTTGTTGTGTTTCTCTATACTCTACATCTAAGTGAAACCATTGTATTTGTCTTTTTCTTGGTTTATTTTGCTTGGAATAATTTCCTCCATTTCATCCATGTTGTCACAAATAATGGTTATATTTTTTATAGTTGTCAGTAATATTCCATTGTGCATTGTCCTTTCTTTAGATGAGGAAACACATCTTAAATGCATGTAAAACAAATACCATTGACACCCATCAATTATTGTATCATGATAGGGTAGCATTAATTCTATATTTTCTAAATGACATTAATTTTTGCATGGCAATGTTAACTATCACAAGAAATTTTCATATAAAACAACAGGAATAAAAAAGAGGGAGGAGAAAATATTTAACACAGTGCAATCCTTGTTTGTGGACATGGCCAGGAAGTCCAATGCTGCTGTCTCTCTCTCTTTCTCTTTCTCTCTCTCTCATCATCATCATCATTCCATGTTCCTATTATCCTCTTCTAAATTCTTGTCTCCTCAGAAGTTTTTCCTAATGATGCCATTCAGAGGAACCATAAAAGTGCTGCCTTTTCTTAGTTTTACACAATTGAGCTTTATTACATTTTACCTTTATAGCTGATTATGGATGCAGAGATGCTAAAACAAATTCCACAGGGTATACACCTACTCTTCTTGTACCTATGAGAAGGATCAACCAGTTTTTTCATAATAGTCATAAACAATCACCCAGCTATGTTAGATGTCTTCCTCTGCCTCTAAATTCAGGGATATGAGTGACAACAAAGGACCAGATAGTCTCCAAATTCAATTTATTGTGATCGTGGATGGTTTCAATGGTGACAAAATTTTCTTTTAATCACTAGGCCTTTTATCAAGTCAGTGGTTGAGGGGAGCAGAAACCAATAGTTTCTAACATGTATATCAGATGTAATAATGAGAGACAGAAATTCCTACCTATTATCCCTGTATTCCTAGTTCTGGAGAAATAGTACAAATAGTGAATTTTGGCCTAAGATTTATTATATATCAGGGAGGAAATCTTCCTAATATCTCAGGGTGATTTTCCTTTTCACTGATAAATTCATGACAAGAAAATACCAGAAGTTTAAGCCCATTGCTAGATCTCCTTATTGATAAAATGAATACTTTAGGAAGAAGTGATGACATGTGGGATTCCATTAAAATTCATGAGGTAAAATGTTGGTGCTGGCAGAAGTCCTGAGGATTGGAAATATAAATCACTTTTAAAATAATTTTATATTCCTCTAAGGATAAATTAATTATTTTTTCCTTAAAAGAACTAAAACTATCAACCTCATATCTAATGGCTCATTTTTTTTCCTAGTAGGATGAGATCAATCAGAGTTCAATGTTGATTCTTGTTGTTGGAAGTTCAAGCACTCTGTAATGATTTCTGCCAAATCAACATAAGAGCATGAAATTCCAAGTTGTTGAGCTCACTCAAGACTCCATTCATATGTCTTAACCATTTTTTTTTGTGTGTGTGTGGACCATGTCAACAAGTTACAGATTTATTATAGTCAATAATACTGTATTATATACTTAAAAATTTTTATTTGTGATTATTTAGTTTTCTCACTAAAATGAAGAATGGCAATTACATCACATGATAGAGGTGTTCTCTAACACTATGGTGATAATCATTTTGCAATATATAAATTATCAAATAAAAATTTATATACCTTCAATGTACATGATATTATATACCATTTATATCAATAAAGTTGAAATATAAATAAGGATCAATGCACATTTATGAGCTAGATCATCATCTCCATCTAATTATTGAGACCCTCACTGTTGTAGAAACTCTCTGATGAACATTTATATGGAACATACATATCTTCACAATCTAATTCCTGTCTAACCAGTATGTTCAAATACTTATTCCTCAGAAATCATTTTCTATTATCTTCCGATATTGCTTTAACTGAGTTACTGGACAACTATGAATCAATGTAGATCTATTAACACAGATTATACCTTCTCCCATAGAAAGTAGACAAACAGATGTATTGCCTGAAATACAGCATGCTTGGTAAAGCCTCTTCCATCACTATCTTTGTTACTATCCACAATAAGAGTCATAGAAATAAAGAAGATGTGTTATTCTGTTATCAGCATTCCATCTCATATGGACAAACATCTATAATATGACTAGCATATTAGACAGAGTTTCCTTTATTGAAACTGTTCAACAAATAAACAAAAAAAACTACCAGTGTTACATCAACCAATAAATTACTCACTTAAGAGTTCAGTGCCCTGGTATGGGTCTGATTATTATTACTAAAGGAAAGGGATCTTTTTCACAATTCACACTGGGTATCTTCTCTTTCAGCAGAACTCATATTTTTACTTACCTTGATGAGTCCAGTAGAGGATTTTTTTCCTTTTCATCAGAAATAATGGAAACTTTTGAATGGTAAAAATGAAATGTGCAGAGATTTTACAACTCAATCATCTATGATTTGAAGTAAAACTTTTGTAATTATTGTTTGCTTTAATCTTCCTTCTGGTCATCGGAAGACAGTCTGTCTTCTTTGGATTAAAGAAATCCAAAATATTAAAGCAAACAATAATTACAAAATTTGGATTTGGATTTGAAAATTTGAATAATCTGAATCTGGTGATATGACAGGTTAGTGACAATGCCAGGCTCATCTCTTCCATATACCACAGCTAAATTGAAGCAGACTAAAACAAATAACACCCAAAAGATAAACAGATAACTAAAACACACATCAGAAATATCAGTCCAAATGAAAGGGGTGAGAAAATATTTCATAGAACTGTGTTGACAGCAATACCAGGGCAATAAAACAAACAGGAGGCAAAGATAACTACATATGAAACTGCTGTATGGAACATTCCTACAACTGTTCATTCAGGGGCACGTGTCCCTGTTAGGAACTTTGGAGACCCAGTGGTCCCCTGAATAAGGGTGTCACATAGTTGGCCCCCAGGAGAAGATGCTCAATTGGAGAACCATAGGAGAAGGAGTACAAAGTGACTTTAACTGGTTTGAGACAGAAGCTCCAATGTAGAACAGCTAGTGTCCGAAACCAGCTGGTGCCCCAAACCAGGTCAGATAATCCTTGTATCCTAATGGATGATACTGAGGTTGCAGCCTGAGGCTGAGATATTAAAAAAATTACAACAAAACCACCAGCACCCATGTAAGATGGAAACCAACAACAATTTAACATTCACTAAGCAGAATTTAAGTAACTGTTAAGAATAGGAGCAAACACCCCAGGGGAGGGCTCTATATTGAAAAATAAAGTTATCTCCTGGTTTGTGATGCTGTCTCAACTATAATCCAAGCACCGCTTAGAAGTGGAAGCTGAGGACCTCCCTGGTGGTACAGGGGTAAAATACAGTGCTACCAAGTTATCACCAGCCACTGCAACACGAGTTTGATCCCCCGGCCAGGGAGCAACCCACATGGCATAGCAGACCTCTCCTGTCCCTCCTGCCGCTCCCCTCCGCAGTGTATTTCAGTCAGTCTGCCTGTTCTGCTCCCCACTCTCTTTCTGGTGAATCTTCTCATCCACCAGCCCCCGCACCTCTGGCTTATACCCTCATCCTTGTATGGATAAATAAATAAATCTTTAAAAAAAAAAGAAGTGGAAGCTGACACTGGTCTAGATGAGGCACTTAGACTGAGGAGCGGTCCTAGAGGAAGAGCTCAGTATAGATCCACAATACACAACACTGGTATCACAACATAATGGAAAGCTTGAATCCCTGATATTCACTGGAGGTGACCTGTCAGTGCCCTATTCTCCGTTTCTTTCAACCTATTACCCCTGGCCTGTAGCATTCCTCTGACCACTTCATCAGGGGGAAACTCAACAACTGAAATTCTAACCTTATTATAATTTATAAATCTTAAAATGAAGAGATAAAATAATATATCATAAATTCTGGAGTAAAAATACCCTGAGAAAAGTCTATATCAGTAGAACTGGAGAACATGCCTGAAGAAGAGTTTAAGGTAACAATTATTACAGTGCTCATGGAATTAAAAAAAAAAATGGATGCTATAAAATAGAAACTGATTAAAGATCAAGAATATATAAAAATTACAAACAGAACTAATGAATCTAAAATATTCTATAACTGAATTAAGAAACATAACGTAGTGCCTCAAGAGCAGAAAAACCAGCAATGGAGAGAATTAGTGCACTCAAAGTCACAATGTCAGAAAACCATAAATAGAACTACAAAGAGAAGAAGTGAAAGCAGTAAAAAGAATACTTTGGAAAGAACTAAAGAGATAGACCATCCTTATCATGAGTATTCCAGAAGGAAGAGAAAAAAAGTCTTAGAAAATTTATTTAAGAAATTATTGCTAAGAAACACTTAAATTTTGGAAATGAACCAGTTATCTTGATCCAACAGGCCCAACAAGTCCAAACAAATTAACACCAGATAGACAGAGACACATTAAGGTAAACTTAGAAGCCTGTGACAATTACATAACAGTAAAAGCTTTAAGAGAAAAATGGGGAACAGATCAGGAATCATAAATTATGCAGTCACTGTATTTTTTCAGTAGAAACTACAAACAAGAAGACAATGACAGAAGACATTAAACATACTTAAAGAAAAATATTTCCAAACTAGCATCTTTTATCCTGCAAGACTAACATTTAAGACAAGGAGGAGTAAGAGGCTTTGCTAAAAAGCAAAAACTAAAAGAATTTATCAGTGCAAAACTTCAAATAAAAAAGTTTGAAAGGAACAGAAAAACAAATATAATGTTAACAAAGGCCTAAATTATATATCCTGGAGGAAGAGTAACAATGTGTTCCATCAGAATGACTATGAGACCAGGTCATCTCTAATGATTCACACAAACAGTCCATCCTATTTTAAATTCAGCCTCCCTGGTGGCACAAGGGGTTAAGACAACCTATGAAGCTATTGAAAGCCACTGCAGCAAAAGTTCGATCCCCTGCCAGGGAGCTAGCCACAAGGTGCAGCAGACCTTTCCTATCTCACTCACTGCTCCCCTCAGCAGTGTATTTCAGTCAATCTGCCTGTTCCGTTCTCTGTCTCTAGTGACTCCTCTCACCCCCACACCTCTGGCCTGTACCCCAGTTCTTGTATGCATAAGTAAATAAATTTAAAATAAAAGAAGTGCTGGGACACAATCCCGCAGGCAAATGATAATCAGAGATAGTCAGGAATAGCTACACTCATCACAAGTAAAAAAGACTTCCAACTAAAGCAGAACATGAAAGAAAGACTTCAACATTGTTTTATGATCACCAGAATAAATAATGGTCATAATGGATGGTGATGGGGAAAAATGAAAATAAATAGAAGTATTAATTAGAAGAATAATAAAGTGAAAATAATATAAAATAGACCATATGGTACATCAAGGTTTGTAGGTATAAACTGAATCAGATTTAGCGTAGGATCATTAAGGCAGAAATGCAAATATATTATTACTTCATTGGGATAAGTAAGATGGCCGAGGGCAATGTTAAGATTAACTCAAAGACTCAAGGATGTATATAGGATAAAGAAGACATAAAAGCGTATTAGAGCAAAGGTGATTCATGGACCAGTGGGTTGGCATATGGTGAGTGCCTCTGCATGAAAACATCCAAAAGTAAGTATATGAAATCATATCATTGTTTCATTAATTTGTTTACAGTAACTACTCTCTCAAACCTTATTCTCTCCAACATTTGCTATCTTTTTTTATTTACTCAAATAATTTTATTGCTTTTTGTTTTCTTTTTTATTTAAACATCCTTGCATTTTTTTTTTCAGTACATAGGCCAAATATTGGCTATCTGTCTGTCAAATGCATCACAGTTTAAACCTTTTACTCTGAGTCAGGACAGTTTTACCAAGTGATTAGAAACTGTATCTTTTATAAGGATTTGATAATGTTTCCAGAAATATTTCTGCTCTATATAAGTTGAATGTTCTTCAACATAGAGATTACTGACTCAAGAAATATTTTTGTGGGCCTCCCTGGTGGTGCAAGAGGTTAAGCACCACACTGCGAGGCAATCCACAGCCTCTGCAACACGAGTTCGATCCCTGGCCAGCCAGAGAGCGAACCTCGTGTCATGGCAGACCTCTCCTGTCTCGCCTGCTGGTCCCCTCAAGAGTGTATTTCAGTCAATCTGTCTGTTCTATTCCCCAATCTCTCTCTGGTGGATCCTCTCATCCCCAGCATCTCTGCCCTGTACCCAGCTCTTGTATGCATCAATAAATAAATATTTTTTTAAAAAAAGAAATATTTTTGTTGAGGGTCTTTTAAGGAATTTGGAATTAGATTTTTTTATTTTTTTAAATAAATCTTTTTTTTTTGGAGGGGGCGGAGCAACATGGTGGCGAGGAGACGCTGCGAGTAAGATCTCCCATTAAAAAAAAGTTAATAGGGAGGAAAAGCGGCAGGTCCAAGTGAGAACTGGGACACAGAAAATAAACGGGTGATGCCAGCAAACTGCCCGAAGAAGAAAGTTGCCATAAAAGAGGACCAGAAGGGAGGAAAGCACAGAACCCTGCTCCCCTCCCCCGCCCACAGAGGCGGCACTCTCCGACCAGCAGAGAGGAGGAAAACAACAAACTAAAACGACCAACAAGAACAAACGACGCAGCAAGCGGGACTGTGAGTGGAAAGGAACTATTGCAGTCACCACACCCCGTGAACGGGAGCTGTGGAGAATCCTGCAGGATTCGCCTCGGAGGTGAGCTCCAGGCGCCATTAAAGAGAGCCCCCCCCCCAGGAGGAGGCCAGCACTAGCACACAGCCCTGGGCCGCCCGGTAAGCTTGCGCGGAAAAGCAGCGTGCGCTGGAAAAACAAACGCGGATCGGGATCTGGATTGCGCGGAAAAGCAGCGCAGATCAGAATCGGGATCGCGCGGAAAAGCAGTGCGGTTGAAAAGCAAATGCGGATCCGGATCGCAGCTGCCCAGGTCCCCGCGCCTGCAACCTAGGCTTGCGGGGAGACGCGCGGAGGACCTCACTGAGTGAGCAGGAACCAGGCGCCCAGGCACGGGAGCGGGATTCAAAAGGCGCCATTCCCACGCCACTGAACTGGGCTACAGCCCGCATCCTGAAACTGAGGGCTTTGGAACTGAGACCCCGGGCATGAAATTAGGGGCGGGGGTTCCCCACGACGGTGGGGCACAAGGCAGACACAGCACCCCAAAGCCATTGAGGTTTACCCTACCATTCCCGATCTGTTCCCTGTCCCACGGGGTGGAAAATCAGCTCCCCAAGGGCCCTAGGAGAGATCTCTGGTGCCACCTAGTGACTTGAAACCAGCAGAGGCTCCTGGAGGAGACAGTGGCCAGCTGGGGAGTTAGCCCATGCCGGGCCCCTTCCGACCAGTAGTCTGAGCCCACAGGGGGAGTGAGCACCCATAGCCGGGGCAGACCAGGCACGCAGAAGAGTGTGCCTGAGACCGGACGGCAGGGAGTGTGTCCGACATCACCATTTTAGAACAGGGACATTTCTTCAGTAAAGACTACCTGCAGAAGGCTTCCTCAGGAGCCAGAGGTGAGCGGGGGAAGTTCGCCCACCCCAGACCCCCTCTGGCCTGCAGTCCAAGCCCAGAGGGGGAGCAGGAACCCACCGCCGAGGCAGACCAGGCGCACAGGGGAGTATGTCCCCACATCGGCATTTTAGAACAGGGACCTTGCTCCAGTAAAGACTGCTTGAAACTGACATATGGCTCCAGGAGGAACCAGAGGGGAGCAGAGAAGCTCGCCCAAGATGCTGGCCAGTCCCAACAACACACTGTCCCAACGCATACGGCAAATTAGAAAACAGACAGTAGGGAGTAGAAGAACAACACGCAACCTAGCAACTCCCCAGGGAAAAAGCACACCACAAAAAGAAAACCCGCCCCCAGATTGCAACGACAGTAACTTGGAAGAACTTCTGAGTCTTCCAGAAAAAGAATTTAAAATTGCCGTGATTAAAAAACTGACAGAAGTCATAAAGGAAAACAATTATAAGGGAAAAATAATCAACGATCAGAAGAATAAAATTGAGTCCCTAAAGAGGGAAAACAATGGTCAGAAGAATGAAATTGAGTCCCTAAAGAGGGATGTAAAAGAAATGCAGGAGATCAAAGAATTAATGGAAGAACTAAAGAATTCTGGGAAAAGCAATGAAAGCAGAATAGATGAAATGGAAGAACGAATAAGTACTCTTGAAGACACAGAAATAAAAAGAACCAAAACAGAAAAGGAAAGAGAAGTACAAAGGAAAAAGAACGAAGAAAGACTTCGGGAACTATCTGACTCCATGAGGAAAGGAAATATAAGAGTTATAGGAATACCAGAAGGAGAGGAGAGAGATGTAGGAACAGAGAAAATATTCAAAGAGATAATTGAGGAGAACTTCCCAAATGTGAAGAAGGAGCTGAAAATTGATATACAAGAAGCAAGAAGAACACCAAACTTCCACGACGAAAGGAAAAACACAGCAAGACACATAATAGTAAAGCTCCCAAGAATCCAGGACAAGGAAAAAATAATGAAGCTGGCAAGAGGGAAGAAACAGATAACATTCAAAGGAAAGCTAATCAGGCTGACATCAGACTTCTCCAAAGAAACACTACGGGCAAGGAAAGAGTGGAGGGACATAGTCAACAGACTCCAAGAAAACAGATGCCAACCAAGAATACTCTATCCCGCAAAGCTCTCCTTCCTCTTTGAAGAAAGAATATGGACCTTCCCAGACAAACAGAAACTCCGGAATTTCATTACAACTAAACCCCCACTCCAAAAAATACTACAAGGAGTCCTAAAGCCAGAACCTCAGAGGGACGAATAACAATGAAAGAAGGCCAAAAAAAAAAAAAGTTATTAAAAGAATAAATAAAATCAAAGGAAAGACAAACACAATGGCAAATACAGATGCTAACATATCAATATTAACTCTAAATGTAAATGGACTAAACTCTTCAATAAAAAGACACAGAGTTGCAGCCTGGATTAAGAAACAAAACCCAACCTTTTGCTGTCTCCAGGAAACACATTTAGCTACAAAAGATAAAAATAGGCTCAAAGTTAAAGGATGGAAAACAATCCTACAAGCAAATGGACCAAAAAAGAAAGCAGGAACAGCTATGCTTATATCAGATAAAACAGATTTCAAACTCAAAAAGATAAAAAGAGACCCCAATGGTCACTACATTATGATCAAGGGGACAATACTTCAAGAAGAAATAACACTCATTAACATATACTCACCAAACGAAGGAGCACCAAAATATATCAGACAACTGTTGTCCTCTCTGAAAACAGACATCAGAGAAAACACATACGTAGTGGGAGACTTCAACACACCACTATCAACAATGGATAGATCAACAAGACAAAAAATAAGTAAAGAAACCAAAGCTCTAAATAAGGACCTAGAGCAATTGGGCTTAACAGACATCTACAGAACACTAAACCCTAAAAAAACGGAGTATACATTTTTCTCAAGCACACACGGATCATTCTCCAGAATCGATCACATACTGGGGCACAAGACAAACATCAACAGATACACCAAGATTGAAATCATACCAACCATCTTTTCTGACCATGAAGGCATCAAGCTAGAAATAAACCATAAAAAGAAGGCAAGGAACTTTCCTACCTCATGGAGACTAAAAAACCACACTACTGGAAGACCACTGGACTAATGAGCAGATCAAAGAGGAAATTAAAAAATTCTTTGAATTGAATGACAAGGAGGACACCAATATCCTAAATATGGGACACAGCAAAAACAGTAATAAGAGGAAAATATATAGCAATAGAAGCTCACATCAAGAAACAAGAAAGAACTCAAAGAAACAACCTAATCTCGAAGCTCAAAGATCTAGAAAAAGAACAACAAAAAAACTCCAAAACAAGTAGAAGAAAAGAAATAATAAAAACCAAAGCAGAAATAAATGAAATTGAAACTAAAAAAACAATCCAAAAGATCAATGAAACCAAGAGCTGGTTCTTTGAAAAAAATCAATAAAATAGACAAACCCCTAGCCAGGCTCACAAAGGAAAAAAGGGAGAAAGCACAAATAAACAGGATCATCAATGAAAGAGGAGAAATCACAACGGACACAGCAGAAATCAAAAGAATAATCAGTAACTACTATGAACAGTTATATGGAAACAAGTTTAACAATCTAGAGGAGATGGACAAATTCCTACAACTCTACAATCACCCAAAGCTAGATCAAGAAGAACTAGAACACCTAAACAGACCAATTACAAGCAGCGAAATTGAAATGGTAATAAAAAACCTCCCCAAAAACAAAAGCCCAGGACCTAATGGATTTACAAATGAATTCTACCAAACATTCAGAGACGAATTAGTGCCTATCCTTCACAAACTCTTCCAAAAAATTGAGAAGGAAGGGACAATACCAAACACGTTCTATGAAGCCAACATTACACTAATACCAAAACCGAACAAGGACAACACAAAAAAGGAAAACTACAGGCCAATCTCCCAAATGAACACTGATGCAAAAATCCTCAATAAAATTTTAGCTATCAGAATCCAACAATGTATCCATAAGATAATTCACCACGACCAAGTAGGATTCATTCCAGGGACACAAGGATGGTTTAACATCCGAAAATCAATCAGCGTTATCCAACACATCAACAAAAAGAAATATAAAAACGATATGATAATATCAATAGATGCTGAGAAAGCTTTCGACAAAGTGCAACACCCATTCATGATAAAAGCCCTTGAAATTCTTGGGATACAAGGAACATACCTCAACATCATAAAGGCCATCTATGACAAGCTAACAGCCAGTATCATTCTCAATGGTGAAAAGCTGAAAGCAATTCCATTAAGATCTGGAACAAGACAAGGATGTCCACTCTCACCACTGCTTTTCAATATAATACTGGAAGTCCTAGCCAGAGCAATAAGACAAGAGAAAGACATCCAAGGAATCCAAATAGGAAAAGAAGAAGTCAAACTATCACTCTTTGCAGATGATATGATAATATACATAGAGAACCCCAAAATCTCCACAGAAAAACTAATTCAACTCATCAATCAGTTCAGTAAAGTGGCAGGATACAAAATCAACACGCAAAAGTCAGTAGCCTTCCTATACACAAACAATAAATCTGAAGAAGAAGAAATAAAAAAAACCATCCCTTTTTTTATTGAAACAAAAAAAATCAAATATTTGGGAATAAATCTAACAAAAGAGGTAAAGGACCTATACAAAGAAAACTATAAAACACTGTTAAAAGAAATAGTAGAAGACACAAAGAAATGGAAAGTCATCCCCTGCTCATGGATTGGAAGAATAAACATTATTAAAATGGCCATCCTACCAAAAGCAATATACAGTTTCAATGCTATTCCAATCAAAATGTCAATGTCATTCTTCAAAGAAATAGGACAATTATTGATGAAATTCATATGGAATCACAAAAAACCCCGAATAGCCAAAGCTCTACTGAAAAAAAAAAGAAGGGAATGGAGGCATCACACTCCCAGACTTCAAACTCTACTACAAAGCCATAATCATCAAAACTGCATGGTATTGGAACAAGAACAGACATACAGACCAATGGAATCGAATAGAAAATCCAGAAATAAACCCACAGATTTATGGTCAACTAATCTTTGACAAAGGAGCAAAGACTATGCATTGGAGCAAAGAAAGTTTGTTCAATAAATGGTGCTGGGAAAACTGGGTCGCTACATGCAAAAGAATGAAGCTTGACCACTACCTCACAACATACACAAAAATCAACTCAAAATGGATTAAAGAACTAGACATAAGACCTGAAACCATAAATTACATAGAAGGAAATATAGGCGAAACACTACGGGATTTGCACATCAAAGACATCTTTACAGACACATCACCCAAAGCAGTGATAGTGAAGACAAAGATAAATACACCAAATTAAAGAGCTTCTGCACAGCAAAAGAGACAATAACAAAAACAAAGAGAAACCCCACCAACTGGGAGAACATTTTTGCACCCAACACTAATGATAAAGGACTGATCACAAAAATCTGCAAAGAGCCGATGAGACTCAACAACAACAAAGAAAATAATCCAGTCAAAAAATGTGCAGAAGAGCTAAAAAGAAACTTCTCTGAAGAGGAAATGCAAATGGCCAACAGGCATATGAAAAAATGTTCAACATCACTTGTCATCAGGGAAATGCAAATCAAAACTACCATGAGATACCATCTTGCACCAGTGAGAATGGCACATATTAAAAAAAACTAGCAACAACAAATGTTGGCGAGGGTGTGGAGAAAAAGGAACTCTTCTGCACTGTTGGTGGGAGTGCAAACTGGTCCAACCACTGTGGAGAGCTGTGTGGAGATTTCTGGACCTACTAAACATAGAGCTTCCATATGATCCAGCAATTCCACTCCTAGGTATTTACCCAAAGGACACAGAAACATCAATTCCAAACAACACCTGCACCCCTATGTTTATAGCAGCACTGTTTACAATAGCTAAGCTTTGGAAACAACCCAAATGCCCAAAAATAGATGACTGGATCAAGAAGATGTGGTACATATATACCATGGAATATTACTCAGCATTCAAAAAAGATAAACACATGCAATTTGCAGCAACATGGATGGCGCTGGAAGGGATCATGCTCAGCGAAATAAGCCAAAAAGAAAAAGAAAAATACCGGATGGTCTCACTCATAGCAGGAAGGGACCAGGAAAATGAATAACTATAAGAAAGTGAAAATCAAAATCAACAAAAACTATGAACCAGAGACACTTTTAGAGGGGCAGGGGCGGGAGGGGAGGGATTGGGGTCAGAATGGGGGGGCTGCAATTGTATGGGGAATATAAAAATAAAATTGATTATTAAAAAAAATAAATCTTTTTTTTTAAAGATTGATTTATTTATTTATTTATGCAAGCACTGGGTACAGTCAGAAGTGCGGGAGGGTGAGAGAATTCACCAGAGCCAGAGCGGGGAGCAGAGCAGCAAGAAGGACTGAAGTAGACTGCTGAAGGGAGCAGCGGGTGGCAGGAGAGATCTGCGCGCCATGTGGGACCCTCCTCCGGTGGCCAGGGAGCAGCCAGGGATCGAACCGGTGCTGCAGAGGCTGCTGGCAGCTTCGCAACCCAGTGCTCAACAGCTGCGCCACCGGGGAGGCCTGGAATTAGATGTTTTATGTGACTAAACACTTTGAGAAATTCCCTTCAAGGAGCAAATATGCAAAAAGACTGCATTAAGGTCAGTGCTAATTACTAGGGAACAATAATGTGATTTAATTTAAGATTAATTAGTAGAGAGCACCAACATATATTCAGAAAGGAAACTAACATTAGCTATATATTAGCTGTCAAGGACTGTATGTTCATATTCATTACCCCATTTAATCATCTCCACACTTGATGCTCTAGCTTAGTTTAGTTTCAACAGCATGTCTGCAAAAACATATTTGCAAGCATGATTCACATTTTACAGAAGGAAAAACTGAGCCAGGATAGTTTGAAGAGCTCAGAGTCACTTAGAATATATATGACAGCACAATGGTTTCAAATTAGACCAGTCATTTCAAAATCCCATTGACTTGTTTGATTGGAGTATCTTCAATTGTGTGTGATCTCAATCTCAAACACCTGTGTAAGTGTTGGGCGGTTGTTGCCTTCCTCATCGCTGTTGTGTTAGGGTCATACTAGACTTGGATTTTGGGCGCAAATAAACCAACTGGCAATAGAAGGAGGAATTCTGGCAATAAGCTGGGTGGTAAATGAAAACCATTTTAGCTTGAAAAAATTCTCCAAGCGTGGCAAGGGTGGTTTGTTCCAGTGAGGAATTTACTTTCTTTCGCCTTACTTTCTGGATACACTCTTTGTAGCCTAGATTAAAAACTATTTATTTGAACTTTGCCCCTCTCACCCCCCCCACTTAAATTAGCACAGCCCTTGTTAGTGTTGGCCTCTCATTAATCACAGGCTAGGTTAGTGGTCCTCTGCCACTCTTTCTTTACTTGCTTTACACAGGGAAAAGCAAAAAAGAAAGGAAAAGCAAAGCAAAGCAAAGCAAAGCAAAGCAAAGCAAAGAAAAAAGACAAGAAAAGAGAAGAGAAGAGAAGAAAAAAGAAAATTCAATGAGTGTCTTTGGTTCTTTTATTATTATTAATTTTGGGAGGTAA
This sequence comes from Talpa europaea, assembly GCF_964194135.1. Classification (NCBI taxonomy): domain Eukaryota; kingdom Metazoa; phylum Chordata; class Mammalia; order Eulipotyphla; family Talpidae; genus Talpa; species Talpa europaea. The sequence goes on from NC_140073.1 coordinate 69,233,415, forward strand.
TAAGACAAGCCAAATTCATGCATCTGCTAATTGGTCCAGGCAGAGAGTCTACATTTCTTACTTGAGGACACTTGGTTATGCAGAAAAAGTTCATATTTCAGCAGGACTATAATCAATGCATCATCTATATTAGCCTCCTGTCAACACACAAGGGTCCATTATTAAGCAGATTCTGAAGGGTTCACTGAATATTGAACTTTTAAATGTGTGTCTGGTGCCTGGGAGCAATTTCCGACCTGTCTTCTGGGAACTAGGACACACTTAAAAGGATTTAGGAGTAGAAATCTTTCACTTAAGAAAATCCATTTCAGCAATTCGCACATTAAGGAAACGGGAAATGTTTCTTTACCAATTTCATTGACATTTGATGGGGGAATCCTCCAGTACAACAAAGGCAATTTTACTCTAGTTATTATAGCAGTAGTTGTATAAGTGGGCGTTTTGGACTCTCTCACCCTCTTGCAATTATGGAACTGCAAAATTTATCATGGCCTTTGTTTATTACATCCACATTCCAAGAACAAGTTTCTTTCAGTTGAATAACAGTAGCCAGTGCCTTTTAAGTAGAGGTGTCAGGCCTCTGCCAATAACTTCAAAATGCTTTATGCTTTTCAGTCTTCATAATAATCAAAGGAGGTAGTTGTCATCATTATGTGCAATGAATAGTTATAGGAATTTGAAGAAGTTAAAGAATCTGTCCAAATTCAAGAAATTAATATCACTCCAAGCTTGGATTTTAGTTCAATATCATATCCTTAATCCCTAAATTATATTACCAAAGAGATAGTAATAATAGCTAACATTTTTGTGTGCCAGACACTGTTGCATTTTTGTGTGCTAAACACTGTTTTTTTTTTGCAAATTATGAGTATATATATATATATATATATATACATGAACACTCATAATTTGAATAAACTTTAAAAACAATTTTCAATAGCAGAATGAATGAATCGGTGAATGATTTACTCAAACCATCAGAAAGAACTAGTCAGAAACTAGTCCCAAAACCATTTGAGGAAGAATTAGTGACTTACAACATCAAAAATTGTTAGGAATATGAAATTAAAAGGAAAATTTATAAAGGGAGTAAAAAGAAAATTATAATTAGGGATGAAGGATTGAACCATAGTGAAGTTGGCACACAAATGCAGGCCCTGAAGCTTTTGGTGGCAGTGCCATCAATTTGTTGATACTGGACTTCCATGGCAGCTTAAGGGTTAGGTCTCAGAGCTATCGCCTCTGCAGCTATCACCTCTGAGTTTGGTCCCTGGACAGGGAGCTAAAACACATGGCACAGCAGCCCTCTCTTGTCTCATCAGCTGTTCCCCTCAGCAGTGTATTTCAGTAGATCTGCCTGTTCTATCTCTGGTGAATCCTCTCACCAGCCACTCACTCGAACTTCTGGCTTGCACCCCAGATCTTCTATGCAAAAATAAATGAATAAAGTCTTAAAAAAAAAAAAGTTGATGTAGTCAATGTAAAGAGGGAGGGCATACATATTGTCATACATATTGATTTGTTTTCTAATGCCCCAAATAAACACAGTTATTTCATGGACTAAAGGGATTTCAAAAATTCATAGTCACAAGAGGACACTGGTGGAAGGTAATAGGCGACATCTCGGGAGAGGGCAGGCAGCATTTGTAAAAGAATACCCACTGGGCCATAGCAGTTTCACCCACAGAATGGGAACAGAGTTTGCATTGTCATCACACAATGTTCACAAAGGCTCTGTGATGGGACTAGTTGAATGCAAAATCTTGTACCCGCTGCTCACTGTTAGCCAGAGATTATGCAACACCAGAATACGGCTGTAAGGAAAATGAGTTAAAAACAGGTTATTATAGGGGGCTCCCCGGTGGCGCAGCGGTTGAGCGCTGGGTTGCGAAGCTGCCCGCAGCCTCCGAGGCGCTGGTTCGATCCCCGGCTGCTCCCCGGCCACCGGATGAGGGTCCCACATGGCGCACAGACCTCTCCTGCCGCCCGCTGCTCCCCGCTCTGGCTCTGGTGAATTCTCTCACCCTCCCGCACTTCTGATTGTACCCAGTGCATGTATAAACAAAACAAACGAATAAATAAATAAAAACACATGCCTCTTTATTAAAAAAAAAAAAAAACAGGTTATTATATTTTTCTCCTTTTACACAACAGACAGCCCATACCTGAAATGCTGCTTTCCACCATTCAGACGTCTAGCAAACAACAGGTGGTCCTTGCATTGCAACCATGTATCAGCTGTGTGGCTATGGGCACTGAACAATGTAAGGGGGTGGCAGTGGAGTTGCTGTTCTGCCTCTCTCAGTGTTGGAGTCTTTCTTGCTCTGTCTGTCTGCCTGTGCATGGTCCCTCTCTCAGCAATAAAAGCTTACAAAAATCCACCGAAGACTCCAAAATCCTTTCCATCTGTGAGAACTGACATGAACCTATCCTGGCTGAGGTGGCTGCACAGACACTGGCACACATGTCTGACCTTCAATTTCCTCTTGGAGAAAATAGCTACCTACCTCTGATGCCAGCAGTGAACATGAAATGAGTTAATACTTGAAGTATAGTTAGCACTGTTTCTAGCAGAGGAAGTACATTAACATTAAATTCACATTATACCTGTCAGGAAACTTAAGTTTTTAAATTCAAAATTGCACATCTTGTGATCAGGTATTGCAGAATTTTCCAAGACTTATGAACTCATATACAAGGAATACATACAACATAATTTCTTCCTACCAACTGTGTTGCTCCATATTTACATTGAGAAAGGCCAACTTAAAAAATATGCTTTTTTAAGATTAGAGTAAAACTGGTTAATTCCACATAAAGTGATAAAAGTATAATCTTGGGACTTATATTTGCTACTGAAAATAAATCTCTAAGTTAGCATGCAACTTTGCAGAGTTGAGCTCTAATCAAATAGTATATAACACAATCAGTCCCAACTACATGGTGTACTCCTACAGAAATAATATTTTGTTGGGACTGCTAAGATAATACTACCATTATTACAGGGACTCAACCCAAAAGAATGGTCTTGGGGCCTCCCTGGTGGCACTAGGGGTTGGGTGTCAGGACTGTGAAGCTATCCTCAGCCACTGCAGCATGAGTTCGATCCCCCGCCAGGGAGGTGACCCACATAGCACAGCAGACCTCTCCTGTCTCGCCCGCTGCTCCCCTCAGCAGTGTGTTTCAGTACATCCACCAGTTCTATCCCCCACTTTGTCTCTGGTGAATCCTCTCCTTCCCCCATATGTCTGGCCTGTACCCCAGTTCTTGTATGCATAAATAAATTTAAAAAAAAAGAGTGGGTCCTTTTTGTCCCCTAGGGAAAGATTTCATCAGAGAGCACTAGCTGTAGTTGAACCAAATAAAGTTTTAATAGATTCATGCATGAGAGAAGCAGTGCAGGAAAAGACAATTTAGCCTTGCTCCTCTAAGAGCACAGAGATATTTAATGAGAAGGAGATATTTAAATGGAAGCTCCCCCAGGCAGAAAGAAGAGCAGTATCACAGCTTGTTCTGGGCTGGACCACCCCAGGGTATGTGTAGACATTTACAGTCCAACTGTGCTGTGGGTTCTCAGCTCTCTCCCTCCAGAAAATTGTGAGATCATCATTAATTAGGATCTGACAGCTTTTATCTATCATAGTGCCTCATGATCAGTGTGGTGGGCCAAATTGTTTGGACAGGACTATCCAGTGCATGCTTTGGCACACAGGTTCCAAAGGACTTGGGACAACTCATACTACTGGCTTGCAATTTCTCTAACCTAGTGTAGGGTAAGGTAAAAAATCAGGCTTTTCTACCCTCCCGCCATCAGGATAGATGAGGGAACCCTGTGATCCTGAATGCATGCCTGATGGCGGGCACCTGAAGTGGGTACACCTGTGCTAAGACTGTGCTTTTAAGGGCGGCGTCACGGGGACGCCAGGAGAAGCCGAAAGAGAAGAAGCCCAAGCAGAAGCAGAGAACGCCAGAGAGCCCAGATAGAGTGAAGATTTGCTGGGGGCTGGGAGGACTGCTAGCCATATGCCTGGTGAACCCCAATAAAAGACCTGCAAAAACCCACTGAGGACTCTGACTCCTCCTTTACCCGGTCTGCATGGGATCAGAAAACCTGCACTGTGGCCAGTCCTGCCCCTTACAATTTGGCGTAAGTCGGCAAGATGATCCATGCAGACGGGTCTGGAGTCCTCCGAAGACCTGGAGGGACTGGTGGACGAGGTCCGAGAGCTATGGGATTAGACCTCACCTAGAGGAGGAGGAGGAGACGCCCGAGAGAACCAGCCAACAATACCCGAAAGGACCATCCAAAGACACCTGAGGCAGCAGAATCGTCGGGGAGGAGAGGACCACGATTCAGAGCTTGCCAGTGCTGATGCAGGGAGAGGCCAACGGACTTCAACTGATGGACATGGACTGATGAACTTGGACTGACAGCCCCGCCAGAAGGTGGAGGACCTTGCAGGTTGATATGTTTTGGGACCCTGGGGGTGGAACAGTTTTGTTTGTAAACCCCAGGAGATGGGAATCTGGGGGTGGCCAGTAGGCCTTGGTGGCCAAGGGCGGCCTGTGTGTGCCCAGCAGCCAGGCAGAGGAGTAAAGCCAACTGAGAAGGCAAAAGCTGGTTCTGATGCTAAGTTTGGGAAGCCCTGAGTGGTTGTTAAGCAGCCTGGGTATGCTGAAACCCTGTGAGTCTCGTAAAATCACCTGTGGGTGATGCCCTGCTCATTGTCGAGTGAGGGTTAGGAGCTGAGGAACCTGTCCTTGAGGGACAGGTGGGGAACGTGGCTTGGGGTGGAGCCCAAGTCAAAGAGGGAGCCGAAAGAAGCCGCATGTAGAGTTTGGATCCCTGACCCAGGTGCTTGTGCAGTGGGTTGGCCTGAGTTCAGGGGTCTGCGAGTCGCACTGGCGGCTGTGAAGGCTGAGTGTTGGAGCTACTACAGACAGAAACCCTGAGGGTTGGCGATTACCCCCAACAGAATAGAATCGCCAATCCCAGAGTGAGTGCATCCTGGGGGTGGATGCTGTGTGTGGTTTGTAGCCGAGACTACAGCCAGAGAAGGCCAGGAAGCCTGATGGCTCCTGGTGTGTTATAGTAGATGCCGTGAGTGATTCCCCTCCCTTGTATGAGCAGTGCCTTCAGCAGCAGATTTGGTGGCTCATCTGCTGGTACCAATAATTGTCTTGCACTGGGTTGGGGCCCTGCCTGGACTTATTTGTGTTCTGTTGTATTTTGTTATATTGTGATGTATTTGCTTTTGTGGGCCATGGCTGCAGCGTTTGTGTTTGCTAAGAAACAAAGTTGTTTATGTGTGGATTATATGGCAGAAAACCCTGAGGGGGTGGACTGTAGGGTAAGGTAAAAAATCAGGCTTTTCTGCCCTCCCACCATCAGGATAGATGAGGGAACCCTGTGATCCTGAATGCATGCCTGATGGTGGGCACCTGGAGTGGGTACACCTGGGCTAAGACTGTGATTTTTAAGGGCGGCATCACGGGGACACCAGGAGAAGCCGAAAGAGAAGAAGCCCCAAGCAGAAGCAGAGAACACTAGAGTGAAGATTTGCTGGGGGCTGGGAGGACTGCCAGCCTCCCAGCCCCCCAGCCAGCACCCCTGCCTGCCATATACCTGGTGAACCCCAATAAAAGACCTGCAAAAAACCACTGAGGACTCTGACTCCTCCTTTACCCGGTCTGCATGGGATCAGAAAACCTGCACTGGGTCCAGTCCTGATTTTACACCTAGGTTGTCTCACCATCTCATATTTAAAAGATATGTTCCTATTCATTGCCAACTTATTCCCAAATTTGGAGTAGTTTTTCCCAAGAATTATCAAAAGTAATGATGATGGGATATATTTTACTTACAAGTTTCTTCGACATATATATTCTCCAAAACTTTAAGACAGCAAACATGGACAGAACCAGGATTTACCTTGTAAGTTAATCAAATTCATGTCTCATCAGGTGATATATTTTTTAATATAAGTTCACTAATACGGTGAGCAAAACTCCACACTTGTAGATTTGCTTATTTTAATTTTAGCAAATAAGTTTGAAGATAATTTGTTTAATAAAAAAATATTTATTTGAGTGGTAGACTAATCGTTCATTGATTAAAACTGAATGATGGTGGTTTAGATGTTAGAGGTTACACATGCACTAATTGTACTGAACTAATTATAATCTTACATGAAATTTGAATACAATAGAGTGATATTCCACTTACTTTCATTTTATTTGTCTCATATCAATCAGGTAAAAAATGTGATCATTCCTGAAATATGAAAGAAAGCACGTATATAGTCTCTGGGGTATCCTGCCACCCCAGATAAGTCACTGCAGAACTTAGTGGTTTACTTAACTTCCCTTACAGTCATAGCAGGCAAGAGAGCAAAGTCATCTTCACCGACTTAAAATGTAAACAGGCTCCATACTGTTGCTTAGGTAGAAATCTATTGCCCGAAGGTGAATGCAGTCTTTCACAACCACTAATAGCCAAGGAGCCAGATGTGGATGATTTAACAATGGGTAGCCAAACTTTGCATCTCAGCAGCGCATACTTTAGAAGAAAGAAATTAGATCCTGTGTCTTCTTCCTCTATATCTTTAGGTGGGATAACTGAGAACCAGAAATCCTTCCTATCAAGAAAATTATGTTCTTAATATCAGTGACTTATTGTTTTTACCTATGTAAACTAAATTCAAATGTGTGCTTATTGAAACAGCTCTTACAGAATAAAATTTGTCAGACCGGTTCCAGGGTGCTAATCCTTACATTATTTATCTAATAAATGCTTTCTCTAGCTATCATTGAGATTTTGTTTTCAATTAGCTCCAAGAATAGTGTATCTTTTGCTAATAGGCACAAAGATCTGGTAATGTGGCTAGCAAGATGAGATCAGTTGTGTAACAACAGGAAACAGGGAGGCTCCAGGTTCCTGCCCCACCCAAGGGAGGGTGGAGCTGAGCAGGGAGAAGAAGCTAGAGAGGAGACTGGGGAGGGAAGGAAGCAGGATGGAGCCAAAAGGAGACCTGGAGGAGGACATGGAACTGAGATGTGTGAAGAAGCTGCTCTTGCTTCTTGGACTTCAGTTGGTTGAAACAGATGTGGGTGAGAGACCCTTGGGGAGGTTAACAATGACAACTTTTTTCGTGATTTTGCTCCTTTTGTTCCATACACGCTGAGACCCTTCTGCTCCTTTTCTATGGGTCCCCACAAGGAGGTGCCTTACACTTGCAGCAGGCTCTTGGGCCTCAGTGGCCCTGCTTTGGGCCAACCTGTTTGGCTGCGCATTTACCTATGAGGGGTGGGTAACTGCATGTGCTTGATTTGTAAATACTATTCCTCCGCTTCTCTTGTTTTTATTGCACACTAATTGAATTAAAGTTCCTTTCCATTAAGGGTCTTATGAGCTGGAGTATGTTATGTCTTAATGCAGCAGATGGCAGAACCTATTTAAAGTAGGCAGGTTTGGGGTTCTTGGGGTACCCCTCATCCTGCCCTATAGTAGTTTCACAGTGGTACACTCAAAAAAAAGCACAAATAACTGGACTTATAACTGGTTAAGACTTAAGCTTGGGCTGCAAGAGTTGTCATTCCATGTTATGTAAGACACTGTTTGGGAATTTAAAAATCTACCTTTGACTAATACTTTCTCTCTCATTGTGGAGAAATAAGTTAAAAAATTGTTCAGTTCAAAAGTTTGCATTACTTTGGGGAAAAGTTAATAGTCCTTTGTTTAAAATACCTTTTTAGGGGCCTCCCTGGTGGTGCAGGGATAGTCTCAGTACTATTAAGCTATCCTCAGCTGTGGCTCCAATTCGAAACCAACCAGGGAGCTAACTCACATGGCAGCAGACCTCTCCTATCTCGCCTGCTGCTCCCCTCAGCAGTATATTTTAGTAGATCTGCCTGTTCTGCTCCCCACTCTGTCTCTGGTAAATTCTCTCATTCGCCCACACCTCTGGCCTACACCCCAGTTCTTGTATGCATAAATAAATAAAAAATAAATCTTTGAAAAATAAAGTATTTACTGGATCCAGGCTTGAAGGTTCTGGGAATCTCCACTGTCCTGCACGAACTTTGGAGAGGCTACTAAAAATCTATTTGCCCTTTACTTGTTTATTTTATTCAGAAATGTTTTTGCTTTTAGTTAAACAACTGACTGAAAGTCCATTCTTACTTTTATAGCAGGTGCACTTTTGCATATGTGTGGCCATTAAAGCTTAACTCTTACAGGCAAATAAATATCAGGAATTTTGAATAGTGTTCTTTATTTATAATTATTAACTACCATTTCATTGATGAAAAAACTGATGGCTCCAAAGTGATTAAGTATGGAGTAGAAAGAATCCAGTTTTGATAGAAAAATGCTGTTTTTAAATCACTGTTCCCACACTGTTGCATAGCAATCCTTGGTAGTAACACTTTTCATATATTAAGGGGAAAAATTAATAATTTTTTGAGCTCAGCTTTCAACATGTCCATTAACTTATAGTAATAAGTAAGATAATTACTGAAGGAAATCGATAGTAAAATAGAAGGAACCAAGCTAATAGCTCTGGCAGTAACTTGTATGCCAAAGGTCAGTCAGGGCACTATAATAGAAATCTACCGGTGATTCTCAGGGAAGTAGATATTTTCACTTCTCCATTCTCCCCTGACCAAGTCCTGAAGTGTGTCAGAACAGGTTTGTCTTTCATAATGTACAGACTATTTTTATGGTTTAGATGACGCTCAGTATTCTATCCTCTATGAATTTCTTCATCTCTTTGTCCTCATATACCACTTCATTCCAGCACCACATCTACTTACATAAACTCCTTATGGTGTTTATAACCTCACACCTGTCTGAAATGCCAGGTATAATTGGTATCCGTCTATCTTGTCAACCTGGAATTGTTTTTTTAATCTTAAAAATTTACAACTGGGGCCTCCCTGGTGGCACAGGGGTTACCACACAACCTATGAAGCTATCCGCAGCCTCTGCAGCACAAATTCGATCCCCAGGCAGGAAGCTACCCACATGGCACAGCAGACCTTTCCTGACTCGCCCACTCCTCCCCTCAGCAGTGTATTTCAGTAGATCTGCCTGTTCTGCTCCCCACTCTCTCTAGTAAATCCCCTCACACACACCCCTGCCCTTCTGGCTATACCCCAGTTCTTGTATGCATAACTAAATAAATCTTTAAAAAAAATTTGAAAAATATTACAACATAAGTACCCATCCCCTAAGAACCCCTTCCTAACATATGTGCCTTGAAGATTTATCAGACTTTATAATTTTATTAGTTCTACACTACATGATGTTTCTTTTTCCCTCTCTCATATATATGTGTAAGGTATATAGATGATTCTAGATATTGATATAAATGATATAAATAGGTACAAAAATAAGAATAGTGGGATACATATTAAGTACACAATTTAATATTTGTTTCCCAAACAAGTATACAATAAGTCCACAATAACTTATTGATACGATAATAGAAATCTGAAAAAAACTTCTATATATTTCCTCAAATTTTCTTTTTTGTACTCTGCATTATTGACACACAACATTCAAATCTTGTGATGTATTGTAATATAATAAAGACAATTGCAATTTTTTTCTCTCTTTTCAAAGGATACTTCCTACAGTATATATATTTATCATTTTGATTCAGATAACAACCCTGAGAGAAACCGCAGACCACTGATCATTGGTAGTTCTGCTAATGCCATACTGCACGCTGGTGTCTTATATTAGATCGATGTTGCTCAAACATTTTATTTTTATTGTGAACAGTGTTGAAAATAGTACATGTAAAAGTGTTAAGAAAAACAATTTATTGGCAGCACTCCCGTCTGCCCACCTGTGCCTATGCAGGTTCTTCTTCACCAACTCTCTCCCTCCCCAGGGCAGCAGCCTCCTGACTGCCTGTGACCTGCACCTGCCAGGGCTTCTCTTCCCTGACCTCCCTCAGCAGAGGCCACTCTCCTCAAGGCCGCCCGCCTGCAACCATGCAGGCGTCTCTCAGCAAATCTGTCCCTTTCGGGGCAGCTCTTCCTGCCTGCCTGTGTCTATGCAAGTGTACTTTACTTTTCTGCCCCTCTCCTAATAAACCTGTTCTTTAAATACAAAAAAAAAAAATTACATCTTGGAAAATGGACTAAAGGTGGTCCAATGGGGCACGGGTGTACCTAAGAATGATTGATATGATTGATTATCTAGGGTAATGTACTTTGCTGAAATCCCTATTTATTTTTATTAGACATCCCAGACTTAACTCATTTGGATATTAGTTTATTAACTTTTTTAATAGAAGTGCAAATGCCAAGCAGAGAAGGAAATCCTGAGGGATGCGGTTTATCCTGACAAAACAGTTGGATGTGACTAAATGATCTTATTATTTATTAAATTTCTTGTAAATACTCAAATCTTTTCTTGGATCCACCTTTCCCTTCTTATTAATTACATCATTAACCAATTTAATAACTTCCTTGACTAGTATTTATTTCCTTTTGTAGAAGAGTAATTTCATCATAAATTGTGAAATTGTACTTCAAAAACCCTGGTTTTTTGGGGGGTCTATCAGAAGGTCAAAGTGCAAAGAGGTCAATGGTGTCCCCATTCATGTGTCTGCTTTTTGTAGATTGCACTGTACTGTGACTTTTATGTGCCTGGCTAAATGAATTTGCAAGTTGCAAAATCTATTTGAGCTAAAATAATACTCACAAAATATACATATAACTTCAAAAGATACTTGCAAGGAAACTGTATATTAAAGATCACATTAATGCAAGCTAAAGTAACAATAATTCCAGAATTGGAAATCAAAATGAGGATATAATCAGATATAACACAAAATGAAATCCACACTACCATTATTAACAAGAAGTTTGCCTAAGTGGGTATTTGGTAAATAGTTCTTTGGTGAAGGGTATTTATCATATATGACAATAATTAGAAACAATATAAAAATAAACTGAACTTGTAATTGATCTTTGAAATCTTATATCATAGAACTTAATTATTTTTTTAAATTTTTTTTAATTATTTAAATTTAATTAAGGGTAAAGCGTTTCTCTGTTGCTGTTGTTTCACAAGTATAAGGTAACTGAGAATTTTCTGGATTAAGGAAAAATCAGTCTATACAAAAAAAGAGAATACGTATGGGAGAGAATATAGGCATGTAGAAAAAAAGTGGGGACTAAAGAAGTGGGGAAAACATAAAAGAAATGCTTATTTTACCAGGATGAAAAGAAAAGAAAGACAGAAATGATAGATAAATTGGAAGACTTTCTGACATAAAAACTTTCATTTTCTCAAAAAGTTTTGACTGATTTTTACACCCAGCCATAACTACTCCAATAAAGTTGTTGCCTTCCTCTTTAGGGTCTTCTCTTCTTGCTTATTTTTTTCTAGTGCGTTCTATTTTTTTTTAAAGATTTATTTATTTATTTATTTATTTTTAAGATTTATTTATTTGTACAAGCACTGGGTACAGTCAGAAGTGCGGGAGGGTGAGAGAATTCACCAGAGCCAGAGTGGGGAGCAGAGCAAGCAGAAGGACCAAAGTACACTGCTGAGGGGAGCAGCGGGCAGCAGGAGAGTTCTGCGCGCCATGTGGGACCCTCCTCCAGTGGCCGGGGAGCAGCCGGGGATCGAACCTGCACTGCACAGGCTGCGGGCAGCTTCGCAACCCAGCGCTCAACCACTGCGCCACCTGGGAGGTCCTCTAGTGCATTCTAAATGCTAATTTGTTGTCAATGCCTCTTCACACTCAATGCCCTCCCTCAACTACAAATTACATAAGGTATTATACTGTGTCATATTTGTCCCTTTGCACCAGCTACAGTGACTGCCGTAATTTAGCACTTAATTTGAGCTTTCCTTTTGGAATCACAAATTAAATAGCAAATAGTGCCTCTCCGGTGGTGCACCAGTTGAGCACTGGGTTGTGAAGCTGCCCGCAGCCTCTGCAGTGCCGATTTGATCCCTGGCCACTGGGTGAGAGTCCCACATGGTGCACAGACCTCTCCTGCTGTGCCCGCTGCTCCCCTCAGCAGTGTATTTTGTCAGTCTGCCTGTTCTGTTCCCCACTCTGACTCTGGTGAATTTTCTCACTCTCCCGTGCTTCTGACTGTACCCAGTGCTTGTATAAATAAATAAATAAACCTTAAAAAAAATAAAGAGCAAATAATATATGTTGTAATGCATGTCATGTATTATTAATACTGTTGACATTCTAAAAATCAGATATTTGTAAGTAGGTCTCTCATCAGCTGAGAGAGGTGTATAACTTTATTAATCTATTGATCTATCATCTATCTATAATTTATGTTCTCATTCATCCATTTATTCACTCACTCATAAATGAAAGAAAGACACTGAGGTTCCTGGTTTCCTGTGAGGTATTCATAGGAAAGTTTATCTTACTTATCAGTGAAGTCTGTTTCCCTTTCAGATATGGAAACTCAAAACTGACTTTATTAATATGCACACTTGTCAATTAGTGAACTTGGCTAGAGCAATCCTTAGATAGTTAAGAGGCAATGCTCTTTGACTTAAAAAAAGAAAGAAAAAAAATCCCCTATCAAAAGATAATGCATTGAGAAAGAGTGAATGAATAAAATATTTGGTTGAAATTGGAGCTCTCTGGTGTGTGAGAATGAATATCATTATCTGAAAATCAGAATCATTAAAATACAGTTAAGGACATTGGTAAGAAAATAAAAGTAGTAATTTAAAAATAGCTCCCTAAATAAAACCATTATCTCGAAAAACACAGCTATTTAAAGGAAAGTGTGAAACACTGAACACTGTGCATGACAAACCAAGAATACAAAATAATGTACATAAAACCAGTGTTTTCATAAATGAACTCATAAAGGACTTCATATTTTTCTTTCTATAAAATTCAGAAAGGCAGTCCACAATGCAATATTAGTTATATCTAAAGAGATTTATTTTACTCACTATTGTTGTTGCAGTGTAATTGTGATTTAGAGGTCCATTCCAGATGTGGGAGACATAGATTAACCAAAATAACTAGATAGCATCTTTCTACAAAGAAAATGGTGAATGTATATTTTCATTTAATAAGACAACTATTGTAGTGAAATGTAAAAATAGCTCATTATTATACATCTGCCTAAAAGTCTCAAATTTACTGCTGGTTATCACATTTACAGAGAAGTTGGAAACTGTTACTACTAGTCCCAACTGAGCCAGGCCTGGAAACACAAACCAGCCTGCCCAGGATTGCTCATTCACAAGCTTTTTAAAGATTTATTTTGGAAGACAATTGTATAGGTTTGCTTTTTGTTTTTTGTTTTTTGTCAAATACAGAATTGTGAAATCACAGTGATTTACTCATATTTATTAGCTATCCAATTAATAGTAGCATGCACAGGGGCCTCCCTGACGGCACAAGGGGTTAAGCCTCAGCACTAGGAATCTATCCGCAGCCACTGCAGTACAAGTTCAATCCCTCATCTGCAAGACCCACTTTCATTTCCCCCCCTACTGGTAATGGGCATTGGAACTGTTTCCAGTTCTTAGTTATGAATATTGTTTCTATAAGCATTTTCGAACACATAGTTTTGAGATTACATATACTCATTTCTAGAGATATACACACATATATTTTGAAAATAACTGTTGGAACATAAAATAATTTGCATTCACCTTACCAGATAATTTATGTGATGGCCACAAGGAGCCCACTTCCACAACCTATTTATCTGTAGCACTGATAGTGTGTGATTACAACTTAGTATGTATTTCTTCTTTGATTACTTAAAACATATCAGTTTTGTATATTGAGGCATATAGCATTGGCCCTCCATATCCACAGGTTTTGCTCTGTCGAGTCAACCAACAACAGAAAAAAAATGTGTTCTAAGTGAAGACTTTTATGGTTGTTTCTGTACTAAACATGAACAGACTTTTTTCCTTGTCATTATTCCCTAAATGATAGCATGTAATAACTTTATATAACATTTACATTGCATTAGGCATTATAAATAATCTACCAATTTAAAGTGTATGGGGTGATTTCACAGGCTACATGTAAACAGTATTACTACTATGCCATTTTACCAAACATACTTGAGCATTATCTGATTTTGGTATCCTAGGTCATGAGTTGGGGTGTCCTGTAACCCATCTCTTGTGGATACCAGGTGTGACTATATTTATTAAATGTGAGATCTATGCATTAAAAAAGTATTTAGGCATTCACCATATATCTACTTCTAAAACTTCTAAGTGGGAAGAGATATTCTTAATTTGCAATCACATAGAAACACCAGAGAACTAGATCATATGCTGGTGGGACATTTCATCAGTGACCCACATAAAATAGAGATGAAATAATTTCATTTGAAGCCATCCTTTTCGACCTTTTCAAAGAATGGTTTGGCTTTTAATCAGAAATCTGTGTTTCATTCTGAACAAGGAACACATCATCCCAAGTCAGCTATTTCCATACAAATGAACTACTTTCCATATCATAAGATTAATAATAACAGACTTGCATTCCTACAAATGTATGGAGGAGTTGATGCAGAAGACCACTCTGATCAAGCAGAATATAAAATGTGTCCAGTGCATTTGAAAATGCTAATCTTTCCCTCCTCTTGAGGGGTAAAGGAGTAAATACTTGTTGGCTATAATTAAATTATAATGATTTAAACATTCTTAAATTTAACAAATGATAAGTTGAAATAAACTCTATAGCCAAATCTCCGCCCTACTGTAATTGGGAAAAAAATATATTGTAATTTAAGACAAGACTGATGTTAATGGAGATAGTGAAAAAAAGAAAAAGAAAAATGATGCTATCACTCTTTGTGTATATATATATATATATATATATATATATATATAACTGCAGGGTAGAAATGGCTCTCCTATTGATGAGTTTTGTACATTTAATAGATAAAAATTTATCTAGGATTCAGTTTTCTTATCTAAAAATACTGCCCGTAAGATTTTCTTTGCAAGAATATAAGTTTCAGTGTGATTAACTAAGCAAGTATTCCATAGTGGAATGTATTTTTGGTCACAGCAATGTTATTATGATGATGATTTATTTCAGGCTTTGCAAGTACTTTCTCATTCATTGTATGGAAGAAACAAGACAAGGGACAATAACTTGCTCCTCCTATTTGCTTTCTTACTCCGTCTTTCTTCTTGAATCATAAGCAAGTCATTTTCCCATCTCAGTGGGTATGCTTTCATGTACTCTTCAATTGTTTCATAGCTCCATACCAATACACACAAATCCCATAAAAAGGAAGTCTCTTCAGAGAAATCTTTGCTTCTAATAGCAGCCCAATCATTCACAAGTTTTACTCTTCACACCCTTTATTAGAAAACTTACTTTTGACTGGATGAGTTGAAAAAGACTATTCACATTTTTTATTTACCACTTCCCTATCATTAAAAGAATGAGAGAAAGGAAATGGAGTCTTAATGGGCAAGATGAGGGTCACCCCAAGACCCCCAAATTTGCCTGCTCTAAATGGGTTCTGCCATTGACATATAAAGATAAAACATATTGTTAGTGCATAAGACTTTCAGTTAAAAGAACTTTAGTACAAGTAGTGTGCAATAGAGAGAAGAGGCAAGAAATAATAGTTAGTTTCTCCATGAAACACAAAAATTTATCCTTGTCCTCAGGGGTAAATGCCCAGTCAAACAGAGTTAGCCCAAAGCAGGGCCACGGAGGCATGAAAACTTGTCACAAGTCTAAAGCACTTTCTGGCAGGGAACCATAGGAAAGGGGTAGAAGGGGCCAGGCAAGCTCAGAGGAAAAGAGCAAAATTATAATACAAGATAGGGCCTTCCTGGTGGCACAGCGGATTGAGCAGGCAGCACTGTGAAGCTGTCCGCAGCCTCAGCAGTGTGGGTTCGATTCCCAGCCAGCCAGGGAGACACCCATATGGCGCAGCAGACCTCTCCTGTCTCACCCGCTGCTACCCTCAGCAGTGTCTTTGGTCAGTCTGCCTGTTCTGCTCCCCACTCTGTCTCTGGTGAATCCTCTCATCCTCCCATGCCTCTGGCCTGTACCCCAGCTCTTGTATAAATAAAATAAATCTTAATAATAATATAATAATTATAAAATACAAGATAAAGGCTGCCATGGTCAACCTCCCCACAGGTCTCTCACCCACGTCTCTGTCTCTTTGAGGTATCTCCTTCCATATCCCCAAGTCCCTGTTACAAGTCCAAAGCCAAGAAACGAGCAGCTTCTTCGCATGTCTCTGTGCTCCATGTGCCTCCTCCAGTCTCCTCTTCCCTTGCTCTTCCTATGTCCTCTCCCAAGTCCTTTCTTAGCTTCTCCTCCATGCTCAGGTCTACCCTGCCTTTTGTGGGGCAGAGAACCTGAAACTCTCCTTTCTCTGGGGATTATACTGTCACAGGAGGAAAGGAGGGTGCTTGGGTGGAGGGCAGGAAGGAAGGAAGGAAAGAGCAAGGAAAAAAGGGAAAAAGAAAAGAAAACAATTAGCTAACTAGCTATTTAACTCTAACAAAAATGTGCTTCAAAGACCCAAAATTTAAT
This sequence comes from Talpa europaea, assembly GCF_964194135.1. Lineage (NCBI taxonomy): Eukaryota > Metazoa > Chordata > Mammalia > Eulipotyphla > Talpidae > Talpa > Talpa europaea. Next base: position 69,249,968 of record NC_140073.1, read on the forward strand.
GGAATTTTTTTTCAAGGTTAAGGGCCAGGGTTTCCCAGTAGAGTTAACTGAGTGACCCAGAAATACAGTCCCATTTTTTCACTCTGCCTTCTCAGCTTGTTGGCATGATGTCCAGGTTTCTGTCTCGAGGTTTTATGATGACTACTATTCTTCCCATTACCATAAAATTAAGTCCAAGGGAAGACAAGGAAGCAATAATGTTTCCCTTAAATGGCTTTCAAGAGTGATAGAAATGTTTCCGGAGAACTGCACTGTTTGTCTTATTGGCCAGGACTTTGTCCCAAGCCTACCCCACCTCTTTTCACTGTCTCGAAAGCTAGAATGACCATGGCCCTTACATTAATCCAAATTCACTTCCTGAGGCTTGGCGTATTTATAGCCTCTCTTTTAGCAAATACATTCTTCCCTCAAACTTGAAAACAGTAAAGTTTCTGTTACTTCAAAGGGAAAAGGGAGAATACCCTGTTATATAAGGACTCAACTGTGTCTGCCATTGTCCTCTCTGGTCTGAAATAGTATATGATGTAGAAGAGATAGTTGACCCCATATTTCCCATTGACCAAACTTCTCTTGTTTTCTTAATTGCAGATAACTAAGAGCTTAATCACTATGACATGGATGACCTTGGACTTGCTGAGAAGAATGTTTTAACTATTGTTTCTGTATCTACATGGCAGGGGAATATCAATGATGTATTTATTCCCCATGGTCTTCTGTCTTGGCCCCTGAGCAGGTACTTAGGGAATGGCAACTCTGAACTCTAATTTGTAGAAATGTTTCTCTTTCTCTCTCCCCAGCCTACTTCATTCCTCAATTTTACGCATGTCCCATTTTGATGCCTTCTGGGACCCTAGCTCTTATTAGCTATTGCGCTTCACAAGCTATTGCTTCAAGTACTAATTTTTTTTCTTGGTCTTATTAAATTATAAATCTATTACCATTGGTGTTTTTCAAATGCATCTGCCAGATAATCTATTACAATAATTTTCAAGTGTATGTTGTGTCCCAGAAGAGATGCTAAAGAGAAATGAGTTTTGATTGTCACAGAAATTTAGTTTCAACTTCATGAAAAACTGAGTAGAGAGCTTGTTAGCCTCCAAATTAGCTACTTAGAAAGCTTTGAAGTCAACTTCCCCAGAGGTCTTTCATAAAAAGACTAAGTGTGCCTGTGACAATTTAATTATTTTTAACTATTTGGGGGAAGAGAAAACTTTTTAAATTGTATACCAATTTATATTCAGATTGCTCTAAGTCTCTAAAAGTCTTCTATAAAACACACAGGTGAAAAGGTTATAAGAATGATTGAAAAATCTGCTGGAGGCATATGGGACCATGAGGGGCTCTATTAGAACACCCTCTCCATCTGCTGAGTAACGTTTAAGCATGTAAAACCATGTAAGTGGCCTGTGCTGTCTGATAGTGTTCTAGGAAAGAAATTCATCCAGGAGTGCCTCTGTGAGAGAGTGCAACAATAATGTTTCCCCCAAATGTCATCCATGATAATATGCACGTGATCAAAACAAGTTTTATTGCTTCAATCATAAAAGTGTTATTTGTAGTGCAGTATGTCAAAGCTTGACAGGTTTGCCATTCAAATCATGGTTCTTTGAGGAAATTCCTTTATCACTCTAAGATCCATTTATTCCATGTAGGAATAGCAATAGCATCATAGTGAACTACTGCACACATTAAATTCCTTAAATGCGTGAACCAACCTGTGATGCTGTAGATTCTACATTAAAACTACTTCCTTTAGTTTATTCAGTTCATGTTCTAGCAATATACCAGAAAGTCATAGGGCAGGATCCTAAAAATAAAGCTTAAAGCATGACCTTTATGCCAACACTGTTTACAGGACTGCAACTGAGAGCAGTAAGAGAGGGAAAGTGGGTCAAGAAGCAAGAAAGGGAAAAAGAATACAATGTGCTTCACAAATAAATATACCACAGTCTTGAGAAATACAACCATTACTTGGTTGCATGGCACTTTCTAGACAGCCTTATGAAACCACCATGACTAGAAAAAAACATTTAAAGGAAAGGATAGGGCTAGATCTGCTCATTCCTGCAGCCCTCCTGTGTTTCATCTAATGATGTTTATTCCCAAGATATTGATTACCCACACTTTTAGGTTGGGTTACCCATTCCCTCCATGTAACTTCCAGAAAGTGAGATCCCAAGGCCATACTTCTAATGGAATGACCTGCTAGCAATTTCCCAATTTCTTGCACTGCTTCAATGGGAGCTTTGAGGTCAGACTACAGTGTGCTTTTAGGGAGTTTCCTGTGGAAATTGGATGTGTAAGCTTGCAAGCATTAGTGGAATGTCTTCAGATTGTTTCCTTTTTGAATAGGAATATACTCATCAACAGATGATGAAAATTGGGGTGTTTATGCTAGCTGTTTGAAAAGGGGGGCAGTATAAATCATCATCTAAAGAAGAGAGAATTAACCCTGGAAATGTAGCAGGACTGCAATATCAGGATAACAGGTAACATCAGCAGTGACCAAGGCTTTGTTTTTTTTTTTTTTTTTAAAGATTTATTTATTTACTTATACAAGCACTGGGTACAGTCAGAAGCGCGGGAGGGTGAGAGGATTCACCAGAGCCAGAGCGGGGAACAAAACAGGCAGACTGACAAAATACACTGCTGAGGGGAGCAGCGGGCGATGCAGGAGAGGTCTGTGGGCCATGAGGGACCCTCGCCGGCTGCCAGGGATCGAACCAGCGCTGCAGAAGCTGTGGGCAGCTTCGCAGCCCTGTGCTAAACCGCTGTGCCACCAGGGGAGGCCTGACCAAGACTTTTCTTATCATTATTTTTATATTTTCTTAAATCTCACAATATAACATGGCCCTCCTCAGGTACAGTCACCACAGTTCTCTCACCACCAAAGTGCCCACATTCCTCCATCACACTCCACTGTGTTCTTCTCCCCTTTTGCCCCCCATTCTCTAATGTCCCCCACTCCCTTCCCATCCTCTTCCAAGGCTTTTCCCTGAGCATATAGCTGAGGTTTAGGGAAACAAGGAAAACTGTGCGGTGGCTAGACTGGGTTCCTTAATGGAATTTTTCTTTTTGATCACATGCATCAATTTCCAAGTCAAATAAAAAAAAATTGATCTCTAATATTTATCAATAGACTTTAGTAGTAGAGGTACCACATGAGGAAGCTATGATATGGAAAAATATAAAGAATGGTCTACTCAAATGTATAATAATATAACTGTGATAAGAACAAAAATATAAAAAAGTTGAAAGCATGCTATTACTGGAAGTTGTACTGCAGATCATAAGTACTCTGCGAGCTCAGTGGGAGAACATAGTGTGATGTGAAGTTATCGACAAAATGTTACATTAGATTCAGTCCAAGGACAATATTGAATATTTAATAAGCAGTGTTAGAAGAAACAGAGACACAGAAACAAGGAAAATGACAAACACAAGAATAAGACTTTGAAGAAGGACACGGTATATTTCTGATATTTTTATAACTCTACATGGATAAGGACTTTAACTCTTGCAATTAAGCTATGAGAAATATTTTGGGGAAACTGGATAAGGTTAGATATTAGAAAGTTTCAAATAGCAGATTGGACATTACATCATTTTCTTACTGAGTCAAAATATAACTAATATGCCTTGATTATATATTTCATGCTATTCACTATCCTTAATTTTTTACATGTTTTGACTAACTGAACTAATTCAATAACCCCTACTCCAAAACAAGTTGCCATGTTTTAAAAGTGCTCAAGATTTTCTGATAAATTTACCCATGAGAACAGTGAGGGCTGTAGATAGCACAACTTTCCAAACACATGGGAGTACAGCAAGAAAAGAGAATAAAAACATATCCTTCCTACAGGACATCCTTTAAAACAGTCAGAAAATAAGTTCTTGGTTCCTAACCTGACTCTTGTTCCCTGCGCTTCTCATTCTGACTTCGCTGGCATTGATTTGATATTGAACTTGATTCCCTCATTCTAGAAGACTTTCCCTTGGTAGTTCTCATCTCTGGTGAATTACATGTAAATTAAAAATATCTGATCTATAAATAACTGAAATTTTCATTGACTTAATGGATTTCTAACCAGACAGGGATTGATATGACTATTACAGAAATTATTTACTACTACAACCTGAAAAAGAGTGTTTGCTTATTGAGGTAAGTTGTTTTTGTCATGTAAGAAATATAAAATACTTGACATTTCAAAATTCAGAACTGTTTCCCCACCCATCCAGGAAATCCTCTCTTAATCACTCAAAAACAAATACAAAAAAATTTAAAAATTGCCTAAAATTTTGTCTGCTTTTGATTGATATTTCAGTACTGAGTTTGGGGATATGGGGGAAAAAATATCCAGATTATTATGTAAGAGGATATGCTTGTGGTGAGAAGTCTAGGATTCTGTTCTTGACCATCTCCACCATCAACATGAGCAGACATCACCTCCAACACAGAAGATCCCCTCCCATAGCAGCAAATGATGCTAAGAGTCCTTGCCTATTGCAAACATTTGCTAGCAGAATAACAGAGTAGAGACAAAAAGCTCACTTGCAGGAATCAAGTGATTCATAATAGATATGTCAAAGTTTATTCTCCAACAATACATATTTCATGTTGTCTAAAATTAATCAATAATCACTAGAATTCATATGTGTTCGTTCTTGAATTGTAAACAAAAACATATCCTAAGTAGGTTATGTTACTTCAAGCTCTGACAGATAATTTGATTCATTTCTAAAAGCTTTAAGCAGAAAGCCTAAAATACTTAAGTATACCAGGCCTCAAAGATAACCAATGGCAAGCTGTGAATCCAGGCTATGTTGGAATGTCTGACCTCCTCAAATACAAAGTAAACCTGGAAATTGATAACTCAAAATTTACAGTCATACTCTTCAGATATTGATTAACATTTACAGATATGTTTAATATTCCCTAACATTCATATAAATATTTATTTTTCCCTTTTTAAAAAAAATATATTTATTTATTTATACAAGAACTGGAGTACAGGCCAGAGGCACGTAAGGATAAGAGGATTCACCAGAGACAGAGTGGGGAGCAGAACAGTCAGTCAGACCAAAAAAATTACTGAGGGGAGCAGTGGGCGAGACAGGAGAGGTTGCTGCACCATGTGGCTATCTCCCTGGCTAGCCGGGAATGGAACCTGCACTGAAGAGGCTGTGGATAGCTTCACAGCACTGTGCTCAACTTTTTACACCACCCGGAAGGCCTTATTTTTCCCTTTATTATTGCATTAATATTGAACTGTAACGTGTTTCAGGTGTACAGCATTATGAGTAAAAGGAGATTAAATTAAATAGTGAAGAATATAATTTGAGTTTGAATCTTGAACTTCATAAATATTACTTTAAAGGATGCTTTTAGACATATACAAATTAAAAGTAGAACAAAAACAGGGCCTCCCCCGTAGCACAGTGGTTGAGCGCTGGACTGTGAAGAAGCCCGCAGTCTCTGCAGCACCGGTTCAATCCCCGGCCACGGGGTGAGGGGCCACATGTAGCACAGACCTCTGCTGCTGCCCGCTGCTCCCCTCAGCAGTGTACTTCAGTCCTGCCTGCTCTGCTCCCCGCTCTGGCTCTAGTGAATTCTCTCACCCTCCCGCGCTTCTGACTGTACCCAGTGCTTGTATAAATAAATAAATAAATCTTAAAAAAAAAAAAAAAAGTAGAACAAAAACATGATCACCTGGGAAGAAGAAACAATGGCAGTCAAGAGAGAACTTGCGTATGCACTCAGTTGTTCATTAACCAATAGCTTTGACTGTGATTTATTATTTTCCTTTAACTCCTCATAATTCAATGTAATACAAACAGCTTCATTTTGAGTGAAGTGAAATTCATATAACAAAACTAAATCATCTAAAAGTGAACAATTCACTGGTGTTTACTGCGTTCATATCATTATACAAAAGCTCTACAGAAGAATTTTTCCTTGCCTCTTTGTAGCTTCTTTGGCAATCCTCTGTAGTTGTGTAACTATGATTTCTGCTTCAGCCATTACATGGCCTGAGTTACGCATCCTGTGTCTATATCATCATATGATCTTTTTATAAGAGACAAGTCATTGGATTTAAGACTCATAACAAATATGATCTAATCTTCCCTAACCTAATTACGTATTTGAAGACTGTTTCCAAATAAGGTTACATTCATAGGAACATGGAGTTAGGACATCTTTTCTTAGATTTCTGAGTATTGAATTTTCACAAATACCTTTCCTGTGTCAGTTGAGAGGATTATGCATTTTTTCCACCCTCCATCCATCGATGTGTGGTACATTTCACTGACCTATATTCTTATATTTGCCGTTCTCTAAAGTCTAATTTTCTCTCTTATTCCTCTCTTCATGTCCTAACCTATAATCAATGATTTTCTATGGTTCCATATCACACTTTGTGTCCTTTTGACTTCATTTGCACTATTTATTTATAATAGACTTTTTACTCCTTTGTCTCTGCCTCTGCTTGTGAACTATTAATTCACATAAACAACATTTCCATCCATCTTGTATTCTCAATGACTGACACAGTACCCAGAACATTGTAAGTATTGATGAATAAAGATCAACTGTCTGAATGGGGAATGCTGAACACCAATTGTGTATGAGTAAATTTCTGCTTCCAGAGATTTCACCAAACCAAGGCCCAAATTTAAGAGTCTCCCCTGTGTCAAACATTCTTTTATGGCCCTTATGCTTCTTATATAATACCCCTAAGATATTTTGATCTAAATTTTTTAATGATTTTTTTATTTATTGTATATAAGAGCTGGGGTATAGGCCAATGGTGCAGGGTTTTAAGGTGAGAGGATTCATCAGAGACAGGATGGTAGAGCAGAACAGGTTGATCTACTGAAATACACTGCTGAGGGGAGCAGGAGGCAAGGCAGGAGAGGCCTGCTGCGCCATGTGGGTCAACTCCCTGGCCAGGGATTGACCTCATGTTGCAGTGACTGCCGATAGATTCATAGTGCTGAGACTTAACTCCTTGAGCCACCAGGGAGGCTCTGTATCTAAAATTCTTAATCACCAGTTATAAGCATAAAAAAGAGGCAATATTTTTAAAATTTTTTTACATGCAAATTTCTTTTTATTTTTTTAATTTAAATTTTATTTTTATATTCCCCATACAATTACAGCCCCCTTTTTATTACTTATCTTTCCAATGCATGAGTTTCAACAACGAAATTGCACTTGGGACTTTATATGTTCAAACATACACTGAAAGAAATGCAAGTAAAAGATGTAATTGCTGATATTGCTTAAAGAAATCAAAAGTTCTATAACTTGATTGTTTAAAAGTATAGATATAGAAAATTATAAAGTAGGTTAACAGTAGGGGGTTGTTCAACCATAGAGCCTGTGAGTGCCACATACATTAACACTGAATGACTCTATATAATGAGTTCTTAGAATCACACTACCATTGGAAAGGTCAATGTTATTAGGTAAATAGACTCATCAGACTATTTCATAGCATTCTGTTTTCATTATAAGTTCTTTCATTCAAATTCTATAGTCAACACTAATCTTTGGATTACTATTTGGCTGTGTGTCTTCAAGGTCATGTAAAATAATATTTTTCCTTTGAAAATTAATGTATTGGCATTATGATTTTATACAGTAATCACATAATCTTAGACACATTAATATAACAGAGAGAGATGGATATGTGCTATGTGAATGAGCAAAAATAGATTTCTGAGATTGATAAATAAGGGAAAACATTAAGTTGTAGAAAATGTACCAAGATAATGCCTCACTTGGCATGCTTCATGGCAGAGAGCATACCCATCTAGCTCGGTTTTGCCATGCACTGTGTTAACCATAATTAACTTTCAATTGACTATTAAAGAATGTAGTACACAGAGGTTCTATAATAAAAAAGAATGAGTCAAGTCCAAATCCATCACTACCGTTTTGAACTTGGCCACTTAATTAATTTTTCTAAATCTTAATCTTTCCATTTGGAAAGTGGACAAGGTGATGCTCAACTTTTGGGCTATTATAAGGAATTTATGAAATTCTCTAGAGAAACTGACATTTGTTTGGTCTTCAGGAAACTTCAGTCATCTTCATCTTCCCTTTTAGATTTCTAAGAAGAACTGAAGACCCAGCTTACTAGGAGGGTTACCATGATGAAGATGCACAGTTTTAATACAGATTTCAGAATTCTTATGTGTGTTATTAAAGGGTCCATCTTTATTCTATAAGACAGATGACTTTTTTTTCAGTACCTATATTTGTTTCCCCCCAAATAATGGGATTGTCTTCTTTATGATAGTGATTTTCTTAATCACTGTCCCAGAAAAAAAAGGATATATGTATTTCCCTCACAACAGAATTAGTATTTGGCTAGTAGATATGTGCTGCCAGGATATTGCTTTGGCAGATTCTCAGGTCTCACCACATACTAGTGGCCATTCTTGGTACAGTAGAAGAAGTACAGTACAAGCCTGTTCATCTCCATGAATGGACACTCAACACTTGTGTACTCCAGGTAGGAGAATGTAATCAACCAACGTTTTCTTATTTGGTTATCCTATTTCCATTACTGATATACTATAAATAAAAATGACCTCTAGTCACTTATTCACTGATTCATTTTATATCAGATTTATAATAACTATAAAAAAGGACAGAGAGAGAGAGAGAGAGAAAGAGAAGGTGTCACCTACTGGCTGGGCTTCAGACACGAGGAAAACTTTCACATTGATTGTTTGCATTTTATCTTTGATATTCTAGGCAGATGCAGTCATAGGAAGATAAGGAGTATCCCTTTTTCTAAATTAATAAGGAAGACCCATGAACAACTTTAAATCTTGATATATTTATATTCACTGAATTCTTCTTAGAGTGTGAGTTTCAGATCAGGATTTCATGATGACAGATCTTACGTCTGTGTGTGTGTGTGTTTTCACCCTTTTGCATGGCATATGTTACTGGACACAGGAATGTTAAACATTTGAAGCACGCTCCATAGTTTGAAACATGGTACATTATTCCTGATAAATCGCTTGCCTATTAATAAACCTTATTTATAATGACTATTCAACTTCTCAAAATAGGATAAATTTTTATCTTTAATATAGTATTTGCTTTTCTTCCAGAATCTATCACTGATTTCATTTGTGAAAAGCATCTACCTTCTTTGAGAGAATTGCTTTCCTTCCATTCCCATCACTAGGCAAAGGAAAAACTGCCCTATTTGTATAAATCTTGACCTTTATCAAAGTTACTCAATCAAAGGAGGTAGAAGAGGCCACCTTATCCTAGGTCACTCAGTATTTTTAAGTTCGGAACTCAGGAATAAAGAAAATAGTGGGGTTGTGAAAATCTAGGGTTAACATTGATGGCTCTTCTCACCTTCTAGAGAAAACCAGACTTGACATTATTTTCAATGAGAATACACTAAGCCTGGACCACAGAGAGAAACACATACAAACCAAAGCAACAATACTTGGGTTTGGTTTTGTTAATCCAAACCCAACCTAAAGTGTTGATCTTCCATAGTTTTGGTTGTTCGGTTTTTATTTGAAGAAGATATTAGTCAAGATCCAAGACGGTAAAACAATGTGTCTTCACGTACTTCCTTCAAGCTGGGTAATTGAGAAAATTCTAATAAAGAGTGCCTTTGTAAAAATTAAAAGATTTCCTCTGCAGGAAAAGCACAAGACATCAGAGAGTAGAGAGCCAGTGCTATTCCAAGCATGAAGGAACTAGGGGAGAGGATGTCAAGACAGAAAGAGAATATCTATGGAAGAAAGATTTAAGGTAGTAACTCTAAGCTTGGAGAATATAAGCAAAATCAGGTGATCAAGACAAAAGTGTAAACTGACCTCACTTTCCTCTTATTTTTAATCTCCTCTAAGTGCCAAAACAAGAAGTTAAAATTAAGGAATCTTATTTTATATTCCACATGGGTCTCCTCCTGAAGACAGGGCAGGTAGAAAAAGGTAGGGGTGGATAAAAGGAGGCAAATGCATGTACAACATAGAGCCAATGAGTCAGTAAAATTCCATTTTGTCTATACTAGTTTAAGTTGAGTTTCTATCATTTGCAAACTAGGACAGACCTGACTAATGCACTTAAAATTCTTCTTTCTAGTTTTCTTCAAGTGTCTGCCTTGTCCACTTCAATTCTCTCTAACATAGGACTTATGCAAATAAGGTGATGATGAAAGAGGTAGGATTAGCAATTGATATATTAGTCAGTCAATTAACCCATGAGACCCACTCTGCTTTTTTTCCAGAAAACAGACAGTAAAGACAGCATGACTTAAAGCACTCTCTCTAAGCCAGGGAGACACCTGCTCATTTCTGTTCTTTCACTCAATCCTGACAGCAATTAAATCTGCCCAAACTAGTTTTTTCTCTCCATTGAGTCTGCCTACCTAAATCAGAAATGTTTTATTTGACGCCATCATAGCAAATCAACCCACTGTTCCACCCTATCAATTTATAGAGCAAGTCAATCATTCAGTTTCTGTACTCTGAGTTTACATACTTGCACACGCTTGTTAGAGAGTTTTGGGTTTAGGCTACTGTATACCTCATCAGCCTTGTAGCAAGGAATAGTGAAACAGTATTAATGGGATAAATACAATTTTGGTCCAAGAACTGCTAGTTCTTGAGCACTGAAACTCAACCAAGGCAAAAACAGAGTCAAAGCAGGATTGGTTGCCAGAGTAACTAATCCCTGTACATATGTTCCTGCTTTTTATTTCCAGAGCTTCAGTCCCCCCATTGCCATTTTTGTTGTTGTTGAGAAAAACTAAAAATGAGCAGATAGGTGGAAGGAAACTGTACTTTCTAGAAAGAGCTGGGTGCTGATGGACACTCAGTTATCCAGCCAAGCTACTGAGCGTGGTCACTTCCTGAAATCTTCCTCATTTCTTTAATTAACTGAGTAGATATCAATATCTGCTATTGAACATTATCATGAATGAGTAATAGAAAAATAGATCAACAGTTAGTAACAAGACCATGCAATACTCATGGGAAAATATGAAAAGGAAGAAGAAATTAAGGGAATTGGTTTCTCTCTCTTTTCATGTATAATCCTTATGATAAAGAATTATGCTATATGCTTCAAATAACAGATTTTTTACTACATCTTAAGAACATGCAGATAAAACATATATTCTTTACTTAAGATAAAAGATTGTTAGTGCCTAGTCCAAACAAAATCAGAACAATGCAAAGCAAATTGTAAAGATTGTACCTTACTAAGATGCATCTGTGGGGCATTCTGAAACATTTGCAGAAAGATCACAAATGTGTCCCTTCTAAGAACTTTGTTTAGTTGATGCAGCACAATGGAGTTAAGGTACTTACTGTACGACCTCATTTTACAGAGTGAAGCCGAGGAACAGAGGAATTGAATACTTACCAACACGCAACCAATGATAGACAGAAGTATAAATCAAATTTGGTCAGAATGGGTCAGAATATATGCAAAATTTTGTGAGAAATTATAGTCTCTGCAATTTTTATGAGGAAGCCAATTCAGGTACAAGGACACTTTAATAATCATGTTCTATTAAAGGTGCTTTCTAATGATCAGGAAAGTGATCAATGTGACCACTGTGTATTTTAAAGATATATAATCAATTGATATTGTGATATTTCATAAAAGCAAAAGAGAATGATATTTGACTCTGAGATATTTATCCCATGACTTATTCTACAGTTTGATTTCAATATAACACTGTGGTCTTATTATGTGATATACAATTCCAAAATATCTCAATTATCTCTATGAGTCAGCTATAATATTAAGTGTACAGTGACATATCAGAGATTAAAACAATTTTTTTTCATATTTTCTGTGGAGTCTTGGCTTGAATGCAACCCAAAGTTGAGAACTCCCTTTAGTCCACTTTAATTGATATAGCATTATTTTCATTATTGCAAATAAGTGTACAAAATGCTTGATTTGTCTGTGTAAAACCATAAAAATTCAGACCCAAATCTATTTGATTTTTAAATTTTATCTGCCAAAGACTATCAGAAAGTCCACTAATCTGGAAATCTTGAAATCACAGTGACATCCATTTACTCCTTTCAAAACTGGGGAAAGCTTTCAAAAGTCTATTGAGCAAAATACAGTTTAATTTAGCTCATTAAAGGGACAATGACTGTTTATTGGCCTTCCAAGTGTGAAGGTTTTTTCAACACCATTGCAGTCAATTACCCAAGATAAAACTAAACCTAGCTCTTTCCTTGTCCCTGGTGTAAGATTGTAAGAGTAAACACAAAACAAATAAAAAAAAAAAAAAAAAAAAAAAAAAAACACCTCATGAAACGTCTGCGGATTGGTTTAGCACAGCAAGACGTGAAGATAGAGGGCCTCCCAGATTTATTTATTGGGCCTCCCTGGTGGTACAACAGGTTAAGACACAACCAATGGGGCCTCCCCGGTGGCGCAGCGGTTGAGCGCTGGGTTGCAAAGCTGCCCACAGCCTCTGCAGCACTGGTTCAATCCCCGGCTGCTCCCCGGCCACCAGAGGAGGGTCCCACATGGCGCGCAGACCTCTCCTGCCACCCGCTGCTCCCCTCAGCAGTGTACTTCGGTCCTTCTGCCTGCTCTGCTCCCTGCTCTGGTTCTGGTGAATTCTCTCACCTTCGCGCGCTTCTGACTGTACCCGGTGCTTATATAAATAAATAAATAAACAATCTAATTAATTAAAAAAAAGCTATTAAAAAAAAAAAAGACACAACCAATGAAGCCGTATACAGCCTCTGCAGCACGAGTTCCATCCCTGGCCAGGGAGATACCCACATGGCACAGCAGACTTTTCCTGACTCACCTGCTGCTTGATCTGCCTGTTCTGTTCCCCACTCTGTCTCTGGTGAATCCTCTCACCCTCCCACACTTCTGGCCTGTACCCTGGTTCTTGTGGACATAAATAAATAAATATTTATTTATTCATTTTTAAAGATTTATTTATTTATGCCTATAAGTGCTGGAGTACAGGCCAGAGATGTGGGGCAGTAGAGGGGGCGAGATTCATCAGAGACATAATGGGGAACAGAACAGGCAGATTGACTGAAATACACTGCTGAGGGGAGCAGCAGGCAAGACAGGAGAGGTCTGCTGTGCCATGTGGGTAGCTCCCTGGCCTGCCAGCGATAGAACTCGTGCAGCAGAGGCCGTGCATTGTTTCGTCATGCAGTGCTTAACCCCTTGTGCCACCATGGAGGCCCAATAAATAAATCTTTAAAAAAAAATGTGAAGATGGAGTTTTCCAGATGAAGAAAGCTAGAATGATTTTTTGCGAAAACAATTCAATGTGAAATTCTGTGAGAGGAGGATTATGAGGTGCTGAGAGCACATGAAATTGAGGTACCTAGACCAAGTCTGGATATTAGAGAGAATTTCATTGTATAGTGAAGCTCAGCAGTATTTTCTAGCAATATTTGGCTCTTCAAGTTGCTCAGGAATCAAGTAATATGCATAAAAATCTGTCTCACATGGTATCTGTTTCTTGATTCTCTTATAAAAAGTTTTGTCTCAAAAATCATTGTTCAATAAATATTCCTGAATGTAAGATTATATATATATTATTATTAAATAGATATTCCTTTCAGCAGAGATTCTCTCTAATTTCCTTCTACCTCTATATCTCTCCCTATATCTCCCTATATTTGCTTTTTTGCCATGACCCTGTACTTACTAAAAAAAAAAAAAAGAAAGAAAGAAAAGAAAAGGTAAGAAATGCTATAGATAGCTTGAAGTATTTGATTTAGAAAAGTCAAATTTGAGGGCAAGCATGTGGTGTTTAAATAGAACAATGTAGGCATACCAGCACATGATGAGAGAATCAGGGAAAGTAGCCAGGAAGTTACTTTACTCACTTATTGTGAAACTCTACTGCATGTCAGGACTTGGAACATATCAAAATAAATCCATTTTGATGTCTAAGTCCCAAAGAGGTTTGATAAATGCTGGTTCTTCTGTCTGGAATGGCTTCTTCAATCCCTCAGAGGTTTTCAAAGGCACACTATCAACACCGTGGAAGAGGCAGTTCTTTGTTGTACAGGACATTGAAAGGCATTCAGCAAGTCTGTTTCATGCTTAGCAAATGACAGTAATATTTCCAACTTTTTGGGTCAACAAATAATTTACCCTGAGTTTTCAAATACCTGCCCCCAAAGAAAGCTGACTGCTTCCATTGAGAATCACATTTTGCAAAAATAACCTGTACCTTAATTTATCTAAAAGTTAGAATAGCAGTTGCCCAAAAGAAGCAGGAAAATTATAAGAGGTATAGCAATAAGCACTACTACTATTGCACCTACCAAAAAGCATTTAATAACTTTCAAATCATTGATAGAAAATATTTATGCCAACATGTTGACATTTATTTTTGTTTACTAAACCTAATTGCAGAAAAAATGCAAAAAATAATGAAAACTGTGGTTTTCAATAAATAAAAATTGTTTTAAAAATGCAAAAGATGGGCCTCCCTGGTGGTGCAGGCAGTTGAGCTCCCCACTGTGAAGCTGTCTGCAGCCTCTGCAGTGTGGGTTCGATCCCCGCTAGCCAGCAAGAATTCCACATGGCGAAGCAGACCTCTTCTATCTCGTCCGCTGCTCCCCTCAGCAGTATATTTCGTCAGTATACCTGTTGTGCTCCCCGTTCTGTGTCTGGTGAATCCTCTCACCCTCCCGTGCATCCAGCCTGTGCCCCAGTTCTTGTAAAAATAAATAAATCTTAGAAAGAAAAATGCAAAAGAAATGAAAAGTCATGTCATGCCAAGCCAAGATATATAGAATGCTTTGCACTTTCAAAACTCATGCTATTCAGTTCATTTGAGGACTAGGTTTGAAGATCAGCAGATGGCAAAGAAATAATAATAAGTGAATAAGTCAACCTGGCCATCTGAATTTGATAAATTATAGATGGTGTTACTTAGGGTAAATGTATCTCTCTCTGTTCAACAGATGTAGGTAGATAGATAGATAGATGATAGGTTTGTGATAAATAGGAATATACATATGTGTATTATTTTGCACTAGTGCAATTCAAATACTTAACAGATCTTATGTTTATGGTAAAAGATGAAAAATAATTTTCCTTCTAAGATTCACAGGATATATGTTATAAACTTTCCTTATTCCCCAAACTTGTATGATTCAGTACATTGAAAGGAAGAAGTAAAGATTTCACTATATGCAGATGACATGTGTTATATATAAAAAAATAACACTCTACAAAAAATTTAGTAATATTATACATAAAATAAAGAGTAAATAAATCCATATATACAAAACTGTCATGTTTATATATGCAAAAAAATGAACTAGCAGAAAAATATGATGAAAAATATAATATTTACAATGATATCATAAAGAAAAAAATACCTAGTTATACATCTAGTCATGGTAGTGAAGGATCTATATACTGAAACTCTGACAATGCTGAAAGGAACTGAAGAAGATACTAAGAAATAGAAATACATCCCATGTTTGTAAATTAGAAGAATCACTATTGCCAGAATGGTCACTTTACTTAAAGCAAAATATGCATTCAACACAATCCCTATTAAGATACCAGTGATATTATTCACAAAAAATAGGACAAACCTCCTAAAATTTACATAGAACCAGAAGACCTCAACTAATCAAAATAATCCTGAGAAAAAAGAACAGGAAGGGAGGTATCAGGTTCCCTTACTTCAAACTATACTGTAAAGCTACAGTCATCAAAATAGTATATTATTTATGTAAAAACCAGCACACATATAAATGGAATAGTCAAATTTGCAAAATAAAATCACACATGTATAGGCAGAGGCAAGAGAATACAATGGGGAATAAAATGTCTCTTCAATAAATGGTACTGGGAAAACTGAATGGAGACACATGCAAAAGAATGAAGCTAAATGACTATCTTATACCATATATTAAAATTAATTCAAAATTAATTAAAGACTTGAATATGAGACCTGAAACCATAAAATATATAAAAAAAACACAGGTAGTAACCTTTTTTAATATTGGTCTTAGATATGTAAATGTGGATTTTTCTCCAACAGAAACCAAAGGGAATATAAAGAACAGGACCACATCAAACTAATAAAAATCTGCACAGGGAAAGAAACCAGTGTTAAAACAAGGTAGACCACTGAATGGGAGAAAATTTTGCAAAAACACATATCAGACAAGAGGTTAATATTCAAAATATATAGAGAACTTACATCAACAACATAAATCATACAATCTGATTTAAAAATGAGCAGAGTATCTAAATAAGAATTTCTCTGAAGACATCAGGATGGCCAACAGCAAGAAAAGAGATGATCTACATTGCTTATCATTGGGGAACTCCAAATCAATACTACAGTGAGATTTTTACCTAACACTGATTTATCATCAAAAAGTCAAAAAAATACTAAGTGTTGAGAGGATATGGACAGAAAAGAACTCTCATGCATTGTTGAATGGAATGGAAGTTAGTGCAACCTCTATGGAAAACAGTTTCCTTAAAAAAATAAAAATTGGAGGGGGGGTGTTAAAAAATTAAAATAAAACTACCATCTGACCTAGCAATCCCATTTTCAAGTATTTATATCAGAGGGTAAAAACTTTAATTCAAACAGATATATGCACTCCTATGTTTATTGCAACATTATTCATAATGCCAAGGTATTGAAATGAACCAATGTCTGATGACAGATGAATGGATTTATTTACACAACAGAATACTACTCAGCTATACAAAAAAGGAAATCTTGCTATTTGCTACAAAATCTTGCTATTTGCTATTTGGAATTATGTTAAGTGAAACAAGTCAAAAAGATTAAAAAAATACTAGATGATTTCTCTCATGTGTGGAATACAAAGGAAAAAATGAACAGACAAAAATCAAACAAAAACAAACCCTTTTACTTGGACATGAAATGGTGGTTGCCAGAGGACAAGGAAGTTAAAGGAAAGGGGAGAGTCTGTCATTTGGTTGGTGGTGGAAGATGACTAAACCTTTTGTGGAGGTGGGGGGTATATTGTGATACAGAGAGTTGTTGAGCTGAGAAATTGTACACCTGAAACTTGCACACTGTTGTAAGCTAATGTTACCTTGGTTAAAACATTGAATTGAATATGTTAGTGTTTTTTATTAAGGGTAGTTAGGCTCTTCCAGTACAACCCCAGCTGGTGCTGTGACAGAGACTATGTGAATCCTACTGTCTCACAGGTTGTTTTCATCCCCTTTTCCTATGATCCTGGAATGATAAGCTTGACTACTAAGTAAATAGCATTTTATTCTTTAGGTAAATATAGGGTGAGCATGAAATTTAAGGACAGTTAAAAGACAGTATCTGTATGCCTTGTCTTTTAAAAAATTATTGGCATTGAAATAGAGAAATTTTTCTCTGTTCAATAATTTTCAAATTAGATTTTTCATTTAACTGAAGAGTAAAAATACAGGTGTTTACAGATTTAGCAAGTGTTATGACTCATGTACACACCAGCTGAGAAGACAGTCAGTCTTCTATTGAAATGGGAAATACAGCAGAAATTCAAGGCCCCTGGCTCTATAAAATTTAATTTTTTGTGTGAATGCTCAAATTAGCAGATGGAGGAAAATACCATTTATTTATATTTACTCAGAATATTATTTGTAGAAAAATAAATGTTTGTTTACAGGAAAGCTATGGAACAATATTACTCTTTTACATTTCACAGATGTAATTTAATGTGTTTGTATATAGTAACAGTGTGTAAATTTCTAAGAAGCATTTTTAATTAAATAGCTATTTCTAAGCATTCATGTTAATAAATGAATAAATTTAAAAGATTTTTTTTAGTCTTAATTTATGAAATATTCTTTGATTTGTTTTCATTTCTTAACTGCTTCTGTTGCAATGTTCCTGCTCAACTCAAATTGTGTCTGGTGCACAGAACATAAGCATAAGTTAAACCCTATTGATAGCAGTGCAATAACATTTCTGCTCTATTAAGACAATTATTTTATTTCTTCCACATTTTACACTGCTTGTGATACATTTCTTGAGAACGTAGCAAAAATCTTGACAGTAAAGACTAATATTTTAGCATATGTGTTAATAATCTATTAATAATCTATAATCTATTAATAATCTTAATAATTAATTAAGCTAGCTTTTTAAAGTATTTGTATTAATTACAATATTTTGTGATTCTCCATTAAAATTAAATGATTAAGATAAAAAAGATCTGGTTTATTTAACTTATTTTTTCTTCAGTAAATATATTGATTTAATATTGATGATCCATAGGAAACATATGACATGTACTTCTGATTTTAGTTGTATAACATTTAACCTTAAAGATTTTATAAATATGATTAATTGATGACTTCTCAATTTTAATGAGTAAATGAACACTTGTAAAAAGTTAAAAATTCACTGAATGAGCTTTCTGATCATTTCCTCTTTAAATACAATGTTTTCCAAAAGTGCCTTTTAAATACAGCACTTTGTTATGTTTTTCTTTTGAAGCTAATAGGGAGAGAGTTTAAGAATGGGTAAAGAATGGGTAGCCTTGGGATTTGTTAATGTTCTGTTTTCTAGGCCTATGATAAAGGAAATATGTTTCCTGTTAGAATAAAGAATGGAGTTTTGCAATCATGCCACCAAATTGACTGATACATTTCAGCACCTTTTTTTTTTTCCCCCAATGAGACTTGGACTGATATAGTTAGATTAAATTTTAACTAACAGAAGATAGATGATTTTAGGGTCCTGGGTTACAAACAGATTGGTTTGATGGCAACTTGAAATGAAACAAATGGTAATTCTAAAATCTTCCAAAGTTATGCTTATTAAAAGTACTTGCCAGGTATAGAACAGTTTCAAGTAGGTCTGGTTGGATCACATGACACCAACAGTGAAGCTATCGCTGATCCAAATAAAACATCTCTCTGTCTAAATCTTGTGAACGTGAAAGAACATTGACATTCACGAAACACAAACTTCTATGCGAGTACTTTGTAGGTTTCCTGCCTGTTATCATCTGTATCACCTAGGAACTCTGGGACTTTGTCAAATCACTCAAAAGAAATTTAAGTGGACATTAAAAAATTGATATGGAATTAATAAGTAAAATTTATGTTTTAAGGAGTTTCATTATTTGTTTAAACTCTGCACCTTTTTTCTGTGTTCAAGTTCTAGATTTATCAGCAGGAAAAGATATGGATATTTTCAATGTCTGGGATTTATCATGGTTCCCGTCTAGTTCAGTCTCTTTAGCTGCCTGATTCACTCTGGGGAGCAGTCTCTACAGCTATTCAGTCATTCATCTATCTATGTATTTGATAGGTGGCTGTCATCAAGCATCTAAGAAATCGAACAGTGAGGTATGTCTAGAAAACAAAATAGTGAGATACATTCTTCACCTTTATTTAGAGATGTAGCATTTCTTAAAGGGGAAGTCCTTCTAAACTACATAGGTCACATTCAAAGATGCTTTCTCCCAAGTAGACCTGGATTTTTACTTGTTAAAAAATAGTAACAAAGACAATTTACGTGGTATAAACAAATTGACTTTAACATTTCATGAACTGGAGAGTCCCCATTCAGAGATCTATCGGAAAGAATGCAGGGAACTTACAGAAAAAAAAAAAAAGGAGATACATGGAAAATATCTGATTGAAACAGCACCAAGTATTTGGGGTGAGCTGGAACAAGGAAGTTAAGTATAGAGCTTTGAGTTAGCTTGGCATTTGGGGATTTGCTAACCGGATATACTGGGGTTATGGTTAAGTGGTGCAATTACAGGAATATGTGTGTTACCAATGTTTCTGTTTGCTGAGATGGCATCATGGGCTAAAGTGACTCCATCTTGAGACTATAAATGGATTTCCATGTGCCTATGGTCGACAGCTCTAGTGTGGAATGCTCCCATGCTCTGGTCCCGTGCCTCTAGCAGGTAGTGGGTTTGGAAGACATTGAAAAGAAGATAAGCAAGGACAGATATTCTCCATTTACCAAAAGTTTAGGCAGGTCTGAAAAAAAGGAATCTTATATCTCAGCTGTGGTTGAGTTACTTAAAAGATTGATGAAGAATAACCTCAAAACCTCTTAGAATGCCAATATCATAATTAAAAGGAGAATATGAATATAGGTGTGAGTTCTTATTTAAGTATTTGTGAATTTCTCCCAGATAACAATACTCTTGGCTACTGCCTCATGAACCAAGAGAACGAGGAATTTTATCTATTACCCTTCCTTTAGGACGAGATATACAAAGAAGATCCCAAGACAATGCCTTGTGCAAGTGGTTTTTGAAAAATTTTTCAAGAGAGAAACACTTAGGAGAATAGGAAGCAGGACATGTGATCCAGGGCAGCAAGGGGCACTACAACTGGCCAAGGACACTGCCCAAAGAGTGTACAGGTCACTGTCTGAGTTCTTCACCCACATGCACAATAGCAAGACGACTCAGGTTCAGAGAACAACAATAAAGGCATTTATTTAACAAACCAGCGAAAACAAAGAGATACCGAGGCCACAAATGGCCACTTAACTCACCCGAAGCAGAGTCCTACACACAAACACCCCACAGATGGCGTCTTCCCACCACTGCAGGCTTGGAGCACGTGACAGCCAGACTACAGGCCGGGATCTAACGCAAAGACAGCAGAAGACACAGCAGGAGATGTCCACGGAGATGCCGAGATGCCCCACACACCACCAGACAAGTGACACTCAAAAAAGCAGCTTCAGAGGCCAAACGACCCAACACGCAGCCACAATCACGCAGCTCAGCGAGGTGCCCGGCTCGGGGTCTTCGTCCTCCCTGCCAGGCTGCAACAGCAGCAAAGACTGGAACAGTTTCAGTCACTTGCTACTTGCAAAACCTCTGAAATTTTCCTATCTTAGGTTGACTCCTGGAAGCCCCTCCATATTCTTCAGAGGCCCACAACCTCTGAAGTCTTCTGTTGTGGAAGGCCCACAACAGTCTTCTGGAAGATCAGCATAGCGGGTCAGAAATCGATGACCCCCGAATCAATGAAGATCTGAAAATGCTGAATCCCGAACACTGAATGCTGGGGGCCGCTTCTGCGGCCCCTTATTGTTCTTATCAGTGTCTCCACCCCTCTGATACTTTGATTTTGCCTAGGGCTATCAATTCTCACTAGCACCACCCTCCTGGGATGCCACCTGTAAAAATCTTTGGCTTCAGCCCCCTGTTACGCATGGAAGAAAAAGAAGTCAAGTGGAACACACTTCAGATTCCTCCACACACTGGAAGAAGCCTCCTGACTTCAAAGCCTTCCTGCAAAGAAGAATGGCTGCTATAGGGCCTTTGAAGCAAAAACACTCTTAAACTGCAGCAAGCACAAACGGGGTCTTATAGGTTTCCAGAGCCCTGGCTATACTAAAGACAACGACCTCTCCACCCCCAGTTTCCCTTCCCCCAAAATACAGTCTTCATTTCCATGGTGAATAATTATTTAATGCAGACAGTTATTATTTTCTCAACCCTACATGACGTTCTAAGTAAAAGGAGCTTCAACACCTGTTCCCAACACTTTGCAGCTCTATTACTCCCTACCCAAACCCACACCACAAATATTAACAGAAACTCTATTCTGATGAGACCATGAGTCTAGAATAGCTTCTCCACACATGCACCATCCCCAGACTGTAGGACCCTGTACCTCTGGCTGGAAGTGATATTCATTCCCTGCCTCAGTTAAATGAAGAGGGATACTACTTTTTTTTTTTTAAGATTTATTTATTTATGCATACAAGAGCTGGGGTACAGGCCAGAGGTGTGTGGGGGTAGGGGGCAGAGAGGACTCACCAGAGACGGAGTGGGGAGCAGAACAGATGAAATGATTGAAATATGCTGCTGAGGGCAGCAACAGGCCAAACAGGAGTGGTCTGCTGCACCATGTGGGTATCTCCCTGGCCGGCCCTGCTGCAGAGGTTGCGGATATCTTCATAGTGCTGTGACTTAACCCCTTGAGCCACCAGGGAGGCCCAGGACAATCCTTCTTGCAGGAATGACCCTCCAAAGATTATATAAGGGATTTGGCAAGTGTATGAATACTTCATCCTGAAACTGCTCTTTCCAAATTGCCTTTTTGTTGTTATTTCTGTATAAACCCATGTTGTTAGTGACATAACTGTTGCTCTGTGTTTGAGAGCAGGGCCCGCGAAGAAATTCTATATCTGCCACTGCCTGCTGCCCTCATAGCTTCCTAGTGGGTTTTGCTAAGATTTGCTACCGTTGCAATCTTTCCGAAGTACTTGAAGCCAGAAATAATGTAGTATAAGATTATTTTGACTTTTGAATCATGACTTCTGATCTCTAAAACCTTGCTGATTTGGGCATGAGGGAAGCATGCCATTCTTCACTAGGTGCCTCTAGCTTTCTGTAAGGTCAGTGCAGGGGCCTGCTGAGGGCCCGAGGCCTCAGGCACAAGGAGGGGCCTGGAAACTGCAGAGGGAATTCCACAGTTGCCTCAGTTCCTGGAGCCCGAGGCCTCTACCTGATGAAAGCAGGACCTGGTAGAGATCAAACAGAAACCGCCAACAAATAACAACTTCGGTTCCGCATCCCCAGTTCCCCCTTATAACCCTAAAAAAGGACATCTCCCCCCACAAAGGGTTCGACTTCTCAAACCCCCGCGGGGACTGGCGAACCTCCCTGCCTGTGAGAAACTTGGCCTGGCTCTCCTTCTCTTTACCGGGCCAATCCTTCAATTCCATGCCTCCCTTTCCTTACGCCTTTCCCTCTGCCTTCTGTTGAGTTATTTTCTAATCCCATCTTTTCCCATTTGAGTTGTCAAATAAATGTATACCTTTTTAGGCTTTTAAACACCATTTCTCTCTCGGGGCCTCCCCGGTGGTGGAGCGGGTTGAGCACAGCCCTATGAAGCTGTCCGCAGCCTCTGCTGCGCGGTTGGATCCCGGTGGGACAGGGAGATACCCACTTGATGGAGGACAATAGAAAATCTGGAAAGGAGGCCTCACAAGACTAAAACCTGACTCACACAAGGAGGTGGGGGTCGAGGGGAATAACAGGACCATTAACCCAGCAGTAGAGGTCGTGACCCTCAGGCACCAGGGCCTTATCACCAGGCACTAGCCCCAAGCAGGATCAGATTCTACAGGGAGTGGCCCCCAGGCCTGAGGGGAAAGATATGGAGATTCGGCCCACCCTGGAATCTCTGCTCCCTTCCTGGTTTTGCCTACTTATCCCAAATCAGCAAAAAGCAGCCACTCCATGGAGGAGGGACCCTTCCCAAGGAGAGGAGGACTGTATCTGTGCAGTCTCTGCACCTGTGACTATGTAGGAGCCTCTTTTCACCAACTCTCTCCTCTGCAGGGCAGCAGTCTCCTGCCTGCCCATGACCTGCACCTGCCGGAACTTCTCACTGACCTCCCTCAGCGGAGGCTGCTCTCAAGGCCGCCTGCCTGCAACCATGCAGGCCTCTCTGAGCAAACCTGTTCCTTTCCCTAATAAACCTGCTCTTTAAATATAACTAACGTATCTGTCTCATGGAGAAACTCGCCTGGGGAACCCACCGCGTGCCGCTGAAATGGGAGCTCTGCTGAAATGGGAGCTCTGGGGACACCTTTCCCAGAGTGAAGCTAAGGACCCCGCACACTCTACAACTCCATCAACATGGCTCAACCAACCTCTCCTGTCTCACCCGCTGCTCCCCTCAGCAGTGTTTTCAGTCCATCTGCCTGTTCTGTTCCCCGCTCTGTCTCTGGTGAATCCTTTCACCCTCCGGCGCATCTGGCCTATACCCAGCTCTTGTACAAATAAAATAAATAAATAAATAAATAAATAAATAAATAAATAAATAAATAAACACCTTTTCTCTCTACAGAAAAGCCAGAAACATTGAGCAGGGAGGTAAGGAACGAAGCTAGTGGGTGTGTTTCTACTAGTGTATGAGCCTTTATGCAAGAGATTGTAGACAATCAGGTAATGAAAAATGAAGCTGTCCATGCTAGGAAACAACTAGAAAACTTGAACATTTTCAAAGTACATTAATAGGAAACTAATTATAATGATAATAACATGCATATGATACTTTGTACTTTCAAAAGTACTTTCCTTTGGTACTAATTGGCCTCTCATTCCATGCTAAGCAATGACTAAAGAAGCTATTATTCCCTCTTGGCCCCTAAGAAGACTAAGTAGATAGACTTTTAAATTAATGCCCAGGTACCCCTATACAGTTAATAGTGGAGTCAAAACTAAACTTGTTGACATAAAACTGTTATAGGGCAGGGAGAGGGGCAGCCCAAACCTCGCAAACCTGCCTATTCTAAATGGGTTCTGCCATCCGCCGCATCAACACAAAACATATGAGACTTTAATGGGAAGGAACTTTAATGCAATTTGGAAACAATACAGGAAAGGCAAAGAATCTAGTTTCTAAATCAAGCACACAAAGTTACCCATCCCCTCATGGGTAAAAGTCCATCCAAATGGGATTGGCCCACAGCAAGGCCCCAAAGCCTGCCCCAAGTCTAAAGCATCTTCCAGTGGGGACCCACAGAAAAGGGTCAGAAACAACCAGACAAGCCCGGAAGGAAAAGAGCAAAATCAAAATCAAGATAAAAGCTGCCATTGTCACCTCCCCACAGGTCTCACCCACATCTGTGTCACCCAGTCCACGACCAAAAGACAAGCGCAGTTTCTTCACATGTCTCTAGGCTCCATGCGCCTCCTCCAGGCCTCCTTCTGGCTCCATCCTGCTTCCTTCCTCAGTTTCCTCTGCAGCTTCTTCTCTCCCTGCTCAGCTCCACCCTCCCTTGGGTGGGGCAGGGAACCTGGAACCTCCCCCTTTCCTGGGGACCACCTTGTTACAAAACTATCTTCTACCACCCATGCTCTGTTCTTATATTTCCCCCTGATATATTTCTTCTCAGACTTTTAAAAGATAATTGATATTGCTTCATTGAGAGTTAGAAGATAAATCTTGGCAATCTGTGTTTATTATGGCCAAATTGGCTTAAAATAAACTAGATTAAAAGCAAATCTTAGCCCATGAGTCTATGACAATTTTCAGGCCAGAGTTGATTTTGAAGTGGCCCCTAGGAAATGGAGATTTATTAAGGTACCTATGATAATATCTTCATTAGGGAAGTATGGGGGTTGGGGGAAGGGGGTGGTGTTACAAACCTGTTTTACAACCTGGAATGCATTTTCTGCCTCCAAGATGTCCTCATGGCTGCAGAGCCATTAATTTGCTATGTTAGATAATAATTAAAGTATTTTAATTATTGCTCTCAACCCATATGCAAACACATCTGTGGTGGAGCCTCTTTATGGCTGCCTTCTGTTTATTCTTGACAAGTCTTTTGTGGTGCCAAAGAAAATGAGTCCTCACCCTGCCCATTTGACCTAAACTGAGTACCGTGTCCATCACTAGTGTGCCCAATCAGGACCAGTTTCAGGGCAGCATGAGGGGCACCCCAGAACCCCCAAACCTGCCTGCTCTAAATAGGTTCTGTCATCTACCACAACAATACAAAAAAATATAAGACCTTTTAATGGAAGAAACTTTAATATAATTAGTGTGCAACAATGAAAAGGGAAGAATATAGTTTTCAAATCAAGCCCCCATGGTTACCCATCCCCTCATGGGTAAGTGCCCAGCCAAATAGGGTTGGCCCAAAGCAGGGCCACTGAGGCCCAAGAGCCTGCCACACCTGTAAGGCATCTCCTGGTGGGGACCCTTAGGAAAGGGGCAGAAGTGGCCTAGCATGTCTGGGACAAAAGGAGCAAAATCAAAAAATCAAAATAAAAGCTGCCATTGTTAACCTCCCATGGGTCTCTCACCCAGTCTGTTTCAACCAGTCCACGACCAAGAAGCAAGTGCAGCTTGTTCACATGTCTCCCTACTCCAGGTCTCCTTCTGGCTCCATCCCACTTCCTTCCTTCTCCAGTCTCCTCTCCAGCTTCTTCTCTCTTCTCAGCTCAGCACCACTCTTCCTTGTCGGGGGAGGGCAGGGAACTGGAATCTTCCCTTTCCCTGGGGACTACGCTGGTACAGACCCATTACTAGCTTGTAATATACTACCAGTAGAGACAGAAATTACAGGCATACTATGACACTATCCATGAAAGAACATAAATGTTTGGTATTTTGCCCTATAATAGATCTTCTTGGATTTTGGATTAAATTAAATGCAACTGGAATATATCACAAGGTGAGGCAAGAGTGTTAGTGTTTATAAAATTAAATAAAACCCCCTGGGTAAGTATACTTTGCTCAAAAGTTCCATACAGACTCTAATGTTGTAGGAAACTATCCACCAGTTTGTCAAGTTTTTACATTCACATATTGTGATTCTGGTAATGTGAAGTTTTGGGTTGCTATTTGTTAATCATAAAATATGGGTTTTATTACTCTGGACTGAAAAAATGGCCCCCACTATTATGTTAGGAAAGCAAACTTGAGACATTGAAATCTTTGATTTAGAGAGTTTCTAATATTTAGGCATATTGCAGCATCTCCCTTACTCCCATATTTGGGATTCAATTGATTTCAGATTGAAATTATGCTTTAGGTATTCATTCAGGAGAGGTCTGGATGTGATATTCCTGCATAGTCTTTGCCAAAATATACTTTTAGTTAGACTTGTTCTTGCATCACACTTTCATAAAATGTAGAATTTGGGGTTGACAGATTCTCCAAGCATTTCCTTTTCTTTATAAAAAAATAATTATTTATTTATGCACACAAGAACTGGGATACAGGCCAGAGATGCTGGGGTGGGGGTGATGGAGTTTTGTGGAGTGCGGGGTCCTTGGGCTCACTCTGGGAAAGGTGTCCCCAGAGCTCCCACTTCAGCGGCACCGCAGCAAGTTTCCCAGGCGGGTTTCTCCATGAGACAGAGACATTAGTTATATTTAAAGAACAGGTTTATTAGGGAAAGGGAAAGGGACAGGTTTTGCTAAGAGAGGCTTGCATGGTCACAGGTGGGCGGCCTTGAGGAGAGCGGCTTCCGCTGAGGGAGGTCAGTGAAGAGAAGTCCCGGCAGGTACTGATCACAGGCAGGCAGGAGGCTGCTGCCCTGCAGAGGGAGAGAGTTGGTGGAAAGAGGCACCTGCACAGTCACAGGTGGGCAGTGGGAGTGCTGCGCTGAGCCTGTGCAGAGACTGCTCTGATACAGTCCTCTTCTCTTTGGGAGGGGTCACTCCTCTGTGGAGTGGCCGGCTTGTCGCTGATTTGGGCAACAGGCAAAACTAGAAAGATACCAGAGATTCCAGGGTGGGCCCAATCTCCATATCTTTCCCCTCAGGCCTGTGCTCCACTCCCTGTAGCATCTGATCCTGCTTGGGTCTCATGCCTTGTGATAAGGCCCTGCTGCCTGAGGGTCACGACCTCTGCAGCTGGGTTAATATTCCTGTTATTCCCCTCGACCCCCACCTCCTTGTGTGAGTCAGGTTTTAGTCTTGTGAGGCCTCCTTTCCAGTTTTTCTATTCTTTTCCTCCATGGGGGTGAGAGGATTCACCAGAGACTGAGCGAGGAACAGAACAGGCAGACTGACTGAAACACACTGCTGAGGTTGTTAGGGGGAAAGGATGTCCTGAGCTAATTCCATGCAGGCTTTGTGTACTCCACCCCCACTCCAGACTAAAGCCATCAAGACATTGGGAAAGACGAATCCCATCACCACCAAAGGGAAGGTGGCTGGGATCTGAGGGTGGAGTTAAGCTGCCAGGTTTGGTATAAAACCAGACTTGTGGGCCTTGGGGGGCTCACTCTCTTGCTAGCCTCCTGGCTTCACGGCTCCTGGCTCGCGGCCAGCTCTCAGAGTGCCATTTGGGATTCCAGTTCAGCAGATCGGGTAGGACGCATTAAAACTTTGTCTCCCACTTTTCTCCCTGAGTTGTACATTTCCTCATTTGCCCTTCCCTTGTAAATAAACCTTTTATTAACCTTTCATGTGTGCCTGCAGTGGAGTATTGATAAGTCCTTTTAAGCACGCGGGTGAGGACCCACAGCCAGGCACCCCATCTTGTATCCGGGCTGCCCTATAACAAGGGGAGCAGTGGGTTACTCAGGAGAGGTCTGCTGTGCCATATGGGCAATTCCCTGGCCGGGGATCGAACTCGTGCTGCAGTGGCTGAGGACAGCTTCATAGGTTGTGTCTTAACCCCTTGTGCCACCAAAGGGTCCCTGAACATGTAGTTTAAGTTGATAAAAATGGACAATATTGAGTCTTCTTATTCGTTCACATGTACTACATTTCTATGTTTTTATTCTTCGGTTTCTTTCATCAGAGTTGTATATTTAAGATAAATCTAATACCAATTATGGAGTAAGTGTGTATGGGTGACGGGAGTAGGATTTCCACATACAACCAAGAAGTTATCCAGCATCAGCTAGTTTCCTACCATTCAACTCAATGCTGAATATATCTTCCAGAGATACCATCAAATCCCACATGTTAGGGGCTCAGTTTCACAAAACTGTCAGGCTCTTTCTTCAGATACTGTAACAGGGCAGTACCCAGGGAAAGGGGTGGTTCCAGGTTCCCTGCCCCACCCGAGGGAGAGTGAGCTGAGCAGGTAGGAGAAGGTGGCAATGGCAGCTTTTTTTTAAGAGTTTGATTTTGCTCCTTTCCTTCCAGACTTGTCTGGCTGTTTCTGCTCCTTTCCTATGGGTCCCCATCAGGAGGTGTCTTAGACTTGTGGCAGATTCTTGCTTTAGGCCAACCCTGCTTGGCTGGACATTTACCCATGAAGGAATGGGTAATTTTGGGTGCTTGATTTAGAAACTATATTCTTTGTCTTTTTTGTGTTACACACTAATTGTATTCAAATTTCTTTCCATGAAAGGTCTTATATGTTTTGTCTTGATGTGGCAGATGGCAGAACCTATTTAGAGCAGGCAGCTTTGAGGGTTCTGGGGCGCCGCTCTCCCTGCCCTGTAACAATACCTGCTGTAAGTCCAGATTGCTACCTGTGCTTCTGACCTACTGACTATCGATAGAGTCCCAATGATCCTCCTCCTTGGATTCAAATAATTTGCTACAAAAATTCAGGGAACCCAGAGAAACATTGTACTTACTAGGTCCTTGGTTATTATAAAAGATATAACATAGAACAACATAGGGCAAATAACATGGCAAGGGCATGAACATTCATGCTCTCTCTCCACATACTACCTTTCCCAAATTTCCATGGATTTGTTATAGAGCAACCCCGATATTAAACGGGTTCCTGGCTGTGGGTCCTCACCCGCGCGCTTTAAAGGGACTTATGAATACTCTACTACAGACACACGCAAAAGGGTTAATAAAAGGCTTATTTACTAGAGAAAAAGAAATAAGGAAAATGTACAACTCAGGGAGAAAATAGGGAAATAAAGTCTTTAATGAGTCCTACCCGATCCGACGACCTGGAAACCCAAAGTCACTCTCAGAGCTGACCGGACGCTGCGAGCTGGCTCAGAGCCCAAAAATGGAGAGACCCCCAAAGCCCACGTGTCTGCCTTTTGTATCCACCTGGCTGCTTAACCCCATCCTCAGGTCCCAGCCACCTTCCCTTTGGTGGTGATGGGATTTGGAGTTCCCAGTGTCTTTGGCTTTGACCTGGGGTGGGGGTGGAGTCCACAAAGCCTATATGGAAATAGCTTTGGGACATCCTTTTCCCCCTAACAGATTGACCCATCTGGAAACTCTTTAAATCCCATCCTTCTGAGGTTCTATGGAGGTTTCATGATAACAATGTGAAGACTGGATGATCAGACTTTGTCCCTTCCTTGCCCCAGAGGTTAGGGTGGGAATGGAAGTTCCAGCCTTTCAATCACAAAAATGGTTCTCCTGGTAACCAGCCTACCCTGAGGCATGACCTCATCTCCTATTAACCTAACAAAAGCCTGCTTCCTTGCTTTCTTCTCTTAAGAAATTCTAAGTATTTTAGGAGCTCTGTGACAACAGAGAAATGAGGACCAAATATATATTTGTTGTAAATAATATCACATTAGATTTCTTCATAAAGTTTTTGTATGTATTTTGTTAGATTTATGTTTAACTATTTCACTTTGAGGTGCTAATATACATGGTGTTAGTTTTTTTTTTTAATTTTTAATTCCAATTGTTGATTGCCAGTAAATAGAAGAGGGATTGATGTATATATTAACCTTTTCTCCATCAAACTATAACTGGTATTAGTTTGTAGTTTGTAGTTTGTTGTTGTTCAACTGGTGTTGAATCCACAAAAATAAGTGTACTTTCTGAACAACACTACATTATTTCTTCCTTCGTAATCTGTATACATTGTGTTTTCTTCCCTTTTGTATTACCAAAGACTATGGCACAATGTTGACAGTGATGAAGGGCAAGAATAGAAAAGTTGGAAAGGGGGCATCACAAGCCCAGAAGCATGAGATAGGGGTGAAAATAATTAACACAGTCATTAAACAAGCTACACAGAAAAGTAAAGAATCCTGAGGAACAGAGGGGAGGTGGGATATAGAGATTGAGGACCATTGTAAAAGAATCACCCTCTGTTCCTATTGATCTACTCAAAGCACGTAGAGAAAAAATTCCTAGGCCCCAGCCCTAGGAATAATTTAAAGGCAGTTAACAACACTACAAAGGAATGAGAAAGAGGACTCCCAAAGAAAAGAAAACTCGATCAGAGTAATTTCTGCACAAGCAAGGGTGGCAGTTCTTCTACCCACTTGTGACTATGTAGGTGCTTCTATTCACCAACATTTTCCCTCTGCAGGGCAGCAGCCTTCTGCCTCCCTATGGGATTTTTTCTACACTGACCCCCCGCCCCCCGCAGCAGAGGCAGCTCACCTCCCGATACTGCCAGGGCAGCTTCTCATAGCAGACTTGTCCTTTTGGGGGTGACTCTTTCTGCCCACTTGTCTTAACGCCAGTGTCCTTCACTCTCACTAACATCTGTGAATCATGGGAAACTTGCCAGTGCCTCTGAAAGGGCAGCTCTAGTGAAACTTTTCCCAGAGTGAACCTAAAGACCCCACTTTCCCAGCTGTAGGTTAAAAAGTATCAGGCTTCTCTGCCCTCCCGCCATTAGGATAGATGACCGAACCCTGCGGGCCGAATGCATACCTGATGGCAGGCGCCTGGAGTAGGGTGTGGGCATATGTAGATGGGATTCATCTGCGCTGAGAGACTGGGCTTATAAAGGTGGCATCAGTTTGCACTCCCACCAGCAGTGCAGGAGAGTTCCTTTTCTCCACAACCTCGCCAACATTTGTTGTTGCTAGTTTTTTTAATATGTGCCATTCTCACTGGTGTGAGATGGGAGTGCAAACTGGTCCAACCACTATGGAGAGCTGTGTGGAGATTTCTGGACCTACTAAACATAGAGCTTCCATATGATCCAGCAATTCCACTCCTAGGTATTTACCCAGAGGACACAGAAACATCAATTCCAAAGAGCACCTGCACCCCTATGTTTATAGCAGCACTATTTACAATAGCTAAGCTTTGGAAACAACCCAAATGCCCAAAAATACGTGACTGGATCAAGAAGATGAGGTACATATACACCATGGAATATTACTCAGCATTCAAAAAAGATAAACAGATGCAATTTGCAGCAACATGCATGGAGCTGGAAGGGATCATGCTCAGCAAAATAAGCCAGAAAGAAAAAGAAAAATACTGGATGGTCTCACTCATAGCAGGAATCTAGAAAACTTAAATAAGGGACCAGGAAAATGAATAACTATAAGAAAGAAAAAATCAAAATCAACAAATAACTATGAACAAGAGACACTCTATGGGGGTGGGGGGCGGGGAAAGGAGGGATTAGGGTCAAAATAAGGGGGTTGCAATTGTATGGGGAATATAAAAATAAAATTAAAATAAATAAATAAAGGTGGCATCAGAGGAAGAACAGAACCAGAAAAGCAGCGCAGCGAAAGAGAATAGCACCAGCAGAGAAGCAGAGGCCACGAGAACACGCCGGAGAGCCCCCAAAGAGAGAAGATTTGCTGGGGGTTAGGAGGCCTCTGGGGCCCCAGCACCCCTGCCTGCTGTGTACCTGGTAAACCCAATAAAAGATTGAAAAGGCCACTGAGGGCTCCAGGACTCCTCCTTTACCTTTCTGCACAGAATCATAGAGATCCTTCTCTGTCCCTTCTGACCGCTACACCTTTCTTCTGTCTTCTTAGGATTTCATTTTTTTTTTAAATTTTTGTTTTGTGTTGATGCGGCAGAGGCGGAACCTATTTAGAACAGGCAGGTGGGGGTGTAGGGTCTGGGCTGCCCCTCTCCCTGTCCTGTAACATTGTGTAATATCTCCTCAGTTAAATTTGTTATGGTTTTGTTGTTGCCATCATGGTAAGAATGAGAAAAAATATGTATTCTTGGTAAGAATGAGAAAAATATGTATTCTATAGGTTGATGAAGAATTCAATAATTATCAGTTACATCAGTTGATTGAGGGTGATGTTTAGGTTCAGCAATATCCTTATATATCTTCTCTCTCCTGTCTGCTGCACCTATTACTGGAAGATTTTTGCAGTGAACAAGAAAATGGTGGATTTGTCTATTTCATTTGCCTCAGGTATATGGATATTTTTAATTTATTTTTTATTTTTTTAATATTTATGCATACAAGAGCTGGGGTACAGGTCAGAGATGGGGGGGCTTAACCCTTTGTGCCACCAGGGAGGCCTGGCATTTTTATTTTTTGACTCTTGAGAATGCATGCCTTTATAGAGTATTGATACCTTTATCTTTATGTAATGCTCCTTTTAATGACCTTGATAACTTTTCTTGCTCTGAAATTTATATTTTCTGAAATTGAAATAGTGCAGTTTGTTAAATTAGTATTGCAATGGCATATCATTTTCTGTCTTCACATTTAATTTTTCTGTTTTTATCTTCAAAAAGTGGGTTCCTTTTATAAAACATGACTGATTTTCTTTTTCTATCCATTCTCACAATTTCTGTCCCATTTTCAGGTAAAGATTGTACTTAATCTGATAGTTTTGGGGTAATATGAGAGTATTAGCAATATCAATTCTAATTCATGAACACATAATATCTTTCCACTTATCTGAGTCTTCTTCATTCCTTCATCATTGTCTTATGTATTTCACTGGACAGGTTCAAATTTATTCCTGAGAATTTTATTAATTATATTCAATGATAAATAGAATACTTAGTTTCTCTTTCAAATATATTGTTTTTTGTGTATAGAAACAAAAAAATTACACATTTTTGTATATTGATTTATCTCCAACTATTTCATTTGTTTTTTAGCAGTGACAGCTTTTTGATTGATGTTTAAGATTTTTTATATAAAATTATAAACATGCATACACACACACATACACAAATCTTTAAGTAACAATAATTTACTTCCAATTTGGATATTTTCTATTTCTTTTTCTGATCTAATTGCTCTAGCTATTATTTTTTGGATCTAATTGCTCTAGTATTTGTTGAATAAAAGAAATGAAACTAGACTTCCTTATTTTTGATACTGTAATTTCAGGTTTTCAGGTCTAGTCTTCACCCAGGAATGGATCCCAGGCTACAGTGGCAGCACTGAGTTCCAGCCACAGAAGGAACTTTGCTGACGCTCAGGCAAGCAAGCCTATTTGTTTAGAGAAGGAACAAGTTTATTTTATTTTATTTTTTAAAAGATTTATTTATTTATTTATACAAGAAACGGTATACAGGCCAGATGTGTGAGAGGGTGAGAGGATTTGCCAGAGACAGAGCAAGGAACAAAACAGGCAGACTGACAAAATACACCGCTGAGGGGAGTAGCGGGCATGGCAGGAGAGTCTGCCATGCCATGTGGGATTCTCATCCACAGGCCAAGATAGAACCAGTGCTGCAGAGGGAGCAGACAGTTTCACAGCACTGAGCTCAACCTCCTGAGCCACCAGGGAGGACCTGTTTGTGTATTTTAAATCATGTATTTAGACCAACTGCATTCATGTGATATTAACATAGTTAAATTAATACCAATATTCTTTAGGAACTAATCTCTGTTTGTTTTCTTTGTTCTTTGTTCCCATTTATGTTTTGTTATTGACAACTGATCAATATAATTTAATATTCTGTTCCATGGGTTAAGAATTTGATAGTGGTTGTCCTAGATTTTACAATTGTACATTTATAGCTCATCTGAAATTAGTTTTAAATAACACTATGCCATTGCACCTAATAACTGGTTATTTTCACTTCCTCTGCCATTTCTGCTAATTATTTATCTGTAAGCTAGGATCATGAAATGCATTGCTGTTATTATTTGAACAAAATTCAATTTTAGTTCACTTAAGAATAAGAAAAATAAAATATTGTAATTGTCCATTATTTATTCCTTACTTTTATTTTTCCCTTTATTTGTGTGTATACAAATTTCTGACCTATATTATTTTCTTTATCTAAAGATAACATTTTAGTATTCTTTGCAACCCGGGTTTATTGTCAACAAATTTCCTCAGTTATTGTTTGAGAAAATTTTAGATTCTTTTTCACATCCGAAGGTAATAATTTACTGATACAATTTCTAAGTTGGTATTTTGCTTTGTTTTAATTTTTTTTTAATATTTCACTCCTTTCTTCTTTTTGCTTCATGACTTAAAGAAAAATCTCAGGTAACTCTTACCTTTGTTGACATGTTAGATTTTCTAGGGAAGGTTCGTTTTCTTCTGGTTTCCTTCTTGATGTTCTCTTTGTCTTTGTTTTTCTGCAGTTTGAATATATTTTTTATATTAACATTCTTGGTGCTTTTTGTTGTTGTTGTTTCTTGATGTGGTTTGGTGAAGGTCATTAATTTAGAATGTTTTCAGTCATTTTTTTTCCCAAATATTCCTTTTTCTCCTTTCTCCTTCCTGTATATCCATTGTATATGATAAATTTTTCAGTAGTACCATAGTTCTTGGATTTTCAATCCTGTTTTTTCTGTTTTCTTCTCACTTTGAGTAATTTCTTTTGATATATTTTTAAATTCTCTAATGCCTTGTCCTAATCTGATATATTGATATGTCCATCAAAGGCATTCTTTATTTCCATTATTTCTAGCAGTTCTTTGTGATTCTTTCTTAG
Source organism: Talpa europaea (assembly GCF_964194135.1). Lineage (NCBI taxonomy): Eukaryota > Metazoa > Chordata > Mammalia > Eulipotyphla > Talpidae > Talpa > Talpa europaea. The sequence goes on from NC_140073.1 coordinate 69,285,014, forward strand.
CAGTTCCATTACCTATAGGCTTATATTATCCATTTGTTCTTGCATGCTGTCTAATTTTTATCTTAGAACTCATTTATGTTAAATAGAATTATTTAAAAATTTTAGTCTGGTTTTTCCCAAATCCCTCTCATATCTAAGTCTGATGTGTGCTCTTCCCTCTTTAAATATTTTTGTAACAAGCGAAGTATTTTTTGACTTATGGATGCCTCACAAGTTTATTACAAAACCAGAAATGAAAATAAGCTCAAAGAAACTGAGGTAAGGTGATGTTTACAATGAGATTTTATGCTTTATGTTCCTAGATTCCTGTAAATATTTACTACTTAATGTGGCTGTCATGTTAGAAACTTGTTTATGTCTTAGCCTGATGCCTTTGGAAATAGAAACTTCTCTTTTTGAATGAAGTAACATTGTTTACAGTTTTGTATATGATTGGAGATATAGGATCACACCTCTTCAGAAGTATGTAAGCAAACCACACCCCCCACTAAGGAACCCTAGTCTGTTGGGTCCTGTCCACACCCTGATATCCCTCTTCACCTCTCCACCTGGCAATGTCAGTTCTACATTATACCTCCACACTGCTCTCCATAAGGACTATACTAGTCTACATTCCTACCAACAGTGTACATTTGTTCCCTTTTCTCCACATCTTCACCAATACTTATTTTTATATGGTCCATTTTCATAGTTGTAGGATAGTATCTCATTGTGATGTTGATTTGCATTTCTTCATGATAAGAGATGATGAACATTTATTCTTGTGTGTGTTAGACATATGTGTGTCTGGGGAAATGTCTGTTCAGGTTCTGCCCAATTTTTCATTGAGTTATTTGTTTTCTGTTGAGTTGTGTGATTTCTTTGTAGATTTTGAAAATAAGTACCTTGGGCTTCCCTGATGGCCTAGGGGTTAAGTCTCAACTTTATCATGTCTGCGGCCTGAATATGATCCACAGTCAGGGAGCTAGACAATATATGGCACAGCAGACCACTGCTCCCTTAGTGTGTTTTTCAGTGTATGCAACTGTTCTGTTCCCCATTCTGTCTTTGGTGAATCCTCTCACCCACCACACCTCTGTCCTGCACCCGAGTTCTTATATGCATAAATAAATCAATCTTTTTTTAAAAAGAAAATAAGTTCCTTGTCAGATATGTGATGTGAAATATTTCTCTCATTCAGTAGGGTGTATTTATTTTAATGATAGCAACATTGTGCAGAAGTATAAGTTTTTAGTTTGATGTAGTTCCTTTTGTTTATATCCTCTTTCACTTCTCTTGCCATTGGAGTGGAATTCTCGATGACACCACTGACACTTATGTTTTTTTTTTTAAAGATTTATTCATGCACACATGGCGGCGAGGAGACGCTGCGAGTAAGATCTCCCATTAAAAAAAGTTAATAGGGAGGAAAAGCGGCAGGTCCCAGTGAGAACTGGGACACGGAAGATAAACGGACGACTCCAGCAAACTGCCCGAAGAAGAAAGTTGCCATAAAAGAGGACGAGAAGGGAGGGAAGCGCAGAACCCTGCTCCCCTCCCCCACCCACAGAGGCGGCACTCTCCGACCGGCAGAGACAAGGGAAACAACAAACCAAAACGCCCAACAAGAAAAACGGATGCAGCAAGCAGGACTGTGAGTGGAAAGGAACTATTTCAGCCACCACACCCCGTGAACGGGAGCTGAGGCGAACCCTGCAGGACCCGCCACGGAGGTGAGCTCCAGCCGCCATTAAAGAGCCCCGCCCCCCAGGAGGAGACCAGCACCAGCACACAGCCCCGGCCGCCCGGTAAGCTTGCGCGAAAGCGGCGCTCGGATTGCAGCTGCCCAGGGCCCTGCGCCTGCGACCTAGGCTTGCTGGGAGACAGCGGAGGCCCTCCCTGAGTGAGCAGGAACAAGGCGCCCAGGCAGGGGAGCGGGATTCAAAAGGCGCCATTCCCGCGCCACTGATCTGGGCTACAGCCCACGTCCTGGAACTGAGGGCTTTGGAACTGAGACCCGGGCGGAGGCCCTCCCTGAGTGAGCAGGAACAAGGCGCCCAGGCAGGGGAGCGGGATTCAAAAGGCGCCATTCCCGCGCCACTGATCTGGGCTACAGCCCGCGTCCTGGAACTGAGGGCTTTGGAACTGAGACCCGGGGCACGAAATTAGGGGCGTGGGTTCCCCAAGACGGTGGGGCACAAGGCAGACACAGCACCCCAAAGCCGTTGAGGTGTACCCTACCATCCCCGCTCTGCTCCCTGTCCCACGGGGTGGAAAATCAGCTCCCCAAGGGCTCTAGGAGAGATCTCTGGTGCCACCTAGCGACTTGACCCCAGCACAGGCTACTGAAGGAGCTAGTGGCCAGCTGGGGAGTTAGCCCACACCGGGCCCCTTCTGAACAAGTAGTCTAAGCCCACAGGGAGAGCGAGCACCCACAGCCGGGGCAGACCAGGCGCGCAGAATAGTGTGCCTGAGACCAGAAGCGCAGGGAGTGTGTCCCACATCACCAATTTAGAACAGGGACATTTCTTCAGTAAAGACTACCTGCAGAAGGCTTCCCCAGGAGCCAGAGGTGAGCGGGGGAAGTTCGCCCACGCCAGACCCCCTCTGGCCTGCAGTCCAAGCCCAGAGGGGAGCAGGAACCCACCGCCGGGGCAGACCAGGCGCACAGGGGAGTGTGTCCCCACATCGCATTTTAGAACAGGGACCTTTCTCCAGTAAAGGCTGCTTGAAACTGACAGATGACTCCTGGAAGAACCAGAGGGGAACAGAGAAGCCCACCCAAGATGCCGGCAAGTCCCAACAACACAGTGTCCCAACGCATACGGCAAATTAGAAAACAGACAGTAGGGAGGAGAAGAACCACACGCAACCTAGCAACTCTCCAGAGAAAAAGCACACCACAAAAAGAAAGCCAGCCCCCAGATTGCAACGACAATAACTTGGAAGAATTTCTGAGCCTTCCAGAAAGAGAATTTAAAATTGCCGTGATTAAAAAACTGACAGAAGTCATAAAGGAAAACAATGATAAGGGAAAAATAATCAATGATCAGAAGAATGCAATTGAGTCCCTAGAGAGGGAAAACAATGGTAAGAAGAAAGAAATTGAGTCCCTAAAGAGGGAAGTAAAAGAAATGCAGGAGATCAAAGAATTAATGGAAGAACTAAAGAATTCTGGGAAAAGCAATGAAAGCAGAATAGATGAAATGGAAGAACGAATAAGTAATCTTGAAGACACAGAAATAAAAAGAACCAAAACAGAGAAGGAAAGAGAAGTACGAAGGAAAAAGAACGAAGAAAGACTTCGGGAGCTATCTGACTCCATGAGGAAAGGAAATATAAGAGTTATAGGAATACCAGAAGGAGAGGAGAGAGATGTAGGAACAGAGAAAATATTCAAAGAGATAATTGAAGAGAACTTCCCAAATATGAAGAAGGAGCTGAAAATTGATATACAAGAAGCAAGAAGAACACCAAACTTCCACGACGAAAGGAAAAATACAGCAAGACACATAATAGTAAAGCTCCCAAGAATCCAGGACAAGGAAAAAATAATGAAGCTGGCAAGAGGGAAGAAACAGTTAACATTCAAAGGAAAACCAATCAGGTTGACATCAGACTTCTCCGAAGAAACACTACGGGCAAGGAGAGAGTGGAGGGACATAGTCAACAGACTCCAAGAAAACAGATGCCAACCAAGAATACTCTATCCCGCAAAGCTCTCCTTCCTCTTTGAAGAAAGAATATGGACCTTCCCAGACAAACAGAAACTCCGGAATTTCATTGCAACTAAACCCCCACTCCAAAAAATACTACAAGGAGTCCTAAAGCCAGAACCTCAGAGCGACGAATAACAATGAAAGAAGGCCAAAAAAAAAAAAAGTTATTAAAAGAATAAATAAATAAAATCAAAGGAAAGACAAACACAATGGCAAATACAGATGTTAACATATCAATATTAACTCTAAATGTAAATGGACTAAACTCTTCAATAAAAAGACACAGAGTTGCAGCCTGGATTAAGAAACAAAACCCAACCTTTTGCTGTCTCCAGGAAACACATTTAGCTACAAAAGATAAAAATAGGCTCAAAGTCAAAGGATGGAAAACAATCCTACAAGCAAATGGGCCAAAAAAGAAAGCAGGAACAGCTATACTTATATCAGATAAAACAGATTTCAAACTCAAAAAGATAAAAAGAGACCCCAATGGTCACTACATTATGATCAAGGGGACAATACTTCAAGAAGGAATAACACTCATTAACATATACTCACCAAACGAAGGAGCACCAAAATATATCAGACAACTGTTGTCCTCTCTGAAAACAGACATCAGAGAAAACACATACGTAGTGGGAGACTTCAACACACCACTATCAACAATGGATAGATCAACAAGACAAAAAATAAGTAAAGAAACCAAAGCTCTAAATAAAGACCTAGAGCAATTGGGCTTAACAGACATCTATAGAACACTAAACCCCAAAAAAACGGAGTACACATTTTTCTCAAGCGCACACGGATCATTCTCCAGGATCGATCACATACTGGGGCACAAGACAAACATCAACAGATACACCAAGATTGAAATCATATCAACCATCTTTTCTGACCATGAAGGCATCAAACTAGAAATAAACCATAAAAAGAAGGCAAGGAACTTTCCTACCTCATGGAGATTAAAAACCACACTACTGGAAGACCATTGGACTAATGAGGAGATCAAAGAAGAAATTAAAAAATTTTTTGAATTGAACGACAAGGAGGACACCAATATCCTAAATGTATGGGATGCAGCAAAAGCAGTAATAAGAGGAAAATATATAGCAATAGAAGCTCACATCAAGAAACAAGAAAGAACGCAAAGAAACAACCTAATCTCGAAGCTCAAAGATCTAGAAAAAGAACAACAAGAAAACCCCAAAACCAGTAGAAGAAAAGAAATAATAAAAACCAAAGCAGAAATAAATGAAATTGAAACTAAAAAAACAATCCAAAAGATCAATGAAACCAAGAGCTGGTTCTTTGAAAAAATCAATAAAATAGACAAACCCCTAGCCAGGCTCACAAAGGAAAAAAGGGAGAAAGCACAAATAAACAGGATCATCAATGAAAGAGGAGAAATCACAACGGACACAGCAGAAATCAAAAGAATAATCAGTAACTACTATGAACAGTTATATGGAAACAAGTTTAACAATCTAGAGGAGATGGACAAATTCCTACAACTCTACAATCACCCAAAGCTAGATAAAGAAGAAATAGAACACCTAAACAGACCAATTACAATTAGCGAAATTGAAATGGTAATCAAAAGCCTCCCCAAAAACAAAAGCCCAGGACCTGATGGATTTACAAATGAATTCTACCAAACATTCAGAGACGAATTAGTGCCTATCCTTCACAAACTCTTCCAAAAAATTGAGAAGGAAGGGACAATACCAAACACGTTCTATGAAGCCAACATTACACTAATACCAAAACCGAACAAGGACAACACAAAAAAGGAAAACTACAGGCCAATCTCCCTAATGAACACTGATGCAAAAATCCTCAATAAAATTTTAGCTATCAGAATCCAACAATGTATCCATAAGATAATTCACCACGACCAAGTTGGATTCATTCCAGGGGCACAAGGATGGTTTAACATCCGAAAATCAATCAACGTTATCCAACACATCAACAAAAAGAAATATAAAAACCATATGATAATATCAATAGATGCTGAGAAAGCTTTCGACAAAGTGCAACACCCATTCATGATAAAAGCCCTTGAAGTTCTTGGGATACAAGGAACATACCTCAACATCATAAAGGCCATCTATGACAAGCCAACAGCCAGTATCATTCTCAATGGTGAAAAGCTGAAAGCTATTCCATTAAGATCTGGAACAAGACAAGGATGTCCACTCTCACCATTGCTTTTCAATATAATACTGGAAGTCCTAGCCAGGGCAATAAGACAAGAGAAAGACATCCAAGGAATCCAAATAGGAAAAGAAGAAGTCAAACTATCACTATTTGCAGACGATATGATATTATACATAGAGAACCCCAAAAACTCCACAGAAAAGCTAATTCAACTCATCAATCAGTTCAGTAAAGTGGCAGGATACAAAATCAACACGCAAAAGTCAGTAGCCTTCCTATACACAAACAATAAATCTGAAGAAGAAGAAATCAAAAAGACCATCCCTTTTGTTATTGAAACAAAAAAAATCAAATATTTGGGAATAAATCTAACAAAAGAGGTAAAGGACCTATACAAAGAAAACTATAAAACACTGTTAAAAGAAATAGAAGAAGACACAAAGAAATGGAGAGACATCCCCTGCTCATGGATTGGAAGAATAAACATTATTAAAATGGCCATCCTTCCAAAAGCAATATACAGATTCAATGCTATTCCAATCAAAATTTCAATGTCATTCTTCAAAGAAATAGAACAATTATTGATGAAATTCATATGGAATCACAAAAAACCCCGAATAGCCAAAGCTCTCCTGAAAAAAAAAGAAGGGAATGGAGGCATCAGACTCCCAGACTTTAAACTATACTACAAAGCCATAATCATCAAAACTGCATGGTATTGGAACAAGAACAGACATACAGACCAATGGAATCGAATAGAAAATCCAGAAATAAACCCACAGATTTATGGTCAACTAATCTTTGACAAAGGAGCAAAGACTATGCATTGGAGCAAAGAAAGTTTGTTCAATAAATGGTGCTGGGAAAACTGGGTCGCTACATGCAAAAGAATGAAGCTTGACCACCACCTCACACCATACACAAAAATCAACTCAAAATGGATTAAAGAACTAGACATAAGACCTGAAACCATAAAATATATAGAAGGAAATATAGGCAAAACACTACATGATTTGCACATCAAAGACATCTTTACAGACACATCACCCAAAGCAGTGATAGTGAAGGCAAAGATAAACAGCTGGGACTATATCAAATTAAAGAGCTTTTGCACAGCAAAAGAGACAATAACAAAAACAAAGAGAAACCCCACCAACTGGGAGAACATTTTTGCACCCAACACTAATGATAAAGGACTGATCACAAAAATCTGCAAAGAGCTGATGAGACTCAACAACAACAAAGAAAATAATCCAGTCAAAAAATGGGCAGAAGAGCTTAAAAGAAACTTCTCTGAAGAGGAAATGCAAATGGCCAACAGGCATATGAAAAAATGTTCAACATCACTTGTCATCAGGGAAATGCAAATCAAAACTACCATGAGATACCATCTTACACCAGTGAGAATGGCACATATTAAAAAAACTAGCAACAACAAATGTTGGCGAGGGTGTGGAGAAAAAGGAACTCTCCTGCACTGTTGGTGGGAGTGCAAACTGGTCCAACCACTGTGGAAAGCTGTGTGGAGATTTCTGGACCTACTAAACATAGAGCTTCCATATGACCCAGCAATTCCACTCCTAGGTATGTACCCAAAGGACACAGAAACATCAATTCCAAAGAACACCTGCACCCCTATGTTTATAGCAGCACTGTTTACAATAGCTAAGCTTTGGAAACAACCCAAATGCCCAAAAATAGATGACTGGATCAAGAAGATGTGGTACATATATACCATGGAATATTACTCAGCATTCAAAAAAGATAAACACATGCAATTTGCTGCAACATGGATGGCGCTGGAAGGGATCATGCTCAGCGAAATAAGCCAAAAAGAAAAAGAAAAATACCGGATGGTCTCACTCATAGCAGGAATCTAGAAAACTTAAATAATGGACCAGGAAAATGAATAACTATAAGAAAGTGAAAATCAAAATCAACAAAAAACTATGAACCAGAGACACTTTTAGGGGGGCGGGGGCGGGAGGGGAGGGATTGGGGTCAGAATGGGGGGCTGCAATTGTATGGGGAATATAACAATAAAATTTATAAAAAAAAAAAAAAAAAAAAAAGATTTATTCATGCATACAAGAACCAGGGTATAGGCCAGATGTGCAGGAGGGTGAGAGGATTCACGAGAACACAGAGTGGGGAACAGAACAGGCAGACTGACTGAAATATACTGCTGAGGGGAGCAGCAAGTGAGATAGGAGAGGTCTGCTGTGCCATGTGGGTATCTTCCTGGCCGGCCGGGATCAAACCTGCACTGCAGAGGCTGTGGACATCTTCACAGTGCTGTGCTCAACTGCCTGTGCCACCAGGAAGGCCCCAGACACTTATTTTTATCTCTGTTTTATTCTGTGTATTTTATGGTTTCAGTTCTTATATTTAAGTCTTTAATCTACTTTAATTTTTGCATATGAATATTTTCATTCTTTTACATGTGGCCATCCAGTTTTCTCAATGCAATTTGTGGGAGAGATTTTGCTTTCTTCAGTGTATACATTTGGCTCCTTTGTTATAGATTAATTGGTCATATTGGTGTGAGTTTAAGTATGTCAGTTCTAATTCTTTGGTCAAACATGTCTGTTTTTATACCAGTACCATATTGTTTTGATTACTGCAATTTTGTAATATGGTTTGAAGAGTAGGAGTGCAATATCATCATTATACTGGCTTTTGAGAGATGGCTTTGGCTATTAGGGATCTTTGGGAGATCCATATGAATTTCAGTAATACTTGTTCTCTCTTAAATAATATATATAATATAGTTCTTTCAGCTTTCATCCTTTATAATTATGTAGTAGCATTGTTGATGTGACAGAGAGGGGGAAGAAGCAGACTTATCTAGTCCTATATTATTTATAAACCTTTTAGTCAGTCTGATTTCATTTGTAACTTTCACAAGTTGTTTGTCTGTTTTTATTTCCATTTAACCTTAGGTGAGTCAGGAAGGCTGTAAGGGGCTGAGCTGGTTGCACAATTTTCCCAAAATCAGGCTGTGAGAAATGAGTTTCCTTTCAAGGTTGGCATTTGTTAAGTAGGACAGAATGCTCCTGGTATTTTCAGAAGTATTTCCCCTCTTAATACTTGAAGTAGGAATGTATTTTTTATTTTTTTTTTAAAGATTTATTTATTTATTTATACAAGCACTGGGTACAGTCAGAAGCATGGGAGGGTGCGAAAACTCACCAGAGCCAGAGCGGGGAACAGAACAGGCAGACCTACGAAATAACACTGCTGAGGGGAGCAGCGGGTGAGACTGGGAGGAGACTGGAGAGGTCTGTCACGCCATGTGGGACCCCCGCTGACGGCCGAGGATCTAACCGGCACTGCAGAGGCTGAAGGCAGCCTCATAGCCCAGTGCTCAAACACTGCACCACCAGGGGAAGCCCCTGGAATGTATGTTTTAATACAGTTTTTACTAGTTCTTCCTTGAAACACATCTACCACATTTTTTAAAAGATTCATGTATTTATGCATTTTTTCTCTTATCTTCATCCTGAAAACTGGGAGTACTGTTGAAAGTAGAATTCACTATAGTGTGGAGATCCTCTTAAGGCTGGCTCCACAGAAATTTTATCTCTCAAACTACTCCATATTCAATCCTTAGCAACTAGTCAACTTTACATTTTATGTTTGCCAACCATAGTGAAGCAGCAGTGTCTGATCTCAATAAACTGTCTCTCCAGATTTGGATATACTTTGCCATGTGATCTCAACTCACTGAGAGCTCTAAGAAGAGTTGTTGATTTCCCCTCTGTTTTTTCAACTCTTTTTCTTGTTTAGAGTATGAGAATTGTGCCTTCGAAGCTCTTTGCATGTCAGATTAGACAGCAGAATCTGACAGTTTCTTTTAATATTTTATCTTTTTCTATGATCTGCAGTTTTAATGAATTGTGCTAATGTGTGCACTCAATTTTATTCATTCTGTCATAAATATGGCTTACTTTTATCTCAGTATTTATATCTTTCTTAAATTCTGGATTATCCCTAAACTTTTAAGTGTTTGTATGATGCTTTAATTTTTATTCTCTTTACCCACTCCCCTGAAACTCTGATTGTATTGATCTTGCCGTTTCAATTCTTCTAGTCTTTTAACCTCCTTAATCATAATTTCCATTTCTCTAGCTATCTGTAATTTTTTTTTTTAGTTTATTAGTCAATTCTTGAATTATTGCTTCAGCTGAGTGCTATCTTACTTAAAGTAAATTTTTTCTATACAATGCTAAATTTTAACTTTGCAATTGTTCTAGTTGGCTCATTTTCCAGTTAACTATTCTTTCTTATACTGTCCTATTTCTTCATTATGGATGCTATTCTTTCTTTTACCTATTTAATCATTTAAGCAATGATTCTGTAGTTTTCTCCAGTGATTTTATTATTTCTTATTCTTGGTGTATTATTTCTATTTACTGTGCCTGCTGGCTCTTCCAAGGAGAATTTTATTTCTATTTATGGATTTATTTTTATTCTGAACTTACTTCACAAGGGTTTTATTATTCTTTGCAGTTTTACTAAGTTTGGAGAATAAGCAATTCACAATAAATTGGTTATAAACTTGTTCCAACTCAATTCTCCAAACCTTGAAATGGTTTAGGATAAGTATTTATTCAACTCCAGATGTTGGGATTCATGCATAATAAAATCATTATAAATTTGGATTAAAATATTAATTAAGAAATGTTTGAGTTTCTCATTCAGGAAATTTAATTTTTCTACAGGAGTGGTCTGCTGTGCCATGTGGGTTATCTCCCTGGCTGGGGATTGAACTTATGCTGCAGTGGTTGCTGATGCTTCATAGAGCTGAGACTTAACCCCTTGTGCCATTTGGAGACTGGCCATCACCAGGTGGCACTTATTTCTGTAACTGTTAGTACTTTCTTATTCTCTAGTACAGAAAGACTTTTCCTGCCTGTTTTTCAAGCTCACAATATAAATTCTGTCATTTAAATTTATCCAAAATTTATTCAACCTTTCAATGTGATGGGGTACAAAGAACATCTCTGCATTCTCTGTTTCATGTGGTCCAAAGTCATTACTCTATATGTTACTTTGATATGGCTGTACTTCCAAAGAGTCATTTTATTTTATTCTATAGTCTTTATTCTAAGAACAGTGTCATGGTAAAGTAGAAAGAGCAAGACCTCTAGAGTAAAGTACTTCTGGATTGAATTCTCACTTAGAATATAGTGGCCATAGAGAGCCAGTTTAATTTTTTTTTTTTTGCTTTTAATTTAAAATGGGAAAATACAAAATGACTTTTTCTTCTACTTTTGTATTTGTCTAAAATAAACAATAAAAGGTAAAAACAGATTCCTGTCACTGAGACAGTAGGGCCTCCCCAGTAGCTCAGCGGTTGAGCGCTGAGCTGCAAAGCTGCCTGAAGCCTCTGCAGCGCCATTTAGATCCCTGGCCAATGAGGGAGGGTCCCACGTGGCGCAACAGACCTCTTCTGCTGCCTGCTGCTCCCCTCAGCAGTGTATTTCATCAGTCTGCCTGTTTTGCTCCCCACTCTGTCTCTGGTGAATCCTCTTACTGCCCACCCCCACACACACACCTCTGGACTGTACCCCAGTTCTTGTATGCATAAATAAATATTTAAAAAATAAATTAAGACCCTCCCTACATATGGGTTGCCTCTCTTAGTTTTGACTCTTCTCTACAATTTCTACTAAAAATTGTCTTCAAGTAGTTGATACACTGCATTTTGTACAAAGTTTCGGCTGGAGTATAGGCTAAAGAGGGCATGTTTGCTGAAAGGAATATAATTCAGTGCATTTTCCCACAGTGACCAGAGAGTTGTAACAATGAAAAGCTGTGAACTTCAGTCTACAGCATATTTTATTCCATACAACATTTTGGATTTATAGTGAACTAAATAGAGAACCATTATGTAAATTAAATATAAAATATTGATTTACATTGAAATGCATAGTGTGGGGGAAATGGACATTTTATATGACTTGATATTAAGAACTAGAAAAACTGGGTATTATGTGAAAAAGTTTTATGTGGATTTTCTTGGTCAGTTTTACTACTATAATATTTAGCACATTTTGCTATTAATTAAAAAGAATCTTTACTAGAAATTACATTTGAGAGGACATGTTTTACCTGAAATGAAAGAACATGTTGTAAATGGCGCTTTCATGATTTGATCGAAACTAATTCTGGCCCTTCCACATTTTATTAATTTTTTCAAATGATGTTCGAGATTACTATAGTGTAATTCCAGAAAGATAAGTGTTTAGTATTAAAGTTTTGAAGGAAAGAGGAACAACATACATAAATGCTCACCATTTATAAAAAGAGTGATTTGATTTTGGTGAACCTGTTTTTCATCATCTCTGAAAACAGGATAATAACTACCTCTCTGCTAGATTTTGTCAGCTGTTTATATGAGACACCATTTACAAAGCACATAGCCATCTTTCTAGTGCATGGTGCTCAATAAATGGAATTGATGTCATTAATATATTTCAGGTGTTTTGTCAGATACTGGGGAAACAAACCACATGAAAATACAGTACCAATTTTTTTTTTTTTAAAGAAGTCACTCGATTTATTTTTTTTTAAAGATTTATTTATTTATTTATACAAGCAATGGGTACAGTCAGAAGTGCGGGAGGGTGAGAGAATTTACCAGAGCCAGAGCAGGGAACAGAACAGGCAGACGGAAGAAATACACTGCTGAGGGGAACAGCGGGTGGCAGGAGAGACCTGCGCACCTTGTGGGACCCTCGCACAGAGGCTGGGGATCGAACCGGCACTGCAGAGGCTGCGGGCAGCTTCGCAGCCCAGTGCTCAACCGCTAAGCCACCAGGGGAGGCCCTCACAGTACCAATTCTTAAGGAACTAGAAAATAGTCTAATGAGAACATGTTACATGACCGGATTACCACCAGGTTATAATTATAACAGAATAATTGCAAAAGCATTAATATGTCAGCACAAGCTTCTATCTCTAAAGGTAAAAGATAACAGCCATTTATTTGTCTATATATTGTCTTATACTATCTATATAAATAAGTTTTCCTTAAATTTGTATAAAAAATGTGAGATGTCACCATTGTTTTGGTAAGAAACAAACTCCAAGTTAGAGATAGAATGACTGTATGCTGAATTAATACACTGTCATTTAAGTAAATTGAAGCACCCATATGTATGTATATGTGTGTATTTGTATATGCATTAACCTACACATATGTAACAAAACAAACATACATGAATGCATAAACATATGCATGTAATTTTATCTGGACAGCTATATAAGACACAAATAATAACTATCTTTGATTGAAGACACTAAGGACTAAAGTCACTGATATTTTGTTTTTCAGTGTAAATATCTTAAGATATTTTTCACCATGTATATGTATTGTTTATAATTTAATGATCTGTTTGGGGATTGAGAACATAATAAGGGGAAAGTTATTAATAGATAAATGTGACATAGAATTGTCATTCAATAACGGTTAAGTTCTTATTTAGCAACATAATTAACAACTAGTATCATTTAGTTAAGGAGTTCCTTCTAAAGATCAACCAGTAAATCAGTCTTTCTGTTACAATCTTCTAAAATTCTTGGTGAATTTCCAGAACATCCTTTATGTTTCAGAAATGTTCACAAAACTAGACCTCCCCGGTGGCTCAGCGGTTGAGCGCTGGGTTGTGAAGCTGCCCGCGGCCTTTGCAGCGCCGGTTCGATCCCCGGCTGTTCCCTGGCCACCGGAGGAGGGTCCCACATGGCGCGCAGACCTCTCCTGCCGCCCGCTGCTCCCCTCAGCAGTGTACTTCAGTGCTTCTGCCTGCTCTGCTCCCCGCTCTGGCTCTGGTGAATTCTCTCACCCTCCTGCGCTTCTGACTGTACCCAGTGCTTGTATGTATGTATGTATGTATAAATAAATAAATATTCACAAAACTAATTACAAACCAAATGTGTGTGTGTGTGAAATGCCCTACTACTTTCCAACTTTCCTAACATCCTCTCAATTGTTCCCAGATTTCTGAATTCACATTGACACACTCTACTTCTCTATGTATGTCCTACACCTAAACAAAATTCTGTAAAGCTTTTGATGTGGGGGCCCCTACATCAGTTCTTAAATGTTGGAGGAGTGGCCTCACCATGGGTCAGCTGGGGTGTTGTGGCCATAGGATCATCACCCTACTCTGGGACGTCCTGGTCCCACTGACAACTACTAAGTCCCTTGGACCACTTAGTCCCCATGTGCACCTGAGCGCCCACAGCCCTGTCCAGGATTGCTGGGGGACTGCTCCGGGCAGGAAGCTGCAGAGCTGGAGACCTAGCCCAGCAGACGCCATTCCTGAGAACTGCTGGGAACTCCGGGAAGGGTGGAGCTGTCATGAAAATTTCAAAAGACAGACAATAGGTCAGTGGCTCTGCAACTTGTATGTGTGTGTGTTTGGTCCCTGCCCTGTAGTCCCTGTGCTTTTTCACTTGTAAACGCCTGTGAGTTCTTCCTCCTTGTAGTTCTCGTGCCTGCACTCTTCAGGGCTTGGTGGAAGGCTTGCCCTCTGGCTATGGCAGGCAGCCACCCTCTTTCTCCCTTTGCCCGCCTACCTGTGTGGGGCTGGTGGCCACTTTCTATGCATGGCAGGCCAGCTCACCACGGCCAGCTTTGACTTGGGCTCCAGTGTCCCAACAGGACACTGTCTATAATACTCGGCTCTCCCTTTTCTCACTCCTTTTGTGCATAAATCCTTTTATTTCTGCTTCTCTCTGTGTGATGTGCGTTCTTAAGTATGTAGGTTTGGAACCACCAACCAGGTAATCCTTGGTTCTTGCATCTGCCACATTCCAAGATCACCTGGCCCATCCTTTCTGGTTCTCTGGACTCATAGAGATCACCCATATCATCTCCGCTGCTGTGAAAATATGTATCTGTTCTCTTGGAGTTTCCTGATATTTTGTTTGTTTTTTTCCACATTATAGTGTGACACAAGCCTGTTTTATAGATGTTTATTTTCTCACAAACATATACATGTTTAAAATTTCAACTAAAAGCTCCATGGGGCTCCAATAGCATTTAATGTTTTAAAATAAGATGTTACACAATAGGAAAGTATGGCAGACACAGCAGCTTGCCTATTAAATACCCATTTTCTCTTTGTATTTACTAAAAGAGACCCAGTTCTAACTGGAGTGGCATTATGCTCTGCTAAAAATATGTTTTATTGTAGCCCATCTGACAATCAGGTTCTGCAATATGATGTTCTGGACAGAGCCAGTCTTCAGTTAGGGCTCCAGAAACAACATTTTTGGGGCTGTTATATAAATATATTTTAAATACATTACAGAGACTTCTGCTCCAGTGACACGTAGTAGACCTATTTTTATTTATTTCTCCTGGTAACTGCAACTAAAAATTTTGATATTATGTATAACAACCATAACAATTTTAAGTTAAAGAAAAGTAGATATCCTAACTAAGGACATTGGTAACTGAGGACTGGCATGGCAAGTCCCTCTTCCCCTGGGTTTTCTTTTATCTTATGTGTCCCCCCCAAAAAAAAAAAAAAAAAAAAAAACTGGAGAAGCTAGGAACCTGGAAATATCAATAGGCACAGAGTTATTATTTTTTTTTAAGATTTGTTTTATTTATACAAGAGCCAGGGTACAGTCCAGGTGCACAGGAGGGTGAGAGGATTCATCAGAGACAGAGCGGGGAACAGAACAGGCAGACTGACTGAAATACACTGCTGAGGGGAGCAGCGGGGGAGACAGGAGAGGCCTGCTGCGCCATGTGGGTTTCTCCGAGGCCACCGGGGATCGAACGGGTGCTGCAGAAGCTGCGGACAGCTTCACAGCGCTATGCTCAACCGCCTGCGCCACCAGGGAAGCCCACACAGAGTTTTTAAAACAAAAATCAAAAACAAGAAAAGTCTACTTTCAGATCCAAATGACAATCAAAGGGGCAAGCTAGCAGGGGCAGAGTCTTTTGGAAATGATGACTCTACTTGAGTCAATCACCCAGAAAACGAAATGGAAAGCCTTATCTCAACTCTACCAGCGAAAACTGTTCTGCAATCCAAATTTGCAGCCAAGCACCCCAGACTTAATTGTGTGGGTGATATAAGAGAAGTCAAAGCAAGAGCATTCACTTAAATCACTAGGAGTGGAAACAAAGCCACTCCCGCCCCAGTCCAGATCAAGTGGATATAATATGAGCATCCTGCTGCACTTGACAGCACCCATGGAAAAAAAGAGACAAGTCTTCCCCTGCCTGCTTGGAGGGGTGTCAGCTGCCATCCAGAAGAGAGGCAAAACTTTCACTAATGTTAAATAATACTGCTCTTTTTAGCCATTTTGATCAGTAGTGACCTAGATGGGAATCTAGTCTACATAAGAATCCCTAAGAAATCTACCCCCCCAATAAATAAAAAGCTCAAGTATTCATATTTGTGCCCAATAAACGTGAATCCAAAATTTACAATGCAAAATCATTTACAAATTTTCAGAAAAAAAAAAAACAGCTTTAAATCTAACAAAACATGCATAGGCCTTGCATGCTGATAACTATTAAATGCTAATGAAGGAAGTTTTAAAAAATGATATAATTGATGGGATATATTATACACCAAGTGGATCTGGATGAATGGTAAGATATACCAGGGGTTGGGCCTCCTTGGTGGCTTAAGGGTTAAGTCCTAGCCCTGTCACTGCTATGACCTGAGTTGAATCCTGGCCAAGAAGCTAACCCACATGGCACAGCAGACCTCTCCTGTTTCATCTGCTGCTCCCCTCAGCAATGCATTTCATTAAATCTGCCTATTCTGCTCCCCTATCTGTCTCTGGTGAATCCTCTCACCCCACTGCACCTTTGGCCTACACCCCAGCTCTTCTACGCACACACCACCTACACAAAATGATATACCAGGGATTGAAGAGCTCAACACAGTAAAGATATCAATTCTCTGCAAATTTATATACAAGTTTAAGGCAATACCTATCAAAAGCCAAGCAAGGTAATTTTTGTGGATAAAGAATATTTAATTCTAAAATTTCTATAGTCGATGCAACCAAAAAGCTACCATTCTGAAAAAAGCAGGATAAAAATGGGATAATTCTAGATATTTCAAGATTTATTGTATAGCATCAGTCAAAACTGCAGCCTTCCCAGTGTAATACAGAGAGATCTGTTAAGCATAATACAAAATTCAGAAATAGGTACGACCAGTTGACCACACCTATGTATTTTTGGCATAGGTGAAAGTCTTTTTAACAAATTGTATGGCTCAAACCTACACTTCAAAACTTAAACAAAAAGCTAACTCAAAAAGAATTATATACTTAAATGTAGAAATATCAATTTAAAGCTTTTAGAAGGTAATATAGGAGAATATATTCTGAACTTTGTGAAGGTTTTGTGAAGAGTTCTTAATATGACACCAAAAACACAATCTCCATTAAAGGATAATAAGCTTCTAACTCTACAAAAGATATAAACCTAAACAAATAAATTAGAAAATGATAAAAAATGCAGAGACACTTTATCAAAGAGGATTTATAAACAGCAAATAGGTACAAGAAAAATTGTTAAATATCATCAGCCACTGGAAAATTGCAAATTTATACCACAATGGTATATTACTATACCTATTAGAAGAGCTAAAATTGAAAACAATGACTATAGCAAATGCTGGCAAGGTTACAGAGAATCTGGATTTCTGTTGGGAATGTGACAGTGATACCATTCTGGAATAATGTTTGGAGTTCCTTCAAAAGATTAAAAAATAAACTTATATCTACTGATTGTACTACTGGGCAATTATCCCAGTGAAATAAAATTCCAGATCCTTACAAAAACCTAATGGGGTCCTTCATAGAATGTTTATTTGAAACAGCCAAAGCTAGAAATAACCAGTGAGCAAATGGTCCGATAACCATGATACTATGGAGTTCTACTTAGAATAAAATGACTGAACTATTGATGTACCCCAATCAAGATAAGAAGATCTCAAGGTCATTGAGTTAATTGACAAAAGAAAAGACTCAAAATTGTCACACTTCCCATGATTATATTTATATAACATTTTCAAAATAACAAAATTATAAGGATGAAAAACAGATCAGTGCTTATGAGGTTTTATGGGATGGGTAGAGGTAGTATGTGTGTATGGACAATAAAGAAACAGCACCAGGGAGACTTATGGAAGAGTTCTGAATCTTGGCAAAGCCTGGGGGTGGTGAGGTGAGTATAGTAAACACATACTCAAATGACAGAATTAAACACATACAATATATCAAAGTCAAGTTCCTGCATTTGATATTATATTGTAATGACATAAAATGTAACACTTGGTAGAGGTTGGGTGAAGGGTAGAGAGGACCCATCTGTGCTGCCTTTGCAACTTTCTACGAAACCGCTATTATTTCCAAAAAAAATCTTAATGTATATTACTATATATTAAATATTTATATATGCAATCACCCTCCCAACTATCTGAAAAAAAGAATGTTCCTATGAAATCTTTTGTAAACTGAAGTTTACAAAAACAAATTACCATTAGCATATAATTAATTTTTTAATTTTTTTCAGACCCACAGAATAAGCTCTCAAATTCTACCAAATAATCATACCGTAGAATCTGAAATAATGCTGACATGGACCTCCCTGGTGGTGCAAGGGGTTAAGATGCAACCTATGAAGCTGTCCGCAGCCTCTGCAGCATGAGTTTAATCCTCAGCCAGGGAGCTACTCACAAGGTGCAGCAGACCTCTCCTGACTCACCCGCTGCTCCCCTTGGCAGTGTGTTTCAATCTGCCTGTTCTGCTCCCCACTCTATTCTGGTGAATCCTCTCACTTCTGGCACCTCTCTGACCTGTACCCCGGTTCTTGTATGTGTAAATAAATAAATCTTTTAAAAAAATAAAATGACACTGACACATAGCAAAAATAGGAAATATATAATAAATAAACAGCCTGTATAAAGAGAAATAATCTATGTACACTGCAATTTAACTTACCAAAGCCAGGAAGACAACAAGTAGAAGGAAAGGCCGAGAGGTGAGGGCAGTGTGGGAAGCTGAGCCCAGGGAAACTGGGAGGGAGGGTGCTGTTTACCCTGATCAAAGTAATTATGTCCAGTTTCACGCTAAGCATAACACCTTGGGCTATGCCTTAGGAATAAATTAGATTAGTAAATTATTAATAAATTAAAATAAATTGAGATAAAGCACAGATGTTCAAAGCTTGATGCTGTATAAATGTATGCCCAGAATGGAGCATACTGGGGTGTGGAGGGGGGTATTTTTGCTGCTCAGGAGGGGAAGTGCTAGTGCTGCCTGTAAGACCTGCCACTGCAAAACACTGAACAAAAAACATGGGTTTCACTTTTCACCTTTTGTCAATGAAAGTGGAAATCCTCTTCAGATCATGTTCTCTTTTCAATGCTAACTTCATCTGGTTCCATTTTTGAGATGTGCTCTTCTCTTTGTGAAGGTAAATTTTTGTTTCTTTTTGTTCATTGGCATGTCCCTGGATCTAGAAACTATTAAGAGATCAAAGTAATATTGACAGGACGAATACATATGCCTTGACAAATTAAGGAACAAAGCACACATTTTTATGGCTACCAGCAAACATACAATGTTCTCTGTTGGATCTTTATTGGTTTTTATTAAGTAAAAAAAAAATCATTGATTAGTTAACTGAGTCACTGTACATTGCTTGATTCCTATAGCAGATTTATTTATTGAATAACATACTGTTCAATCAAATGGAAATGTATGTTGGGCATTACAATTGATAAAATAAATATATAGTGATATAAACTTCTCATCCTGGAGTCTGGGAGGAAAAGGTAAGAGTAAGACAAAAGGAATATTTGAGAGTGTGAATCGTGTAAATAAGAATATTGGGAATTGGAGAGGAAAAGGGAGACCTGAACTGTGAGGCTAAAGGGTAGACACCTGGTACAATGTTTGTCCTCAGCTCCATCATCTGTATCAACTCTTGCATGATGTAATGCCTCTTGCATGAGGTCATGCATCTTGAACGATGTAATGCTTTGAAATAGCAACATGGAATGAGCCATCTTGCAGTAAAAGATTCAGTACATCAGGAACAGGATACAGGTACTTAGTTCAATGATTTTCAAGGAAAAAATGATTATTCTGTACAGTGCTCACAGAGCTATACCTGTTGCAGTGATAATAAGAAAAGGAAAAGAAAAGATGAATAAAAAAATGAAGTTAAAAATGGATGTACTGTCCAGAGAAACTGATTGAAGTCTTTGAATTTGTAGAAAAACAATCTGAAAAAAATCCGAGTATTTGTGGGATATTTTATTTATTAACCAATGCTGAAAAATTTTATGGAAGATGGTCTTTCCAATCAAGAGATGATCAAGGAAAACTTTCATTTTATAAAAAATGATGATAATAGTAAACATAAGTATATAAAATTAGTTTTTTATAAGTACCAAAATAAATACCAGAAAACAAAATGTAGCTTAAAGAAAACACGTAATATTTGAAGGATCAACCAGAAATTAATAAAACCATTTCATTATGGGATGAATGGACAAGGTAAGAGAGAGAACTAGACATGAGATGTAGCTGATACTACATTTTCTAGTTTTGAAATGTAAATTATCCATAACTTAAAAATTAAATTAAATCATGAAGATGAGAAAATTGAGTCTTCAATTAGAAAATAGAGACAAATGATTACTTGTGTATGTAAAAGACTCAATTTTGAAATAATGTTATGTTTACAGAAGAGTTGCACCAATCGTGACCCACATCTGCTAATGCTATCTCACATAATGAATAGTAGGGACTGTGGAATTAACATCAACACAGTACTAATAACAAATTTATTCACATTTGACAGTGTTGTTGTTTGTTTGTTTTTAACTAATGTGTTTTTATTGTAGAATCTAATCCTCGATACTGATTGCATTTAGTCTTCATGACTCCAGAGTCCACACTAGTGTGTGACAGTTTCTTGGCTTTTCTTTGTCCTTCATGACTGTCATTTTGAAGAACAAGGGTCAGTTATTTTATTATATTATCCCTCAGTTTGTGTTTGAAGGACGTTTTAGTGTAGATTTGGGGCAAGAGGACAACAAATGAAAAGTATCACTGTGGGGCCTCCCTGGTGGTGCAAGGGGTTAAGATGCAGCACTATGAACCTATCTGCAGCCACTGCTGCACAAGTTTGATCCCCGGGCAGGGAGCAACCCACATAGCACAGCAGACCTCTCCTGACTCACCCGAAGCTCCCCTCAGCAGTGTATTTCATTAACTCTGCCTGCTATGTTTCCCATTCTGTCTCTGGTGAATCCTCTCACCTCCACATCTCTGGCCTGTACCCCAGTCTTGTATGCCTAAATAAATCTTTAAAAAATAATACAAAAATAGAAAAGTATCACTCTCAAACAAGGGTATATAATATGAAAGTGTCATTGCTGTGACAGTAATGTTGATCACTGGCTCAAGGAGTGCCTGCCCACTTTCTCTACTGGAAAATTACTATTTTTCTCTTGCCAGAGCTATTTGTTGGAAAAGGGATGCTAGTCCAGTGCACCCTCAAGAAGAGGACATTAAAACCATTTCCTGGGGGGAAGGTTACCAAACAATTTGTGGACATATGTTAAAAACAACACATCAATTAATAAATAATTTGAGGACATATTTGTATTCTATTCAAATAGCATTTTTATCACAAAGTTTTCCAGACTGGGCCTCCCCTGGTGGCACAGGCGGTTGAGCGCAGTGCTGTGAAGCTGTTCGCAGCTTCTGCAGCGCTGATTCAATCCCGGCTGGCCGGCGAGGGTCCCACATGGCATGGCAGACCTCCCCTGGCTCACCTGCTGCTCCCCTCAGCAGTGTATTTCAGCAGATCTGCCTGTTCTGTTCCCCGGTCTGTCTCTGGTGAATCCACTCACTCTCCCGCGCATCTGGCCTGTACCCCGGTTCTTGTAAAAATAAATAAATAAATCTTTAAAAAAAAAAGTTTCCCAGACTGATTATAGCATCAATGCATCTTGCCTGCAGCAATTATTACAGTGATGTTCAAATGGTAATTTCCTGTATCCTTCATTCTAATTTATTAATTGGACTTTTGGGTAAACAATATAAGTCCTTTCTCCCCATTTATTTATGCTGCCACTTATTCATATCAGTATAAACTCACTGATTTTGTTATTTTTATTATAACTCATTACAATGCCATCATTATTTTTTACCATTTTTCAGATTGTTCCAATTTTGGCCATGAGCGCTTTTTTAGATTATCTCCTATGCCCTTCTGTGACACTATTATTATTTTTTTAAGAATTGATTTTTATTGGCTTTTACTAATACAAAAGAACTGTAGTGTCTGGCACTATTTTTTTTTTATTCCATACTTTCTAGAACTATACCATGTGGCAGATTCACATTTTCCTTCTATCACTAGAATCAGATATTTCTGCAATGAGTCCAGCTCTTTTTTTTTGTCTACTCTAGATGTCCATTTTGTCCATTGTTTTCCTGGTATTCCTAGACTATCTTAGCATAAAGATTTAGGAAACATGTGAGAATAAAATAGACCATTTAGACACTCATCTATATTTATTTTCCTCCCTGATGTCTGAAGAACTGGAATGCTGAGTGTTGTCTAATCCTAATCCAGTACCACAGTATTTATTCTAGTCTCCTCTCCCTTGCTCATTTATATTTTCTATTTTGTAGTTGACCTGACTCATTTTTTTCCTTAATTTATTGGCTTAATTGTTCAATTCAAGTATACATACAAAAGATTTTCAATGTTGCTAACTCATATCCCTGTGAGAAACAGTTACCAACTAAGCAAAGTGTTTACTTGCAGTTTTTTATATTTATAGCCTTAGAGAATGCTGTCAAGGTATACTTTTTAAAGTTGTTAGGTCTACTCTTTTTTACTTACCTTTTCTGGTGCAGATATACTAGACATTTATAGATGGGTAGATTTGTTTGTAGGAATTCACATTTTATCCTGGGATTCCACAACCTCCTGGTTGACTTTTTAAAATTTGAACACAGGGGGCCTTCCTGGTGACACAAGGTGTTAAGAGTCAGCACTATGAAGCAATCACAGCTACGGCAACATGGGTTCAGGCTGGCCAAGGGGTGACCCACATGGCAGCAGACCTTTCCTGCAGCACCTGCTGCTCCCAGCAGTGTATTCCAGTCAATCCGCTTGTTCTGCTCCCCACTCTGTCTCTAGTGAATCCTTTCACACACACACACCCCGCCCACACCTCTGGCCTGTACCCCAGTTCTTTTTGCAAGAATAAATAAACCTTTAAAAAATAAATAAAATTTGCATGGTGTAAATTTGTGAAATACAGTTTTATGTGTTTGAAAAATGCTCAGTCACGTGTCCACTACCATAGTATCACTAAAAAGGTTCCATCACATCAAAATCTTCTTTTGTGATTTCTTTGTTGTCAGTCATCTCCCAAGTTTCTCAAACTTTGTTGACAATTTATTTTTATTTCTGTTGCTTTGATTCTGTCTTTTTAGAATACCAGATTAAAAAAAAAAAAAAAAGCAAAACATGATAAATAGATTTTGGCTCTTGCTCTTTCCCTTATCAAAATGCATGTACAAATCATTCATGTTGATGAATAAAACTCAAAATGTGTTCCTTTGTATTGCTGAATAGTGTTTATACCACTTGTATGTATGCATATACCACAGTTTATTTATAAATTGAGCTATTGAAAGATGTGGATTTTTTTCTAGTTTTGGGTCATTTTGAATAAAGTTGCTAAAAATATTTTGCATCACTTTTGTCATGCATGTAATTTGTATTTGGGTAAAAATGTAGAGGTTGTATTGCTGTGTCCTCTTGTTAAGTATATATGTATATTTAACTTTACAACTTAGCCCCTAGGTTTGATAAATCCACATGATCATTTTTTTCTCTTATGCATAATGCTTTTGGTGTAATAACTTACCAAATTAAGGTTATTAAGCTATCTCATAATATCTTGTAGAATTTTTGTGGCTGCATGCTTTGCATTTATGACTATAATTCATTGCAAATTAAGTTTTGTGTAAGATATAGGAGATAAATCAGGGTTGTTTGATGTCTTATATTTACTCACTTATTGTATGAAAATGTCCTATTATTCTAGTACCAGTTGTAGAAAATAGTACATTTTCTCTGTTAAATCAACTTTATATCTGTCATAAATCACTTCACTATATTTGTGTCAATTATGTCTAGACTTTTTATTTTGTTCTACTTTGATCTATGGATCTACCCTTTCCCTAAAACCATTGTCCTGATATAGTAGCTATGGAAGAATGGTGTGATTTTGCTTATAGAATTATTTGGATACTCCAGTTTCCCTGTCTTCCCACGTATATTTTAGAATGCTTTCTGAAATCCACAAAAAGTTTGCACAATTTTTAACAAGATTTGATTAATCCTTTATATCAAATTGGATATAATGGATATAATTGTATACAGTGATACCTTAATATTATTACACCTCTCATCATAAATTTAGTCCTTCTCTCCATTTAAAAAAAACAACAACTTTGATTTCAAATATTTTATGAGCTGTTATTTTTTATTATGCATTTAGTAGAATTAATGAGTGGAAATTTGTATGTGTTTTAACACATACATTTAGTTTTTAAAATAATTACAAGGCAATTCAGTTTATCTGTTTCTTCATGGTTGAAGTTGCTTAGCTGTATATTATATTTTAAGGTTTTCATTGATTTTATTAAATTTATTGAGTTTATGGGCATAGAGTTCTTTGTAGTTTTCAGTTGTCATTCTTTAATTATCTATGGGGTCAAGGGTTCTATCTCTTCTTCCAGATATTTAAAATGCTTATTTTTTTTCTTGGTCAATCTTGTTAAAATTTCATGCATTGCAGTGAATCAAAGAAACAGCTCTTTGTTTTAATGATTTTATCTATTATTTCATTTTGAATTTAATTTATGTCTGCTCTTGTGCTTATTATTTGCTTACTTTGGGTTTAATATGCTTTTTTCTCTCTTGTTTCTTAAGATAAATGTGTAAGCTATATATATTAATTTTTTTTTCTTTTTGAATATTTTAGTGCCCTA
Organism: Talpa europaea; assembly: GCF_964194135.1. Lineage (NCBI taxonomy): Eukaryota > Metazoa > Chordata > Mammalia > Eulipotyphla > Talpidae > Talpa > Talpa europaea. Next base: position 69,309,955 of record NC_140073.1, read on the forward strand.
TTTTCCCTCTAATCTCTGTTTTACCTGAAACTCAAAAAATTGATATATTGTACTTTAATTTTCATTCAGTTCAAATTAATTTTTATTTTCCTTGAAACATTTTATTTGACCTACCTCTGATTATGAAGTATGTAATTAATGTCTGTTTAGAGATTTTCCAAATATGTTCTCATGATTGAATTCTACTTTAATTTTGTTTTTAAGTGAAAATTAATTCATATCATTTTATTCTTTTCAAATTTGTTAAGACTGGTTTTACAACCCAAAATATGAACAATTTTGGTCAGTTTCCTTGTACACTTAAGAAGATTCTATATTCTCCTGTTGATTTGTAGTTCTTCTATACATATCACTTTTGTCAAGTTTGTTTAGGTCTCTATAAATTACTGTATTTCTCCTTCTTCTATAAATTACCGAGAAAAACTTATAGAAATCTCCAAGTGTGTGATTATATCTACATTACCTTTTAGATCTATTAAGTCTCATCTATGAAGTCCTATTGTTATGTTTATAGAACAATTTAGTATCACAAGTATTTAGTATCACAACATAGTATTTCATAAGCAGTGTGAAACTGCTTATGAGTAAATAATCTGACATACCCAAAATGTGATGGATTACATAAAACTTAGTATGTTCATATGTATGTGTATATTGCTAAGTATTCTTGTATAAATATGATTTATTGTTACAAGTGTGATAATGTTATTGCTGGTACATAGGAAGTTATTCTTAGAGCGTGCATGCTGAAGTATGAAAGGTGAAATGTAATGTCTGAAATGTACAATAAATACCACACACACAATTATGAACACAAATCCTATATAGCGAGAAAGGGGAGAAAACTACATGTTATAAAAGCTTCAATTGTTGAAGCTAGTATAAGGGTAAATGGGTATCTACTGTACTATTATTTAAACTTTCTATAGTAATAAATCCAAAAAAGTTTGGAGTTGGAGAGAAATTGTGTGGTGTGTGTGTGTGTGTGTGTGTGTGTGTGTAGAAGAACTGGTGTATAGGCCAAAGGTGTGGGGGGTAAGAAGATTCACCAAAGACTGAGTTGGAAGCAGAACAGGTGGATCTACTAAAATACACTGCTGAGGCGGGCAGCGGGTGAGACAGGAGAGGTCCGCTGCACCATATGTGGGTTAGCTCCTTGGTTGGGGATCAACTCAGGCTATAGTGGTGACAGCACTGGGACTTAACCGCTAGGCCATCAGGGAGGCCCTGGAAAGAAAAAAATTTTAAATGTTCATCAATGAAGTGAAATGACAAATAATTATGATAAAATGGCAATAAAAAGTAAAGAGCATACAAATAATTCTAAAAAGTAAGTGATCATGGAAAACAGAAGTACTTGAAAATTGGCATGTCTATAAATGTCATATCTGTTTGGATGTTTCTATCGCTTATTTTTATAACCAAAACAATGCATATACATGTTTTTTTTTAAAAAAAGATTTATTTATTTATGCATACAAGAACTGGAGTGTAGGCCTGAGGTGTGAGGGGTGAGAAGATTCACTAGAGAGAGTGGGGAGGAGAACAGGTGGAGCTGCTGAAATACACTGCTGAGGGGAGCAGCAGGTGAGATAAGAGAGGTCTGCTGTGCCATGTGGGTTGCTCCCTGGCCCATCTGGGATTGAACTCATGCTGCAATGACTGGTGGTAGCTTGATAGCACTGTCTTTAACCCCGGTGCCACCAGGGAGGCCCCAATTTAGACTGTTTTCTGATGAACAGTCATATTCCCTATCCCCATCCTTTTCCACTTTAGTCTCACTCTCTAGAAGCAATTAATGTGCCACATTTGTTTCAAAGTTTTCTCCTAATATTGATACAGGAATTTCCTACCATATGAATTCTTATATTTCTGCTTAATTATTTAGCATAATGCATGGAACAGAGAATATTACAATATCCTCAATTCCTTGTATATTACAACCACAACATCTGCAAGATATAAAAAAAAATACTGTTTTTGATTATAGTAGTAAATAACCAGAGGACTCTATACTAGAAGATATAGGGGAGTTAGCATGTAAGAAAACAACACTCAATTTGTCTGATTAGTGTAATATTAGCTCTCAATGTGTAGTGAGAAAATTGCTAGTGAATTTGCAGAACAGGTGCACAACAAAAATGTTTACAAATTCATTGGTAGAATATGTGGCACATATTTAAGGTGTCCCACAATTATTAACCATATTAATAGCAAAATATTTTATAAATGACTGACTCAATCCCCTCCTTCTTCTTGTTCTATAAATGTTTCAAGGCTTTATGATCAAGAATATGGCTGACCATGCTTTCTGACCTCACTCAAACAACTTTTACCGGGAATTATGATTTTTCTATGTATGCATTAAGAGTTTACTCTCTATCTTATTCATTCTCAGGCATTGTATTGGGGTAGTTATTTTCAATTTGCGGTCCTGAGATGACCTGGAAAACCTTCAGAAATGTAAATTCCATAGCTTGATCCCAGAGCTACTAAATCAGAAACTCTGGAGATGGACATTAATGCTTTAATAAACCATTATTGTGACACTTTGGTACAATATTTTTTTAGCAGCACCATATTAATGTAAATGAGATTATATATATATATATATATATATTTGTAGACACATATGTATAAATGTACAAGTATATTTAAAGAGAAAGACTAGTAACCAACTCTCAAGTATGTTGTGGAAAGGCAGTATGTGTGTGTGTGTGTGTATATATATACAAACACTAATGCACACATATTTAGATATATAGTGCATATATATATATGTAAAGTATACAGAAAAAATGTAAACCAATAATTTCCAGAGTTAGTCATGCAATATATAATAGAATATATTCTTTTTTGAAATATACTATTAAATTGTGAAATAGAGATCTTAAGATATTTATATGATGTGATTTAAATATTTAATGGAGTATGCACAATATATTGCATATAGGAGTGTATGTAAATGCATCTATCTATGCTTCAACACATACATTTCTTTTTTTATTTTTATTTATTTATGCATACAAAAACTGAGGTATAGGTCAAAGGTGTGGCGGGCGGAGGGCAGAGTGAAAGCATTCACCAGAGACAGAGTGGGGAGCCGAACAGGCAGATCTACTGAAATACACTGCTGAGGGGAGCAGCCGGGAGACAGGAGAGGTCTGCTGCGCCATGTGGGTAGCTACCTGGCCAGGAATTGAACTGGTGCTGCAGTTGCTGGCGATAACTTGATAGTGCTGAGATTTTAACCCCCCTGCAACCAGGGAGGCCCCAAACACATACATTTCATTCATACATGTATTAGAGTTCTCCAGAGACATAGAAAATCAATGAACCAATTTTTATGTATATATATTTATATATGTGAGATCAATCGCCAACATACACACACATATCAATACCTTATAATGAATCTCTTTGTGTGAATGTGTATTAACTCATAATAGGATTTATAAAATTTATTGTAAGAAACTGACTCATGATTATGGAGGCTGAGAATTCCCAAGAATTGCAGTCACCAACCTGAAGAACCAGGAAAGCTAATGATATAAATCTCAGTCTGAAGGTCAGCGGAGTCGATGTTTATTTTCAAGTTTAAAGGCTGGAAATCACTGATTTCCTAGACAGCCAGGCATGTGGAATTTCCTCTTACTCAGCCTCTCTGTCCTAATGAGATCTATGGTTGATTGTATGAGGTTCAAGCACATTAGTAGAGACAACCTGCTTTACTAGTCTACTGAGTCAAATATTCATCTCATCCCAAAAACCCTCACAGACATATTCAGAACACTGTTTGAACAAATATCTAGGCACCCTGTAACCCGATTAAGTTGACATACAAAATCAATCATCACACTGTGTAATAAAATACAATTTTTTGTATTTGAAAATTCACCAAGAATATCAATACTTTCAGTCAAAGAAGTTCTTTATAAGCAGATAGTGCCATTTAACCTGCATACATTTGAGATTAATTTTGCAGGGTAGAAAATGCTGCACCCCCAATTTGTGTGCCTGGCTGTCTAATATGCTCTTTTTACAATATTGCATCTTGAAAACAAATTTTAGTAGTGGATCATTGAAAGATCAGAAAGCCTCTTAAAGATGATCTCATGAAAAAAATGGGCTAATCACTGTCTTATAGATTTGCTACCAACTCCAGTAATATATTTCACATGCTACTTTGTGAGTTTCTATAAACTTCATTTTTTTTAATCAAAAAAGAAAATAGTCTATCTTCAGATGTTTCTCTGTGTCATCTGTTTTCCATAGTTTATTTTAATTATCCACTAAATACACAAAAATGTATTTTATATTAAAATAAAATATGAACTCCCTTTTAAATCAACATGTGGAACAGATCTAGAAATGATTTACAATCATTCTGGGACTACTTTGCAACATGTGGATCTGTCACATGGAATTTTATTTTCTTCCTAAAACTATCAATTTTATTCCTAAACCACTGAGACTGCAGTTTTCCCTATGCCCAAAGCTCATATTCTTTTTTATTTTTTTTAAAAACCTCATTGGCTTCAAAGAAGAGATGCAAGGAAAAAACGGCTTTCTTTAGTTTTTGGCAACTGGGGCAGAGGTGCTTTTTCAGCATTTAACAACACAAAGAAGGAGAAAAAAGATGATCATAGCTAACTTTAAGTAGCAACTGATTGCAAGGGGGAAATTGCTACATCAAATAGGAACTGGATGCTTTCAGGCAATGCTTTGTACTAGTTTCCTTTCTTTGGCCGGTAAGAAAATAGATATTGCTGTCATTTTAATCCTGGTCATTATTTAATAGAGACATTCATCCAATACAAGTGGAACTTTAATAGGTAAAAATAAGTACCGATATTAACTATCCAGCCAATCCCTGCCAAAAATCTCTTTTTTTATTTATGCTTAATTAATGCTCAATCATTTTTACCTGGGTACCGTTAAAATACCATTAGAATCACAAATGTACTAAAGAAACCAAAGTCTGGTGAAAAGAATATAAAGAGGAAGTGATTTCCTCTCCTTTCCCATATTAACCAGATGGGAAACTTTAGCTGTTATGATTGTTAATACTTACATTGTTATTGTTTGCTTCTCAACGCCCTGTTGAGATATGTGGGTCATACCAATGACATCAGCATGTGTGTGCACACACACACAGTGATAAAACAATAACAAAACACCCCCATTCTTATATCCAGAGAAATACAGTGTGAAAAGAATCAGCACTGACTGACTTACTCATAGAAAATATGCAACATTATACTTAAAGATAAATGGAACTCTATCTCCCCATCAATAGAATGCAAGACTGAGAAAATAGAGAGCAAATTTTCTTTTTTTATTTATTTTTATTTTTTATATTTTTTTATTTGTAAACAATATCTGCTTCCCCCCTGCCCCGATTGAGTCCCCATAGAATTTCCTTCCCCAATGCACCCATGCACCATCACCACAGTCCTCTGTGCTCCTCCTCCCTCCCTCTGATCCCTCTCCCTCCCCCTCCCCTGCAGGATGTCTCTGATTTATAATTGTCTGTTTTTGCTTTGTTGTGTTTTGTCCTGTTATTTTTTTTTACACTCATGTCTTATTTGGTTCCCCCATTCACTGTTCCCCCATTCACTGAAGCCATTCACTGTTTTTCTTTTACCTTCTGGCTTATTTCACTGAGCATAATTCCTTCTAGCTCCATCCACATTGCTGCAAATGGCATGAGTTTCTCTTTTTTGATTCCTGAATACTATTCCATTGTGTATATATGCCACATCTTCTTGATCCAGTCATCTATATATAAAGAGAGCCAATTTTCTAATCTGTTCCATATTCCGAGAGTGGTATATGATGTAATGTTATAAGTTTTCATATCAAAGAGACCTGGTTTGAGCCTCAGCTCCCTATTTTACTGTATCTGTGATCTGAGTTTAATATACTAACCTCTAAAATGTTTTCTGTTCCTAACTCAGATCTCAAAGACTTAAGAACAATGACTGTAGACCTAAGTCCAGACTCTGCTAAAAATTTCCATCATGTCCTTATAATTAAAAGTCAAGGGATTGCGCTAGAAAATTCTTAAATCCTTTCTGTGGCAGCTTGTGACACTGTGACACTTTCCTGAAGTTTCTAACTATATGACAATCCTTAATTTTTGTGTGCTTGTGTAGTACCATTATCTTGACACCGATTTTATTTATTTATTATTTTTTAAGTTTCACTGGCACTGAGATTGTTACTTTTTGTTTAATACCTTTGTAGACTGACAGATTTCCATAGATTTAAACCTGATCCTTATAAATTTAAATATAATTACCCCATGAGTTAAAGAGCCAAGGGAAGGATTGTGCTACTCATTGACTATGTTTATTCCAACTATATGACTTATGAATGGGGAATAAATACAGAGTGGGGTTGAAAACCATTCTGATACAATCTCAGTTCAAAACTCCATTAATCTTCAGTGGTAAGCCATGGCACTTTCTCAAATGTAATAATGTTAACTTTGCAAGGGAAGATGGATAAATTTCAAAAAATGAAAGTAGTGTCAACCTTTCTCTTTATAGAACAGCACATATATATTTTACTATTTAAAAGTAAATGTAGGGCCTCCCTGGTGGCGCAGAGGTTGAGCGCTGGGTTGCGAAGTTACCCGCAGCCTCTGCAGCGCCGGTTTGATCCCCGGTTGCTCCCCGGCCACCAGGCGAGGGTCCCACTTGGCGCACAGACCTCTCCTGCCGCCGGCTGCTCCCCTCAGCAGTGTACTTTGGTCCTTCTGCCTGCTCTGCTCCCCGCTCTGGCTCTGGTGAATTCTCTCACCCTCCCGCGCTTCTGACTGTACGCAGTGCTTGTATAAATAAATAAATAAATCTTTAAAAAAAAAAAAAAGTAAATGTACCTTGGCAACAGTTTCCCAAGGTTAGGGATTAAATATTGCTATAGTCACCAAAATGTATATGAATTACTTATTTTTTGAGATTTTATTTATTTATGCATACAAGAGCTGGGTACAGGCCAGAGGTGCAGGGGGTGAGAGGATTCACCAGAGACAGAGTGGGGAGCAGAACAGGAGACTGACTGAAATACACTGCTGAGGGGAGCAAAGAGTAAGATAATAGAGGCCTGCTGTGCCATGTATATTAGCTCTCTGGCCAGCTGGAGATAGAACTCATGTCACAGTGACTGCCAATAGATTGATAGTGCTGAGACTTTAACCCCTGTGCCACCAGGGAGGCCCAAATTGTATATGAATTTAAACAAAAATCAACTGAGTACAAAAAGAAACAATCTGTGTTTTAGCTTCCACATAAATAATAAATTTATCTCAAGTGGGTATTTTGTCAAGGATTTTCAATTTACCATGAGAGAAAAAAGCAGGATGATTCCTTCAAAACACAGCACAGTGCTGTGCTCAGGCAGCTTTACTCCCTGTTTAATGGCTGCTGCTGTTGCAATACCAGACAGCAAGGATCATAAAGCCTGACACTTCTCCAGCCTATACTTTCCACAGCCAGGTCTCTCAAAGACCCTATCCAAGGTTTCTGCACTGAATAACCAAGATAGCAAGAAGTAAAACTTGCTTTATTTTAATAATGTGGCTCTCAGTTGTGGTAGAGAAATCAGGCAGGAAGGTAGTACAAGTGTTACCTGTCAGTCTTTCTAGATCCTTAGAAGGCATAGCAGGTAGATTGTCATCCTCATCTTGTCAGGATGAGCTGAGCAGGAGGAAGCTCAATAAATGAAGATCCATGGTAGTTAAGTTAAAGGTGTTTAGAAGGAGAAGGGGTGGGGATGTGGATGTGTGGGTGATCAATCACCAGTCAGGATAAGTGTAGATTCTAGAAACTGGAAAAGTAGTTTTTCACCTAGTGACTTCAGAGAGAAATGTCCTATGTACACTTTCACTTCAGCTTGTGAAACTTATTTGGGAATTCTGACATCCAGAACTGTAAGGTAACAAAATTATTGTCTTACTATACAAAGGGTGTGGTGATTTGTTACAACAGCAATAAGAGACTAATTAAATATTTCAGGAAGTCTAAATGTATGAGAGTTAAAAATAAAAAGACAAAGCACGTGCAGAAAGTAATTTTTATTTTAAATAGGGCTTCTGTAGGAAATAAATACAAATTTGAATAAGATAAATGACAACAAAGCAAATGACATAAAATATTATAAATAAGTAAAACCACAAAATTATACATATAAAGTATGATTTTTAGCAAAAATTTACTTAGGTGAACTGAAAAGAGAGAATAGTGCCTGGTGAGAGTTAATAATCTGTAAGATTAACAAAATATCTAACATTGTGAGTGTGCATATGTGGATGTGTGGATGTTTATGCACACAGGTCCAGGAAAACTATTATACAATTTATTAATTAAAGCTCCTGGGGAAAAAAAATGTGAAATTGATATAGAAATATGTAGTAGCTGATGCAATGATTTTCCAGAGCTAAAGAGCTTGTCAGAGTGTGTTTATAAGAAAATCTTTGATAACAAAACGCTTACACATTCCCACATAATAATTCTCTACTCTATGGAGGAAGACGAAAATTTATAATTTTCCAAACAAAAAGGACCAATTCTTTATAAATAAAATGAAAATGAACTGACATGGTACTTCTCATTTGTAGCGCAACCACCCCAGACCGGATAGGTCCATCACCAGTGCTAGCAGCCGTGTTGGTGTCTTCATGCTCTCTGCTGCTCGCTGCCCTTGGGCGCCCTCTGTCCACTCCACTGCACTCCTTCATCCTCCACGTGGTGCCACGCCATGCATGCTGTGTCATGCACACCATGCCGCGCCACACTGTTTGGCCCAGTGCACATGCATGGTGGGAGGGTGGAAAAGCCTGAAGCTTCTCCACCCCCCTACTTACTTATCCCACATCATTTTAGTGCTAGAAATTAGACATTGTTGGGATAATTTCTTTTTTTTTAAGATTGATTTATTTATTTATGCATAAAAGAACTGGGGTACAGGCCACTGGGGTACAGGCTCTCACCCCCTGGTACAGGGCAGTTGAGAGGATTCACCAGAGACAGCAGGGAGCAGAACAGGCAGACTGACTGAAACACACTGCTGAGGGGAGCAGCGGGCAAGTCAGGAGAGGTCTGCTGCACCATGTGGGTTGCTCCCTGGCTGGCCAGGGATGGAACTTGTACTACAGTGATTGTTGGGATAATTTCTTTGTACTATAAAGAATATTAGAAATAATGCTATAGTACTCTTGTTAGCCAATATATTATTTTGTTAAGATAAATGAAAATATTTGAAATTGCTAATATTTCAGAGAATGCAATACCCAAATAACTCCACTGAGGTAATTATTCAAGGAAAGACTCACTGAAGAACAAAGATAAAGTCTTCCACATCTCCCATGTTAAGTACATTTATAGAAGAATGGGGGAGGATGAAAAACAGTGAGTCTCTTAATTCCATTATCCAGATAGACATGTTTTGATTAGATGCATTAGGAAAACAAAGTGGTTGACTTTAGAAATATAGAACAAAATTCACAATTAAAAAAAGGAAAAAAGTGGGAGAAGTTATAAGATCAAATCAATTACAACTGGATAGCTAGAAAAAAAATGATGCAATAAATAAAAAAGTAAAGATTAGATATAATAAAATCAAACTTATCAGCAGTTGTTACACTGACTGTAAATGGGCTCTATTTACATGCAAAAGTTATTCAGTAGTTCTCATATTTTCTGGGAAGATTAGAGAACCAAGTTAGACACTACATAGAAACAATGCAATCAGAAGAAACACTTAGGGGCCTCTCTGGTGGCACAGCGTGTTGAGCGCAGCACTGTGAAGCTGTCCGCAGCCTTTTCAGTGCGGGTTCTATTCCCGGCCGGCCAGGGAGATTCCCACATGGTGCAGCAGATCTGTCCTGTCTCTCCCGCTGCTCCCCTCAGCAATGTTTTTGATCGTCTGCCTGTTCTGCTCTCTGCTCTGTCTCTGGTGAATTCTTTCACCTTCCCTCATCTCTGGCCTGTACCCCAGCTTTTGTATAAAAAAATAATTTTTTTTTTAAAAAAAGAAGAAACGCTTATCTATAATAATTGACTTTCCTAGCAGAAACTAGTCACCTATCACTATAAACACTTCACTGTGACAATGAAAAATAAACTCTAGAATTTAATTTATTGTTGCTGTGGAAGAAATGAATGCATTTGTTAGTGTGTACAGCAGGTTATTTCAGTGGTCAAAGTGTGTCTCCTTATCTTTTTTATGTATATTGCAAATATTATAATGTGGTACCTTTAAAAATAGCAAAGGAATAAAAAGCAATAAAAATAAACATTTTAAAAGGATAAGAGAAAAAATTGAAAAGTGTGATTATTCGAATAGAAAGCAAGAAATATGTAATAATGTAGAAACATTCAAATAATCCAAATTCTAGTCTTTATAATAAATATATTATCTAAATGTTCCAGCTAACAGACAAATCTTTAACAGAAGATTAAATACTCATCCAGGGCCTCCCCTGGTGGCGCAGTGGTTGAGCGCTGGACTGCGAAGATGCCCGCGGCTTCAGCAGCGCCAGTTGAATCCCCGGCCACCAGCGAGAGTCCCACATGGCGGGACAGACCTCTCCTGCCGTGCCTGCTGCTCCCCTCAGCAGTGTACTTCAGTCCTTTTTCCTGTTCTGCTCACTGCTCTGGCTCTGGTGAATTCTCTCAGCCTCCCATGCTTCTGACTGTACCCAGTGCTTGTAGAAATAAATAAATAAATAAATAAATAAATAAATAAATAAATAAATAAATAAATAAATAAATAAATAAATAAATAAATAAACCAACCAACCAACCAACCAACCAACCTTAAAAATAAATAAATAAATAAATTGTCATCCATCTGCTATTTAGAAGTGAGAAATCTATATTCTAATATACTGATAGTTTGGTAGTAAAGAAAGTTCTAGCTAGAGAAAAGGGTGGCCACAATGAGTAGCTATTAATTACCACATGAGACCACTTATGCCTCATTCTTCTTGGGACCATGACTATGTCTTCTTTGTTGTCCATAATGACTACCTCTGCTTACTCTGAATAGTCACACAAAGGAGTAAATGATAACATCACACCTTACATGTGTACCAAGCAACTATTAATTTTCTAGTCAAATGCCTTTCAAAGAGTATGATACCATAAGACTTGCTCAGTAAAGGTCTAGAGGATGAAGAAGAGTATTCACAATAAAATGAACCTTATACCGATAAGAGAAAATAATCATTTCATCCCTCAGACTCCTGTGCTATGGGTGAAATATATGGTTATTTTAGAAAATGATTCTATTGGGCACCAATTTTGCTGATAGCAACTGATGTCCAACTTGGCTATCACTCTTTGCCTCCCACAATTTACTTTTCTTTCATGTTTTTGTTTTTCCTCTAGAATCCCCCTCCTTAATAAATAATCATTAACAGCAAAGAACTTTTATCTCAGTTTTCTCAGGAATCTAGACTAAGACAGTAACATACCCTGATTCAAAATATATTAGATGTCAACTTCTAGCCATGGAGGCATAAAATGTCCATTAAACCATTTCCAAAAAAAATTACATTTTGTTAAAATTACCAAAAACTATTTAAGTGTTCTAAAAAGTCCCTAAATGCAAGAAACAAACAAATAATATACAATGAATTAAAGAAAACTTCATTCAAAAATTTAAATGAGGGCCTCCCCTGGTGGCACAGTGGTTGAGCACTGGGCTGCGAAGCTGCCCACAGTCTCTACAGCGCCAGTTTGATCCCCGGCCGCCGGCGAGGGTCCCACATGGCGTGCAGACCTCACCTGCCACCCGCTGCTCCCCTCAGCAGTTTATTTCATCTGTCTTCCTGTTCTGTTCCCAGCTCTGGCTCTGATGAATTCTCTCACCCTCCCGCACTTCTGACTATACCCAGTGCTTGTGTAAATAAATAAATAAATCTTTAAAAATAAATTAAATGAAAGTATAATGATATTAAACACACACACAGGGAAATCCCAAGATAGAACTTGTATAAAGAACCAAATGGAATGTTTAGAGTTGAAGAGCACAATGAAAATTTGTGCCTTTTCCACTGTTCTTGGTAGTTTTGTATTGCATCGGTAACACCACACTGATAAAATAAAACAGGAGTTGTGGAGTAGGCTACATAATGCAGGATGCTGCTTAAGAGCAAGAGCCTGTCCTTTTTATTGATAGAATAATTATACAGCATCAGCTGTGAGAGGAAGGAGGAAAAAGAAAAAAAGGAAGGGCAAAACTAGAAAATTGCTGTCATCTATAGTATCAGGGGCTGGGAGTCTGCCCTCCAGGCACTTCTCATCGGCTGATGACTTGGTATTATAATTGAGATCAAGTTCTAGATCCCCAGCCATGATTTCAATCTTATCAACAAGGCTTTCCACTGATCAGCTTCTGGGGTCCCTTGGCATACATCAGTCCTCAGCCCCACCCTGGGCTTTCCTGGTCATACCTCGTGTTGCATAGCCTTCCCAGAGTGATCAGGCTTTAAATTCTTGATTGATTTGAAAGGCACCTTATAAGGTTTGGCTCTGACTCATTGACTGGGCAGTTCTGGCCTTGTATAGGAATGCAGAGTTGCAGGTAACAAAATGATATCCAAACAGGCCGCTTAGGATTAGCAGACCCACAGTTTTGCAGTAAGCTCTTTGCCATATAATCAATAGGATGTTAGTCAAATTTACTGTTAAAAACATAAAAATTGGGCCTCCCCTGGTGGCACAGCAGTTGAGCACTGGGCTATGAAGCTGCCCGCAGCCTCCGCATCGCTGGTTTGTTCCCCAGCCACTGGCGAGGGTCCCACATGGCTCAACAGACCTCTCCTGCTGCTCCCGCTGCTCCCCTCAGCAGTGTACTTCGTCAGTCTGCCTGTTCTGCTCCCTGCTCTGGATCTGGTGAATTTTCTCACCCTCCCACACTTCTGACTATACCCAGTGCTTGTATAAATAAATAAATAAATAAATAAATAAATAAATAAATAAATAAATCTTTTTAAAAAAATAAAAATCATAAAAAAATAAGAGAGTGACATTAATTTAACAGGACATAAATTTGTGATGGCAGACTTCTATGGTGTTTGACTGATAAGAGGGCTTCTATTTCTTACCAATATTTGTGTGGCTGGTAGAACATATCTGGACTAAATTGAAATTTTTCCATCACATTCCTATTCATTATATTTCATCAAATTATCTAAGCCATATTCAACGTTAAATACCAAAATTATGCCTACATTATGCCCCCCATTATGAAATAGAAAAGACCTTTTACTATTTCAAGAGTCTTATGCTCATCAGGAATCATATAAGTATTGCTTTTAGGGAGGTGGAATTGTTACAGGGCAGCCCCAAAATAAAACGTGTTGCCTGACTGTGGGTCCTCACCCGCGTGCTTAAAAGGGATTTACTACCCTGCTGCGGGCACACACAAAAGGTTAATAAAAGATTTATTCACAAGGGAAGGGGAAATGAGGAAATGTAGAACTCAGGGAGAAAAGTGGGAAATACAGTCTTAAACGTGCCCTACCCTATCTGCCAATCTGGAATCCCAAGTGGCACTCTGAGAGCTGTCACGAGCCACCAGCCGTGAAGCCAGGAGGCGAGAGAAGGAGAGAGACAAAGAGAGAGAGAGAGACCCCAAGGCCCACGTGTCTGTTTTTTATACCAAACCTGGCTGCTTAAAGTCCACCCTCAGGTCCCAGCAATCTTCCCTTTGGAGGTGATGGGATTTGTCTTTCCCAATGTCTTGATGGCTTCTGCCTGGAGTGGGGGTGGAGTCCACAAAGCCTGTATGGGATTAGCTCAGGACATCCTTTCCCCCTAACAGAATAAGAGGAAGTTGATAATTATTTTGCCTTCAATTTCTAATAATATATGATAAATTTGGTAAGTATGGTATTAGAGAACAGGCTGTGCTATATAGATTGCTAAAGAATTGATTCCTGCTCTCAAGACTTTTATAAACTACTAATCATCAGGTTTTTATTTGCCGCGGATTGGTAAACTTTTTGTTTTGACTGGTGAAAAGGATGATTGTGCTTACTGAAGGATTTGCAAACTATCTTATTTCTAGGTTAGTATGCAATTGATTTTACAGTCGCTTATTTCACACTTCCAGTAAGTTTTATCATCATATTTTTAAAAATGTGAGTACTGTATCAGATGAAACCAAATTGTCAAACAAAACTGTCAAACCAAACTGGCAAACTGTTATTTTATTTTTTACAGTTAAATTGCCTATGGACACTAAGTTATGCATGGAAAATGCTTGTAGCAAGGAATTCATAAGAGAATCTGCTGGATAGAATTTTCCTCTTAAGAACAAAAAATAAGGCCAGCATGTGTGCTGTTACAACTAATATTCAACACTATACTAGAGATTGAGTCAGGGCAGGCGGATGACAGAATAGAAAACATCCAGACTGCGAAAAGTGACACAAAACTGTCTTTATTCATAGTTAACGTGATCTCACATGAAGATTCCAAGGGATATATTTTAAAGATGAAAATAATATTAAATCACTATTATAGCTAGTGAATTTATCAAAGAGGATACAGATCAATGTTTTAGTATCAATTATATTTCTATGTTTATAAGTCAAAATAAAATTATTAATTCCACTAAAATGCTATGTACATGAAGAAAATAAAGAAAACTAAAATGATATGCTAATTTGTACGCTAAAATCTACCAAACTTTGCTGAAAGAAATTAAAAAGCTAAGTAAATGGAAAAATAAATCATGTTAATGGATTGGAAGACTCAGTATTATGAAAATAGCAATTCATCCATAAAGCATCTACTAATAGATCTATCAAAAACTATGTAATAACTACAAGTAGAAAATGGAGATTTTTTTAAAAAAGAAAACATTGATCACAGTATATATATATATAAATGAATTGAATATATTAATATAATAATACAAATGTTGAATGTATCCAAATTGATGTACAAATTAGTAATTCTAACAAAAAAGGCAACAGTCATGGCGTTTGTGTCTATGTGTGCTTCTGTGCATGTGTATAGGGCTCTGTGTTTCACTTCAGCAGATGATTCTTCAATTTATGTGAAAGTTCAAAGATCTAAGATTGGACAAGGAAAACTATGAATAAATGTCTCAACAGATACAAAGGATAATTATTCAGCTACAGTACTTTAAAAAGTGAGGGAGTTCCACAAGAACATAAACATAAAACCTATGAAACTGCAAGGATTCCAGAAAGTAAAGTTTAGTAGTTCAGTGTTTTAAAATTGTACATCAGAATGGTGGTGGGGGGGGAGATTTTTATTTCAATGAATAATGAAGGAAACTGATATCCAAATTAAAACATAAAATGAAAACCTGCTACCTCACAAACATGTCCATAGCAATATAGCTTGGTAATAGACATTCATGTAAAAGTCAAATTTGAAAATCATAGCAAAAAAAATCCATGGACAGAACAAAAAGATAAAAACCTGCAAGAAGATCATTGCAACATAATAACCAACAGAGGAATATCACCCTGGACACAGCAAAATCCCTATGAAGTGTGAAGAATTGGTATACACCTCTCAGTAGAAAAATAAGCACATGGACAAGAAAAAGAAACTGGAGGCCCACAGCACAAGCCACTGTATAGGAATGCAGAACTGCAGGCAACAAAACTGCTGGGCATGACGGGCTCTGCTGCGGCCCGACGCATGGGCAACAGCAAGGGGAGGTGAAGGCTGCTGGCAGCAGCAGTGGCTGCTTCCTGCCCTGCTACTCCACTATGGACTTCACTCTGAAAGCAGTGGTAGTGGGAGTTTCCACCTGCTGGCCGTCCCTCCCCTGACACCAGCCAAATTACAGTGCGGAGCCCCTAAGGCTCCTGCACAGAACAGATTTCCCACCAGCTGCATGGACAGGGGCTTCTGGGCTGCACCCACGCTGCAGGATGGCTGCACAGAAGCCCATCTTAGTTGACCAGGCTTGAGGTTAGCTGGGTTTGAGTGCCAGATCCCTGCCACCACCCGCCAACCCCCAGGGCTCTGGCAACCATCCCAAGAGCATACTGCTCTGGGCAGTGCAAGCAGCAGCAGGTGGCTGGCATTTTACAGCCACCATTGTCTCCGCTGCGTTCTAAGCTCTCAGCAGAGGCCAGCAGTGATGGCAGTTTAGCAGCGGTTCCCCTGCCATACTGCCCCAGGCATGCAGCTCCACTGGGTAACATTTCTAAAGACAAAGAAAAAAGTAATGATTTTTCTCATTTATACTGACCATATTTTTTTTTATTTTTTTTAAAGATTTATTTATTTATGCATACAAGAGCTGGGGTACAGGACAGAGATGTGGGGGGTGAGAAGATTCACCAGAGATAGGGTAGGGAGCAGAACAGGCAGACTGACTGAAATACACTGCGGAGGGGAGCAACAGGCAAGGCAGGAGAGGTCTGCTGCACCATGTGGGTTGCTCCTGGCTGGCCAGGGATTGAATTTGTGCTGCAGAGGCTGAGGATTGCTTCATAGTGCGGTACTTAACCCCTTGCGCCACCAGGGAGGCTCTTACTGTATTTTTAAAGCGTCACATTTTTCTACCTTTTACACTAGGTTCCTTAACATGCGTATAATTATTTTAAATTTCATATCTATAGTTCTAAGTTTTATTTTATTTTTTATTTTATTTTTTTTAAAGATTTATTTATTTATACGAGCACTGGGTACAGTCAGAAGTGCGGGAGGGTGAGAGAATTCACCAGAGCCAGAGCGGGGAGCAGAGCAGGCAGAAGGACCAAAGTACACTGCTGAGGGGAGCAGCGGGCGGCAGGAGAGGTCTGCGCGCCATGCGGGACCCTCCTCTGGTGGCCGGGGAGCAGCCAGGGATTGAAATGGCGCTGCAGAGGCTGCGGGCAGCTTCGTAACCCAGCACTCAACAGCTGTAGTTCTACTGCGCCACCTGTAGTTCTAAGTTCTGGATGATTTCTGGGTCTGGTTTGTCTATTGTTTTTTACTTGTCATTTTTAATTACTTCTGGACAGGCTTAGAAAAACAGTGAAGACTGAGAGTTGTCTATCAGGAAATGCCATGCATCTTTTCTCTCTGTGTTCTTGCATCTCTCTAGCCAGTAGGATAGCTAGTTTGGAGATGTAGTCCTGATATAGTTACCTTCAGGTCACTGCACACTTTAGCCTGCTGATATGTAAAACTTAGAGTGGGACTGGATTCCATAATATTTTTGTTTTGAGAATCCCTTACCTGTTAGTTATCCTTATAAGTCTGTACCACTGCTCTTTTCACCAGATTGCCTTTGTACTAGCTCCAGAATTCTGTGCTCGTAAATTTCTATCACATTGTACAGGGTGAATATTCTTGCTTGGTTCTACATTCCAGTTTCATTCTTAGAGAGGCTGTAACGGCAGGAGGACACGGAGCAGGTTCTCTATGATCCGAGCAGACGGGGTGAAGGAGGAGTCCTGGAGCCCTCAGTGGCTTTTCAGGCTTTTATTGGGATTTTACTGGGTACACAGCAAGCAGGGGTGCTGGGGGGCCGGGAGGCTGGCAGGCCTCCCAGCCCCCAGCAAGTCTTCACTCTTTCTGGGCTCTCCAGCGTTCTCTGGTGGGCTCTGCTGCTCTTTCCCTCTCTCTCTTGCTCTTTTCACCTTCCTTCCGCTGCTATCCCCGTTCGCCGCCCTTATAAACCCACCCTTAGCCCAGGTGTACCCACTTACATATGCCCACACCCTACTTCAGGTGCCCGCCACCATGCATGCATTCAGGACCGCAGATCCATCCTCAATCCTAATGGCAAAAGGACAGAAAAGCCTGATAACTATTCACTTACCCTACAGAGGCCTTGTGATTCTAGAACTCAGAAGTGACAATCTCTGTGTTTATTCCTCTCTTTAAGTCTGGGAAGAAAAGTAGCTGTTTTTGGCCCTCATTCAGTGATAGTTGGGCGTCCGATGTTTTCATTGTGTCATTTGCGATCATATGCTCAGTGAGGTTTCTTATGCCAAATTCTGCAGCAGAGAGGTTTTGCTTTTTTGTCCTTTAGTCTTATATTTTTGCCCAGACCTTTGAAGCAGGAGAGCTTCTTGTTCCTACCCCATCAGCTTATAATTTTTGCTTAACATATGAGAAGGGTATTTTGGATGGGTGGGTTTTGCACATGTAACTCAATAAGGAGGGTCCTTTGTAGTCTTCTGTCCTGTTCCAACTTTCTCTTGAAGACCCAGTGGCGACCTACAGCAGATAGCTCAAGAATGAGTGTAGACACTTCTTCAGTTTTGGAGCCCTCAGTTATTTTAAATTGCCACAGTAGTTTTATTCAATTTATAAGAAATCATTAAAATCATAACTATTCTTGACTACTTTTACCATGACCAATTTTATGATCTTGTATTCTTCCACTAGGGAAACAATTTGCTACCTCATCTTTCCCTATATTGACAGAAATTCATAACGCTTTAGAATTCAATAAAATTAGTTGCCTTGCAGACTCAATTGTCTCATTAATGGACTTTGGAAAACATAATTTTTCTCATGGAAAGGGCAAGGAAAATATTCTCAGGTGACTTTCTAAACTGTAAGCAGAAAACAAAGTCAACTATGAAGTCAATTTCAGAAAATAAAAGAGAAATCTTTGATTTCTAAAACACCAATGTTGGCTGGCATTTTTCTTGGAGTGTGGTTGAGGGCTGTGGGCAGATTGGTGGTGAAAAAATGATGGTGACCACACCTGAGGGGAGAAATCCTATATTGTTAAAAAATAAACAAGGGTGTTTGAAAATTAAAAAAAAAATCCACATTAAATAAGGCATGTAGTACTGTTATGTTACTCCCATGATATTTTTAGATAAATAAATTTGCACCTGTAAAAAAATCGATGTTATTTATTTACTTTGGATTCATGTGAAAGGTTAGTTTATGCCTTATTCAATCAGTGACATTTGAGGATAAGCGTGAGTGGCATTTTTCTAAGTTATATTCAGCAGGTTGAATCTGATCACCTTAAAATTGCTTTCAAATACTCATCTGGTCCAAAACTTGTAAATATAATAAGGAATGTTTTAAATATAAATCTGAATCTTCTGAATATCATTTAAGATCTTGAAAGCAGTACTTTTTATGTGAATTTGTATTTATTTTTAATTGTAAAAGTATAGGAATGAGATCACATCCTTAGCTAAAGTCTAAAGTATAGTAATGTTAACTATAAGTGCAATATTGTATAACATTTCTAGAGTATCTTCATCTTGCTTGGAAAAAACCCTATCTTGATTGAACATCAGCACCCCATTTTCCTCCGTTCCTAGCCTGTGATGAATGCCAATCTATTTTCTGTTTTGATGAATCTGACTAATACCTTAAAGATTAAAGAAATTTATGTATAGGGAACACCTAGGACATTTTAAATCACATCACAATCACAAATTATCAACTTTCTTTGTCCACTTTATTTTTATTAAAAGACTTCAAAGGGCCTTTATGGTGATTTATCCCTCTGCTTGCCTTTTCAATGGAGAGGCACCTGGCACAAGTTCACCTTTGGATAACTCAGGGTCATCAGATAACCTCTTCCTTCTTTGAAGTCCTCTATAAATTACTGTCAATTTAATTCAAGTGGCAATTAATCACTTACTACCTTATGACATCTCTTCTCCTGTTGTCTTGCACTTCTAATCAGCAGCTTGATTTTCAAATTAACAGTTGATGACTTTCTCTACCTACTAATTTGCAAGCACCTTGAAAGTTGAGATTGTCTGTAAGATTTTTGTATTCCCAACAATGTTTTAGCAAATATAATAAATTGAAAGGCGTTGCTACTCTTTTTGAAAATAAAGCATGCTTATAAAAATCTACATCCAATAAGACTCAAGGCCTTCAAATTTATATGGGATGGCTTGTCCCTACACTGAATAACCCTATTCAACTATGCTTTCATAATTTTTAAAATTTCTGTGATTGTGGGCTTCCCTGGTGGTGCAAGGGATTAAGACACAACCTATGAAGCTATCTGCAGCCACTGCAGCATGAGTTTGACCCCCAGCCACAGTCCTACCCACATGGCACAGCAGACCTCTCCTACCTCAACTGCTGCTCCCACTCCTCCTGTTCTGTTCCCCACTCTGTCTCTGGTGAATCCTCTCACCCCCTACACCTCTGGCCTGTACCCCGGTTCTTGTATGCATAAATAAATAAATAAATAAATAAATAAATAAATAAATAAATATTTTTTAAAAAAATTCTGTGATTGTGCACTCTAATTTATCAGCCACAAGTAGTCTCTCTCGACCAATATTACAGTTTCTAATTGCTTGATATTTAAAAAATCAATTCACATATCAGTAAATATGTTTTTTTTTTCTTTTACAGCTTGAAGTTATAAATATGTTCAGTGATTCAAAGTTTGCCAACAAAGTAAGTGTATATGCTTTGTGACAATAAGTTTTCTCACCAACACATGGACCTGGTATTAAAGATAGCTAGATGAGGGTCTCCCTGGTGGCACAGTGGGTTGAGCGCAGTGCTGTGAAGCTGTCCGCAGCCTCCACAGTGCAGGTTCGATCCCAGCTGGCCAGGGAGATTCCCACATGGTATGGCAGACGTCTCCTGTATTCCCTGTTGCTCCCCTCAGCAATGTTTCTATCTGTCTGGCTGTTTCTGCTCCCCACTCTGTCTCTGGTGAATTCTCTCACCCTCCCACACCTCTGGCCTATACCCCAGCTCTTTTTTTTTTTTATGCTTCCCATGTTTTCTTTTTTTTTTCTTTTTTTTTAATAATAAATTTTATTTTTATATTCCCCATACAATTGCAACCCCCCCATTCTGACCCCAATCCCTCCCCTCCCGCCCCCTACCCCCAAAAACGTGTCTCTGGTTCATATTTTTTTGTTGATTTTGATTTTCACTTTCTTATAGTTATTCATTTTCCTGGTCCCTTATTTAAGTTTTCTAGATTCCTGCTATGAGTGAGACCATCCGGTATTTTTCTTTTTCTTTTTTGCTTATTTTGTTGAGCATGATCCCTTCCAGCGCCATCCATGTTGCTGCAAATTGCATGTGTTTATCTTTTTTGAATGCTGAGTAATATTCCATGGTATACATGTACCACATCTTCTTGATCCAGTCATCTATTTTTGGGCATTTGGGTTGTTTCCAAAGCTTAGCTATTGTAAATAGTGCTACTATAAACATAGGGGTGCAGGTGTTTTTTGGAATTGATGTTTCTGTGTCCTTTGTATACCCCAGTTCTTGAACAAATAAATAAATCTAAAAAAAAAAATAGAAATAAATAAAGATAGCTAGATGAAATTTACTTTGTTGTTTTTTCAAATTTTGTGTTGATGTGACTTGAATCATTTGGGAAATTTTTTAAAATACTGATTCCATGTCCATAATTAAGTATTCTGATTAATGGAATATGGTGCATAACATAATTATAGCAATAATATGGTTGCAACTACCAATGAAGAAAACAGACAACTCAAAGTTTGAAAACTTCTGTGAACTTAACAGTATTCATGATGCCAACTGATTTTCCTTATTCCAACCTTTCATGTATATGTTGTCACTTTTTGATTGATCTTTATTAATGAGAACTTCCTTGCATGAATGATAACATGACAATTGTATAGTTTTGTTTAAAGTGAGAGAAAATGAAAGGTCAAAAAGAGAAGAGGATATGTAAATTTTAACAGCATGTTCTTTTTATTTCTCTCTATGGGACACTATTCATTTTTCATTTTTTAAATTTATTCTACTTATTTTATATTTTGTAGATTTATATCATTCTTTCATTCATTTTAACTAACATTTCAACTCTGAATATGGAATCTAGTTTTGCTTCTTGTCAAATCTACACATCTTTTTCTTAAAGAAACAATTACCTTTGAACTTGGTATAGAGGCAATACAAATTAAGGCATTGAAGAAAGAAATATATTTAGAGGTATTCTATTGAGTCATATACCCTGACAGTCAAATTGAAGTGAAAGAGAGAGAGAGAAGTCAACCTATATAAAAGAAAACCCAGATGATATGACATTGCAATGTGATATGCATTTCAACATCTTCTCATTTGCTAATTTGTTCTCGTGCATGAAATAACTTCCCCTCCTATTTGCCTCATCAACTCTTTCCATACTTCAAGGAAAAGATCAACAGTTTAGTGTTTACCCTTTTCAAGGGGATTTTCAAAAATCCTCAATTTCCTCCTAGGAGTCTGGATCACTAGATATGTTTTACTCATAACTTAACCACTATTTAAAACAGCAACTAATACACTGATAACAGACATTGTCTGCTATACCCTTACCATCATTAGAATACCTAGCTTGTGTTTTTCATCTACCTGACTACAAATTCAGAGGAAAAGGATGTTCTGATTTTACTAAGAACATAAGCAAAATGGATTTTAGTAATTATTTTTCAAAATAGACTAACATAAGGAGACTAATATGTTTGTATATATGAATTTTAGGTTATTTATTATATTTCTCTCATGTGCTATAATGATTAACTACATACCATACCACAAAACCAGATGTTCACCTCCCTTTACAAATTTAAACTATCTCCAAATTAGTCTTAATCAAAATAGAAATTTGAGGGCCTCCCTCATGGCACAGGGGTTGAAGACAACACTATCAAGCTATCACAACCAGCCACTGTGATGTGAGTTTGATCTCCGGCCAGGGAGCTACCCCCAAGGTGCAGCAGACCTCTCCTAAACCGCCTGCTGCTCCCTTCAACAGCGTATTTCAGTAGATCTGCCTTTTCTGCTCACCATTCTGTCTCTGGTGAATCCTTTTAACCCCTGTATCTCTGGCCTACACCCCATTCTTATATGCATAAATAAATAAATATTTTAAAAAATCATCAAAATAGAAATTTGGCTTAATAGTGTCTCTACTTATTCATGGTACTCTCTACTGTGTTGCTTTTTTTTTTTTTTTAAATACCAATCTTCAAAGTTTTATATGAAAAAGGACTCCAAAAAGTTGACAGGTAAATTCTTTATATATTTCTGTGAAAGATAGAAACCCAATTTAGTGGAATAAAAAAAATATCCAAATGCGGCAGGCTGCGCCTCCCATGCTGTCTCTTGACATGCTCCGGGCATTGGGGGAGACTCCCAAGAAGCGGGGAGTTCCTGTGCTCCCCCGAAGAGGGAAAGTTGTACTTCCCAGAAGAGGGGAGTTCTTGCAATTCCCAAAGAAGATCTGAACTAGGGAGTCTCCATGGCAACGCCTGCTAATGCTCTCCTCTTTGTTCTTGGTTAATGCAAAAGTGAGTTATTAACTGGCATGTGAAAACCTAATTCGGACCCAGGTGACAATTGGCTCATTGTTCTTACGCATGAACTATCACAAGAGAAGTAAAAATTGTTAAAGATATAGTTAGGAAAGAAATGTTTCGGCCCTGAGAACTATGGAGAACAAGCTGCCCTGAACCAGCTGTGCTTGGAAACTATAGCCTAACTTGGGGAGTACCTGTTTGCAGCAACAATACATCCCTGGTGTATGCGTAAGGCCAACAGTTAAGCAGGGTGTGTGGAGGTTAGGAATTTCTAGTTAAGAGTTAGACTTCAGTAGAACTTACATAGATTTGATGAGTTGTTTTAGATCACTTTGAAGTAATTGATAATAGGTTAGATTAATCTAGTGCTAGCGAATGGGTTGATTTTAGTAATATAGCATAACAATGGACTTTCATGTCCACCCCAAAATCAGGAAGGCTTGACAGGATGATTGATTGTTACTGAACATTGTACTGTCTTAGACAATTGACTATGTTAGAAAATGAGTTGTACCTAGGAGAGTGTTTGTCCCTGTTGATTTTCTTAATCAGATTAAAGAAGTGTCCTTTTGTAGTATGAGATCAAGAGGGTATTTGTATATTCATGAGAAAATATGTAATGATTGTTTCTGTTCTGCTTTGATGCTTATGCTGATGTAATCTCACCTCACTGCATGCCTTAAGTATAAATAAAGACCTGTTGTGACCCTCAGCAGGAGATACTTGCACCAGAGAGGGTGTCTGTGTCTACCTCACTTTACCTCGCTCCACTTCCCCTCAGCCCTCCGAAAAACTTCACCGATGCCGTCCTCTCCTCTCTGAGATCCCTGACACGACTTCTAGCTGGAGCTGGTCTCCAGCATCCAAACAGCAGTTAGTCACTGGAAAAGATAAAAATATGTTCAAATTCAGTTTTGTAGCATCTCACCACCTGGTAAAATGTCTGCTAAAGTCTACACACTGATACCATGTATATTGTTTGTCCTCTTTTGTTTAAATGAAACACAGACCAAAAAAAAAAAAAAGGAAAACCTCAAAGATTTTTCCTTGTTTGTTTTGCTTGTGGTAAAAGTGCCCATCTCTTAAATTATTATGAGACTAGATGATAGGTTTTTGGAAAATCCGCTCTCCTAGGACAATGGAGAACTAAAATTTGTATTGTTATCCTTTAGTGGAGAAACCATCTTTATATTTTTGTCAGTGAGGGACATTTCTGTGTGAATATTATTATTTTGGTTTTAATTCCTTGAATCTCAACTGCAACAGCTACATTATATATGTATGCTGTGTGTGCACCTTAATGAGTTAAACTGTCCTGTAGCCTAGCCATAATTCTTCTCCCTCATGGGAAATGTTCCAATCTTTCTTCAAATTAGATTTACATATGTAATGTTTGTCTATTGAAATAAGTGATGGGATTTATTCTTATAAACAGGGTGCCTACCATCTGGAATCTAACATTGTAGAAGAAATCAGAGAATGCCAAGTCTGAGTATTTAATTTTTCCCACAAATATTTCACTTAGAATTGACATGTTCACACAGTCCATGAATCATAAAATTTTCTGGCATAAATGGACATTTAAAATTATCTTAATCCAACCATCCCTAATAATTTTGGGTCCAATACCTCTCTTATTGTATCATATCTTATTTATAAATATTTATGGATCAACAACATTGTTATTATTACATGACACAGATATTTAGAAAAGTTCAAAAAACATTTTTATATGAAAAATGGGGGCACAGTAGTTCTTCTCTCATGATATTAGGTGAATTAATTTTAATTATAAAGCATTTGAACAGTGTCAAGAGTTGTGTAAATAATATTTAAGGTCAATATATCAGTAATAATTAAAATATGCACTTTAAAAAATTCTTAATATTTTGAAGGCATAAGAAAAAATATCTCCTTTTTTAAAAAGGAAACATACTTTTTAATTACTAATTTTTAACTATTTATTTTTCCAAGAGCATGTACTCTTGAGAAGTAAATTTACATACAAAATGCTGGTTTTTCGGGCCTTCCTGGTGGTGCAAGAGGTTAAGTCACAGCACTATGAAATTATCTGCAGCCACTGCAGCATAAGTTTGATCCCCGGCTGGCCAGGGAGCTACCCATATGGCACAGAAGACCTCTCATGCCTCACCTGCTGCTCCCCTCAGCAGTGTATTTCAGCAGATCCACCTGTTCTGTTCCTGGCTCTGTCTCTGGTGAATCTTCTAACCAACCCCCCACACCTCTGGTCTGTATCCCAGTTCTTGTATACATAAATCAATCAATCTTAAAATAAATAAATAAATAAATAAATAAGTTAATTAATTAATTAATTGCCAGCTTTCTGTGTGGATCCAAACTTACGTTAAACTATAGCTGAGAGTTTAATCTAACTGGCATAAACTAAGAAAATATTTTTAAGCAAATGCTTATAAGTACTTACTTATAGCATCATGGGTTTATTAATTGTATTTTCACCAAAAAAAAACAAACAAACTAGATTTATTAACTCTATCTGGTCAATATTTAATGTGTGGGGTTTGGTAGTCATTACCCTGAGGTCATAAATGAACTTGATCAAATGTGTCCACCTTTAGAATATCTTGAAGCAAGTTTGCACAACCACTGTGCACTTTATGTTCATCTTTAATTTATTTCCTTTGTTTTACTAATATTGTCCATTTTTAGCCTCTGAACCTTAGTGAATATTAAAGAATATTAAACTGCATTGTCAGTTATATGTGACATTAATTGGCCATATTCAGTGGACAGGATAAAACCAAATTCCAAAATGCAGAATAAACTTTTGAATGAATGAATGAATGGTTGTGCACCCAGTTTAATTATCACAAGCCATGTATGTGGTTGGAGGCTCCATTCCTATCAGTAGCTATGTTTTGAACACTCACCGTTGTACCTAGTGGTCATCTCCAGATAGAAATTCAAACAAAACAACACTGTTCAGTGTGACAGTCTTTCTTCCTTTTGTTTTTTTTTTACAGAAGTCATTTTTTTTAAGATTTATTTTATTAATTTGTGCATACAAGAACTGCGGTATAGGGCAGAGGAGCTAGGGGTGAGAGGATTCACCAGAGATAGAGTGGGGAGCAGAAGACACTGAAATCACATTTCTGATTGACTGAAATACATTGCTAAGGGGAGCAGTGGTGAGATAGGAGAGGTCTGCTGTGCTATATGTGGGTTAGCTCCCTGGCTGGGGTCGAACTCAGGAAGTGGTAGCGATAGTACTTAAGACTTAACCCTTGTGCCACCAGTGAGGCCCATGACAGTCTTTCTTTAGTAACCAGACCATTCCATTGTTTTTCAAGTATACTAGCGAATGATGCAATCTATTTGTAATACAATTTGAAATTCTAGCACAAAGTGATTTAAAATATACCCATGTCACTGGGTTTAGTTGATTTTAAATAGGATACTAGTCTGCTTTTTAATGGTGGCCTCATTCTTAACCATTTTCCACTTGATCATTCATCACCAAAAAGAATCAGATAAAAGTTGGGGGAGGGGAGAAGTAAGGCCAATGATGTTGAGAGATCATTTCGTTATTTGATTAATCAGAGAAAATTAATTTAAGTAATTTTCTACCTGATTGGAAACTAGGGAAGTGAGGAAGTAAACAATCCTCCATGTACTCAGGGTAGTAAGGACTAAATTATTCCCCTAAAATTCACATGTGTGACTGTATTTGAAGACATGGCCTTTAAGGAAGAAATTGAAGCTAAATGAGGTCATAAGGATGGAGAACTAAACTTAATGGAATTGTTGTCCTTCTAAACAGAGGATAAGCCACTAGCTATATGCCCTTCTTCACTCAAGTACAGAGAAAAAGCCATATAAGGACAGCCAGAGACAGCAACTGCAAGGCAGGAAGAGATCACTAGAAACCAAATCTGACAGCACCTTGATGTTGAACTTACAGCCTCCAGAAATGTGAGAAATAAATTTTAGTTGTTTAAAGCACAGACTTGTTTTCTGTTAGGACAGCATGAGTGACAAACTCTTTCCCCAAGACGAATAATTCAGACATAGTCTTTGCAATGGCTAAATTCAGACATAGTCTTTGCAAGTGTGGATTTGTTTCCTCTTGCAAGTGAGGAGGGTAAAATTTGCTTCCTGCAGAAAATTTGAGCTGCTGTACGATGTTGTGAATGATTTGGGAAGGAGACTGTAAGACCTCTCCAGGTTATTAACAAATCTAAATAAACTCCCGGTTCTGCTAATCTTGTGAGTTTAATTAGAGGACCGGCTAGTGGCCTATTTGCTAGCAAAGTCTTGTCAAGGAGAAAATTAAGACTGGAAGGTTGGCTTTTGACTAGAGCTCTTGCAAATTTCATATGCTTTAAAATTTTTTTCAGAGCAATAATGTCTATAATTGGGAAATAAACTGGTAGAAAGAGAGCTATCTTGGCCCAGTCTTCTGGCCTTACCCCCTTTATATTTTAGAAAACTATTAAGGTGCTATTGAGACAAAGAGTAAGATAAGCACTTGGTAGTTTCCACTGGCTGGAGACCCCAGACCACATCCAATACCAGAGGAAAAATTTGCTGAACAAGAAGGAAGACAATAAGGAGAAAAGCAATAGCTGGAAATAAAGCGGTGGCTGACACAGAAAGAAGTCAAAACCCTGTCTAGAAAGAATATATAAAGTAGCCTAAAAATCTACCTCATGAGTATCCCCCTCCCCTGAGGGAGCTGCAGTTTACTCTCTTTCCCTTTATAAATTGCTAACTTTTACATCATTGAATTTCTGTCCTCCCTTACAGACACCCTTGGCAGCTCACTTCAGTCTTCACAGTTCAAACTTCCATGGACCCCTTGGGCAGGTCTGTGAACCTTCCTGTGTAGTGCTTCACTATGAACTGAGTTTTATGCTCAACTTGCCAAGTGATCATATGATGAGAACTTGAATAACCACATAAAACACAAATAATGTAGAATTGAAATAACTGATGAGTTTTTTTTTAAAGATTTATTTATTTATACAAGAACTGGGGTACAGGTCAGAGGTGCAGGAGGCTGAGAGAATTCACCAAAGAGAGTGGGGGAACAGAACAGGCAAACGGACCAAAGACACTGCTGAGGGGCAAAGCGTGTACAATAGGAGAGGTCTGTATTGCCATGTGGAATCTCCCTGGCTGGCCAGGAATTGAACCTGTGCTACAGAGGCTGCGGACAGCTTCATAGAGCAGCGCTCAACCCGCTGCACCACAGGGGAGGCCCTTGACCAGTTTTTTGAAGTATACTGTGAGCAACACAATTGCATAGCATCACAGGAATAACGCATGTTACCACACAGGAATAAAGTAAAAAGAAAAAAAAAAAAGAAAAAGAAAGTTGAAAAGAAAATAGTTTTTGAATAGAATTGTCATAAATCTAGAGATAATTGATCCTTGAGAGGTTATAGTTGCAAACTTCCATGTCATGGTATCATTAAATTCAGACAAATTATTACTGGAACATGATAGAGAATTCTATTGAGAATAGGCAAAGAAACTCTAAAAAGAATGCATTTATCTGATTTTCAGTGTGTCCAAAGTAGTACAGGAGACAGGATTTTGTTGTTACGAGAATAGAGGCAGTGAAGGCAGTACAACAGTCAATAGGAGTTAGCTGAGAGACTGAGTTCCTGAGGAAGGATCAAGTAGTGACTTTAATCCATAGATGTGGGCATTTTGGAATCGATAACTGTGACTGCCCAAGGGAACAGGGCTTGAAGAAGCACGGTGGGAGTTCTGAATGTCCCGTGACTTAGCCACAAGCAAACCAAATACAATTAAGTGAATAATTGCTTCCAGAGAAATTTTCCAGTTTCAATTGTCTCAAAGATGGCAGTGTCGATGTCTTGACTTCCAAAAACGTGGATGAGAAACTGCATAGTGGGGGAAAGGCCATCATATTTATTAAAAAGATTATGATGCCAAGTTGAAAATTACAAAATTAAACTACCAAAAATAGAGAAAGCAACCGGGTATTTGAAATAAGAGGTGAATACATCCTAAGTACTACAATAAAAGTAAAAGAAAACATTAGGAGTTCTATTTGCACCATCATCTGTGTCCACTTCATGGTGATGGTCAGACATGAACACCTATTGTTTATTTAAATGAGTTATCCTCACCCACCAAGTATGAATGAAATATGTACCCATTCCTTATTGCTTACATATGTATGACATGTCTTTTTTGCTCATACCCTAGAAAAATAGTTATAACTAAATTCTCCTTGAAATGTTTAGGGTTATCACTTTTAGATATATTACAGGTATTTCAGAGAAACTGAACAAACATTCTCCAAGAAAGCAAATATTTAGGAGCTCAGATATAGAGTGCTTTAAAGTCTTTTCACCTGTATTGATTTTATAAATATTTTTATATTTTAATGTTAGTCTCAAGCCCTGCTGTAGTCCTGAACCTTTTATAAAGCTTTCTTAGCAATTAAAAAGCAAAAAGTAGCCTGAAAAAATTTGTTTTATATTTTTCCAAAATCTCATTACTTTTAGAATTTTTTTGTGGTCAAAAATTTGCTTTTTCACTTGCAGAATGGCCATGTGAGGAGT
Source organism: Talpa europaea (assembly GCF_964194135.1). NCBI lineage: Eukaryota > Metazoa > Chordata > Mammalia > Eulipotyphla > Talpidae > Talpa > Talpa europaea. The sequence goes on from NC_140073.1 coordinate 69,339,805, forward strand.
TAAGGAGAACTTCTCCCCAGAGAAATAAACATTTAAATAGTAAAATTTATATACAAAAGTCAAAGTATCTGAAAGTTTCCCTAAGTGTAGATATATCCACACTTATAACCAACTTCGAGCAAAGGAAACTTTAAGTGTCTGTGGCCAAGACAGTGGGCATCCTTATCTCTCAGCGATGCTTTTTCCAATCTACAGCGATGTTTTTTCCCAAGGAGCCACGGACAACCAGGGCCGCTCATGTTCTCTTCAGGAATACTCTGCAGAGGTTTTGTTCCAGGTATGCGTGGCCAAGTGGGTCTGAGTTTCTCTACCACCAAGTCCCCCTTGATGAGTCAGAATTAGTTCCCCAAGTTTAGCAGATTCAGGATACTTAATGTTCATTATTTTTACCACAATTTCCTTGTAGCCGAGCAGTTCCATGATGAACTGGCCAAACCAGGAAGACCAGCGGCTACCAGTTCCTGTAATGCCCCACACAAAACAGGTGAGTCCACCTGACAGAAATAGCTCATTGTCCCTATCCCCAGGCCCAGTGCAATGGCATCGGTGTTCTGCCCAGCGGTGAGGAAGACTATAAGAACAGAAATTTCTGTAGCTCTCCCTATGAGGTCTGACTCTGGAACAGTGTGAACTTTATGCCAAAGGAACATATTCTTGCTAAGATAATATGAGGGGGATGTAGCCCCATGAAATAGCAGGTCGGTTCAAATTTGAGCAGAGAGAACAAGAAAAAAGGATACTGAAAATTTCCCTTCCTGGAATTGGAGGAAGTCTTAGACTATACCCTGCTCATACAAAATTGTCTATTTACATTGGCTCAGATTGCAGGGCAAATTGTGCCTTGGGTTATTGTTAAAAACACTAGAACAATCAACTAGCAATTAGCACAGAGTGAACAGAAAAGTATGAGATCAAAAGTGGCAGATCAGCTACAAGCTTCAGTTTAATAGGAAGTTCAGGCAGAGACAATCAGAGAGAGGTTGACTAAGACCACAGCCACCATTGAATGTGGAGTGACTGTCGTGTCCAGCACTGCCCTCCGGGGAGTGAAGCCAGGAGCTTTATACTGTGGTGGGGAGGGGCAACTTCACTGACCTAGCCCGGTCAAATTACTAAACCTGAGCAACACTCTGGAGGTGGGGGTGGTCCACAGATTTGAATGTGGTGTCCAGCGTGGCTACATTTTTTACCAAAATGTCTAGTATTCAACAAAAAATAGAGAAACATGCAAAGAAGAGGAAAGTGTGACCTAGCAGAGGGAGAAAATGAATGCAGTGCAAACTGCCTTTGAGGGCACTCAAATGCAAGACTTAGTAAAGGTGGTGAAGCAGATATTATAACTATTTTTAAAGAATTAATGCTGTATTTGAGGAATGAGATGAAGGGGTTGACAATTTCTCCCAAAGAAGAGAACAGCAACAAAGAGGGAAATCACAAAAGAAACTAAATAAAAAGCTGGACTTGAAAAGTGTCATAACCAAAATGGAAAGTTCACTGGGGATCTGAACAGGAGACTAGAAGAGAAGGAAAAGTGTGAATATGAAAATAGATGGAGATTATTCAATCAGAAGAACCAGGGCAGAAACAAATGAAGATACATTAACAGAACTTCAGAGAAATGTGGAAGAGGACTAAGTTCACCCGTGTATGCAGACAGAGGACACAGGACGAGGGGAGACAAAGAAGTGAAAAATATATTTGAAGAAATAATGTCTGAAAACCTCTGAAATTTTATCAAAAATTAATCTGCACATGCAAGGAGTTCAATGAATTCCAAAGAGATCTACATCTAGAGACAATGTAGTTAAAATATTAAAGGGAAATGAAAAAGAGAAAATTTTAAAAGCAGTAAGAGAAAAACTATTCATCATATACATCAGAAACTCAGAAATAAAACAGCTGTCATCACAAGTAGTCCTTTCTCCCCATCTAATAGTGTATATAAGTGATTCAAACAATAAATGACCTATTTGGATGTATGAGGCAAGCGGATAGAAGGTATAATTTTAGGCAGAGGATGACTAGTTAATAACAAACCTTCATAACATGTTTTCACCTTCACAAAGTGATTCACCAATAATTTTAATATATAAGCAATGGGTCTTAATTTGTAGAAGTTTTTATTTTTGAATTCACATACAAAATATTGATAGTGTGGAAGGTTATTTGTAATGCAGAGTAGTGTATGTTAAGTGCCAAGTATCAGTATAGACAATTCTACTCTCTCTTTTTAATATTTTTTTAAAGATTTATTTATTTATGCATACAAGAACTGGGGTGCAGACCAGAGGTGCAGAGGGTGAGAGGATTCACCAGGGACAGAGTGGGGAACAGAACAGGCAGGCTGATTAAAGCACACTACTGAGGGGAGCAGCAGGCGAGACAGGAGAGGTCTGCTGCACCATGTGGGTAGCAACCTGGCTGGGGATTGAATTCGTGCTGCAGTGGCTGCAGATAATTTCATAGGTTGTGTCTTAATCCCTTGCACGACCAGGGAGGCCCTCTTTTTTTTTTTTTTTTTTTCAACGAACCATCCCAGTGGTTCTTTTTTTTTTTTTAAGATATATTTGTTTATGCATACAAGAACTGTGGTGTAAGCCAGAGGTGTGGGGCGAGGGGTGAGAGGATTCACCAGAGACAGAGTGGGAAGCAGAACAGGCAGATTGACAGAAATATACTGCTGAGGGGAGCAGCAGGCGAGGCAGGAGAGATCTGCTGTTTCATGTGGGTTGCTCCGTTGGCAAGGATGGACATCAAACTCATGCTGCAGTGGCTGGTGATAGCTCAACAGTGGTCTTTAACCCCTGCACCATCAGGGAGGCCCCACAATTCTATTTTTTTCACCTTGTGAGAGACCTCACATGCAAGAGTCACATGCTCCCAAGGTCCTATTGAAATAACAGAAAAGTAATTAAAAATCATATATTCATTATGTGAAATTTAATGACACCATATTGCTTTGTTAAATGAGAGATTTCCACAAAATTTTGAAGACATCCCAGTTTCATAATATGTTGGACTGTATAGAAGGAGGTAGCTTATACACCACACCTTAATGGAAACAGATACTGTGGTTGGAATTCCAGGTTATATATATCCTCTTTCTGGCAATTCCAGAGTCTTTGTGTACTCATCCACTACTACTAAGTTAGTCTATAAAATTCATACATTCTGTCATATCCTCAACCTCTATTTATTTTAAAATAAGTGACTTTAAGGCTGAACATATAGGACATCGATGAAGAGTAAATATAAGATAAAACAAACTTGTGCCAGAGGGCAGAGAAAACACTGAGGGAACATGAGAGCTAAATATATATCACAGTGCAAAACATTTTTGAGGAGATGAAGCTGTCCTATATGCTACTGTAATTGTGGACATCTGACATTATACTCTTGTCAATATCCAGTAACAGTATGGAAGAAAGAGTGAAATCTCTGTTAAAGTGTTAGCTGAACACGAGCAAAGAAAGAGAGACTTCAGTAAACACACAACAAATAGTCTGCAAAATTAATAAAATGGGATCGAATATAAGAGAAAAGGAGAGATTCAAAGTTCAAGAACGATTCCAACATGCTTTTAAAGGGAAAGAAGATAAGAGACACAGAACCAATAATATGTATTGATAATAATCCCTATTTGCTTTCATAATTTATGTAGTAATAATAATTTACATGTGGGTATTGGTGAATCTTTCTAAACTGAGAAGAGATACGTGGCCTTCAGAGTGAAAGGCCAGAATACCTATGAGGATAAATTACTTTTTAGGATATACACTTAGATGTGTTGTTATGAAATTTAACACAACAAAATAGTATACTAAAAGTTCTAAAATGATGGAGAAATGTAAATTATTTTCTATAAGATGTCTTAGAATTTATAATAAAATCTGTAAGAATCTAAGTTTCCTCAGTAAAAAACAAAAGTACAAAAGTAGTGTAGAGTTAGTTAAACTTGGTTACATCCGTTGGAGGCGGTATGAATCTTTCCCTGAGTCATAGAGTGCTGTAAATCAAGGTTACCTCAATTTAAAAAAAAAAAAGTATATATAAAAATGTTCTTATTTCACCAAAGATATATAATTGGCCAACAGAAACATGAAAAGATATTCATCATCATCTATTATTAGCAAATGCAAATCAAAGCCACAATGAACTATCATCTCGTATCAGTGGCTAATTGAAAAGAAGACCAAAACAATTGATGAGGATGTAGAGAAAGGGGATCTCTTGTACACTGTGGGTGAAGATGTAAATTGATGCATCTACTATGGAAAATTATATGGAGTTTTCTGGAAAAAAAATAAGATTAGAAATACCAAATGGGGCCTCCCTGGTGGCACAAGGGGTTAGCTATGAAGCTATCTGCAGCCTCTGCAGCATGAGTTCTATCTCCAGCCAGCCAGGAAGCTACCCACATGGCACAGCACAACGCTCCTGACTCTCCCGCTGCTCCCCTCAGCAGTGTATTTTGTCAGTCTGCCTGTTCTGTTCCCCACTCTGTCTCTGGTGAATCCTCTCACCACCCTCTCATCTCTGGCCTGTTTCCCAGTTCTTGTATGCATAAAAAAAATCTTTTAAAAAATACCAAATGCTTGAGTTATTTTGTTTCTGGACATTTGTCCAAATAATATGAAAATGCTAAATGAAAAAGGTATTACAATCCCATGTTCATTGTAACACTATTCACAATGTCCAACACCTGGAAACATACTGGATGACTGGATTAAGATGTGGTATATGTATTTATGGAACACTACTCAGCTATAAAAAATGATGAACTTTGTTACAATATGGATGGACCTTGCAGTGATTATGATAAATACAATAAGTCAGATAGAAAAAGACAAATACCATGTGATTTTACTCATATGCAAAAAGTAAATAATCAAAGCAAAAAGCAAACATAACCAAACAAAAATAAACCATTAGTTTCTCCAACAGATTGGTGGTTAACCAGAGGGGAATATGGTAGAAGTTGGTGCAATCAGGGAAAGAGGGTCAATTTTGTGATGCTGGGTGGAAATTAGACTTATGAGTACGATCATTTATACAAAATCAAAATATAAAGCTATACACCTGAAAATGTTCAGTTGTTCTAAAGGCACATCACTTTGATTAAATAAAAGTGTCTCCACTGCTCATTAATCAGCAAGAGAAATCTCCAAAAATCTTGAGAAAAATGATTTTGAACATATACTTCAGTTTACGCATTACTAAGATATGTATTTATAATGTTGCACTGATTGCAAAGAATTGGTACCTTTCTGTTTCATGCACAGTTTGGTGAGGAAGATACCTGAAGAGATTCTTCAGCTAAACAAGACTCAGAAGAGTGTCAGAAGGGTGAATCACCTGGGCTATAATAATAACAGAATTTAGTGGCTAAACCTCAGGTTGGCCACTCTCAATAATGCTAGCCATTTTTTTTTTATTTGCTTTAAATTAGAATAAATTCAGAGACCTCCAAGATACATGTTTTTTTCCAGGTCAGAATATACTGATATCAATAAAGTAGGTATCAAGAGAATTGTTAGCCATCCAGAACAAGGCAAATACAATAAAAAATAATAAAAGAAATAAATTTAGAAATCTCAGGGGGGAAACTAGCAAATAAAGGAAAGATAGTAGCAACTCATTGCTCATATGAAGTAACCAAACAATGAGTTCAATCCCAGGCCAGGAAGCTGACGCACATGGTACAGCAGCCCTCCCCTGTCTGGCCCGCTGCTCCCCTCAGCAGTGTATTTCATTAGATCTGCCTGTACTGCTCCTCACTCTGTCTCTGGGGATCCCTTTCAACCCCCGCACCTCTGGCCTGTACCCCAGTTCTTCTATATTAAAAAAAAATCTTAAAACAAACAAAACAACAAAATACGAGTTCACTAACTCCACTGATTGTCACAGGGGCTGTGCATTGCAGTTATGAGATCTTCAGAATCTACCTGGCTTCATCATGAACATTATTTGTAAAAAAAAAAAAAATAAAAACTAGTAATTAATGGTCATCATAATGATTTTTGTCTGTTTAAAACAAAATATAGAAAATAGTAAGAAAATCTAGTTAACCAAAATATGTCATCTTTATAAAACTAAAGATGGCAAAAATCAATAGGTAAGAAGCACAGAACGGGAGGATTTTATATAGGTCAGGATACTTATATGTCAGTTTATAAGGAAGAATCTAAGATATTATAAAAGCTGATGGGATAGGATATATAAGCTGAAGTTTATACATGCAGTCTGAGTGAGTATGTGTGATGTAATGAGCATAGGCTAAAGAAAACAAGGAAAGATGTAGCTACAATTTTGGAAGTTGAGGAAAAGGAGATAAGGACATTCTGGCATATTTTCAAGTTTCATAAGAAAATCTATAGGTAATTGCTAAAGTTTGTGAATAAAAAAAGAAAGACAAAATATATCTATATATATATTTGAAGTTGATTAAAATTGTGAACTTCCATTTTCCATGAACCCCTTCACATGAACCCCTGTGCCAGGCCTAGCCAGGAGACCTCACTGAACCCCATTTGAAACACTCTGAATATGTCCTTTCTTGTAATGTCCATGAAGAATCCCAAGCAAGAATAGCCTTTAAGGGAAGAGGACTCTCGGCGCACTGAATGGTAGTGGGAGAGAAACCCTTAGCATTAACAGGTAAAATAAATTAGAAGAAAATTGTACTTTTCTGTGTCTGTGTTCTCTGCCCTGTACAAATCCTCAAGCATAGTCCTCTTGCTCTGACAGGAGAGAAATTTCAGGTTGCCTGACTTTGATGAGAAAAATAAGAGTAAGTGCTTAGACTCTCGTACAGCAATTTGACAGATTTTATGTTTATTGAACATAATAATTAAGTGTTTGTAATTTTTATGTTTTTGACTTTATTTTTTTCAAGTGCTACATTGTATAAAAGCATCAATCTGGGGTGCGTTTTGGAGTAAAAACAACTTCCGTCACCCCAGGCATCTGAGAGCGCTGCTCTGCTCTCTTTAGCCACCATTTGTCTTTAGTCTATTTCAAGTTTGAGTCACAGTGTCGAGCACGTTGGTGGCCACATAATTATGACTCCGTATTATTCCTGAGTGAAAGAAGGAAGGAAGGAATGTCTCAAACTTGTTCAAATTAGTAAACTTTGAGTGTTGAAACTAAAAGCTGTCTATTGGGAACAGGAATGGGAGTGTGGATGGCTGAAAATCAGGGTTATTTTCATTAAACATCTTTTTACTACTCAAATCTTCCCTCTTAATTAGGAAAAAGATAGTCTAAGTGTTTTGAATGGAGAAATATTTAGAGATGAAAAGGAGTTTGAACCTAGTCTCCAGGAGAAAGAAGACAAGATTCAGAGGAGTGGTAGTATTTTGTGACTATAATATTCTTTTTTTATAAGGAAGGTTATAATTTATGTGTATAAAGGAGTGGTAATTGCAATATAATTAGACATTGCCATACAAATTAGCTGAAAATCATAAGTTATACTTTAGACTTGTTTTGCTCTTTCTGTACAACAGAAAATAGCAGTTAGTAAAATGCTGTTTCTGTGTGTATGTGTGTGTGTGTGTGTGTGTGTGTATCTTAGGTACAATGACATCCAATAATATAGCCTTGGGAAAAATTTAGAAAATTCCACAATAACCATGAGCATCTCAAAAGCAGGTGCTACGTTTTTTTCCTTTCACTATAATCTGACAACTAAATTTTCAGAAATGGGAATTTTCTTCCAAGATCAGTTGTAGAAAAATCCAGAAATGAAGAAAATAGCCATCTTCCCTCCTCTGTTATTACCTGCAATGACTTTGTATTTTCGAAGAGAGGGATCGCTCCTTCTGTGAAGACTATTAAGGCAACGTAAAAGGGGTCACGTTATTTGATTGTAATCCATCACGTAACAGGACTGAAGAAGGTAGTGCAGGTACACCTGTGTTTTTTGCTGCTGTTTCTTGAACCCTTTTCACCTGTTTTCAACCATGGTTGGCAAGACGAGAATCATCACAAACAGCAGTAACCTATATATGAGTAAAAGAACAGCCAATTATCTTGCAATGAGGGATCACAATCCATTGTAAATAGACCTTAGAAAATATAAATTAGATGGCTTTGAACATAGGGCTCTTCAGTCTCATTCCAATTTACCATTTTACCCTGTTCCCCTGTTTTAATGACTCTCAGGAAAAAAATTGCTTCTACTTTAAGAATCATTGTATTATACATATATGCAACATGAAAAATGTTAATTCTTCATGGAATTTTTCCCTTAGGCCTTCAATTTGATTTTGAAGGGCATGAAGTGAAAGACAGTATTTCATTATCAAACCTCCCCTAGGAAGATATTTTGGCTTGCCTAGTAAATTGTGAATGTCATGTTGATTTTCTTTTTATTACTCCATAACGGATGGTACTGGCTCCTTGAGACAAATGAGACTGGGGGAAATAAACCACAAAATGTGTGTTCATAAGCCTTCTCTCTTCTCAGTGCTCTAACAAGCAAGGCAGACCTGATATAGTCACACAACGGTCATAATTATGGCTACTTTCTAGACATAACCCCTGACATTGCAAAATACCTGCATATCAACACAGCTAAATAATAAGATGAAATTTTAGTTATTGCTACTGAACTTTTTTTTCTTTTTTTAAGATTGATTAATTTATCCATACATACAAGAACCAGGGCACAGGCCAGACTTGAGGGATGGTGAGAGGATTCACCAGAGACAGAGTGGGGAGCAGAGCAGGCAGACTGATGAAATACACTGCTGAGGGGAACAGCGGGCGAGACAGTAGAGGTCTGCCGCGCCATGTGGGACCCTCGCCAGCCGGCCGGGATCGAACCGGTGCTGCAGAGGCTGCGGACAGCTTCACAGCGCTGTGCTCAACCGCCTGCGCCACCAGGGGAGGCCCTGCTACTGAACTTTTGAAACTATTTTCATGTTTTTTTTTGCTATGCTTGATGATTCCAATAATCCACAAATCAAATTGATAAAGAATTTTCATATTGTTGCAATAGTGGAGTTGTTAAACAACTTGCCAAGGCCACTAATGGCTGGAATGGAAATACTGATTATAGAACTTGCTTCTGTCTCGAAGCCCTAAATTCTTCACAATAGCAATCAGGACATACCCCTGAAAATGGAACCTTCTTATAAACATCATTTATAAGGAAATGATGTTTTCATATTGCAGAGTCAGTTGCTGTTGTTGCCTGCTGTAGCTGTAATGAGTTTTCAAGTTCATATTGTATAATAGTGTTTATGTCATTTGTATCTTTATTTTTTCTGTTTTTCTTTTTTATATTATTATATTTTTTACATCATTGTTCATTTTTAAACAATATTTGCTTTCCCTCACCCCCTCAGGTGTAGTCCCCATAGTTTCTTTCCCCAAGGCACCTGTGCACCATCACCTCAGCCCCCTGTGCTCCTCCCTCCCTCCCTGATCCCTCTCCCTCCTCCTCCCCTGCAGGATGGCTCTTACTTATAATTGTCTGTTTTTGCTTTGTTGTGCTTTATATTGTTACACTGATGTTTCATTTGGTTCCCTATATTCCTGTTACAAGTGAAACCATCCGATACTTTTCTTTTTCCTTCTGGCTTATTTCACTGAGCATGATTCCTTCTAGTTTCATTCACATTGCTGCAAATTATTTTTTGATTGCTGATTAATATTCCATTGTGTATACATGCCACATCTTCTTGATCCAGTCATCTATTTTTGGGTATTTGTGTTGTTTCCAGGTTTTACCTATTGTAAATAGTGTGCAATAAACATAAGGGCACGGGTGTTCCTTTGAATCAGTGTTTTTGTGTCCTTTGGGTAGAGCCCTAGGAGTGGAATTGCTGAGTGATATGGTAGCTCCTTTTTTAGTAGACTGAAGAGCCTTGAGACAGCTTTCCATAGTGGTTGGACCAGTGTGCACTCCCACCAGCAATGCAGGAGAGTATCTTTAAAGGAGAATGTATCACTCTCTCCCCCATTCTGAGGGGCATAGTCTTTCAATTCCCTGGGCTTGTTTCAAACACATTTTCCATCTCCCCAGTCTCCCATCTGAATTTAAAGCTAATCTCTCACCTCACTGATTGTGGATTCAGTCAATCCCAGTTTCTTAAATGGTATTTAACTGAGACAGGGAGTTATTACTATGTTCAACTCTAACTTCTCAGTGAGTAAGACTTAACATTTATTTCACATTTGGATACCATGTCAAACTCAAAAGCACTTTGACATTTTAAGATCTCAAACATGCTCAGGAATATACATCTTTTTCTCCAAATTCATTGTCATTTGTTCTCAGAAGATGGTAGCATTAGCTTCAACTGGAAATATCTTAAAAATATAAATTATTAGATCTGTCCCTGGACTTCAGACAAGGTGAGTTTTGGTGATCAGAATCCCAAAAGGATTCTGACCCACAATAAAATCTGAAAGCTAGTTTTCTCTTATATTCTGTGAGTGCTCTATTTATTGGATTGGGTTTGAACTTTTATCCCTCATAGTTTTCTGTTGAACAAACTAAACAGACTGTGGTAAAAACAAAAACTTTTATTTCAGATGCATGTAATTTTAAAGTCTCTTGAACATTGCTTTATTGTCCTATTTCTCAATATGTGGTCAGAAAGGGCAGACTCAAAATAGGCACACATATGCACTTATATAAAAAGATATGCAAACAATAATCATTAGGTTTGCAGTCATCTCATAAATGATGGGCAGTTTTTAGCTCGAATTTGAAGGGTAATAATTTAAAAAATAAAATAACAAAAAAATATGTCATTATGATAACATTTTATATGGGAATATAGATGTCTGTTTCTAAATGAGCATGACTGAATGAGCTTGTCTGAAAATAATCTCTGGCCTTTAATATATTTTCTTGCTTACAAGTGGCAGTTTTACAGGAAATGAAGAGAAAGTTCCCCTAAAGGTACTTCTCCATCACTGTGCCCTAGAAACCAATGTGGGCATTTGACACTAAGAATGTTCACCAAAAGGAAATTGAAATCTACAATTTCCTCTTATATACATCAACTTATATTTCTTGACAGAATTATGATTTGTAAAAATGATCTTGATCCTGCATTAGCAAATACATAACATATTTTACGATTTAGGATATGCTTGCTGCCTGCTCATTGAAACGAAATGACCTAAGTACAAATAGAGGTAGGTGAGCTGGAAAGGACTAGAATATCTGGCCATATGACTCTATATAACAAGGGTGGGATGGGGCCTCCCTGGTGGTGCAAGGGGTCAAGCATTGCACTATGAAGCAATCCGCAGCCTCTGCAGCACGAGTTTGATCCCCGGCCGGCCAGGGAACAACCCACATGGCGCAGCAGACCTCTCCTGACTCTCCTGCTGCTCCCCTCAGCAGTGTATTTCAGTTAGTCTGCCTGTTCTGTTCCCCACTCTGTCTCTGGTGAATCCTCTCACCCCCCTGCATCTCTGGCCTGTACCCTAGTTCTTTTATGCATAAATAAATAAATCTTAAAAAAATAAAATAAATAAAACAAGGGTGGGGCTCATTCCCTCTATAAATTGGAAAATATAATACTTTACTTATAATTTTAGCAAGCATCATACAGATTACGTTTGAGGAAGAACTAAAATCACATCTTCACTATAGTGAAAAATTAGAAAACATGCCAGAGTAAATAAAATATTAAATAGTCATGTCCCTTTCTTATTTTATAAAGAAGGAAACCAAGATCTAGAAATGGGAATAAACTGTTTGTTTGGTTACATAGCAAGAAAGTCTTTTGCTTCTGGTCTTGGGTGCCCCATTTTTTAGGATTGTACCCAGTATTATTATCCTAGGACTGCCATAAGATATTAACACAATAGAAATACAGTTTCTCATAGTTTTGAAGGAGAGAAATCTGAAATTAACCTGTTGTCCGTCTATGAAGATTTTGGGGAAGAATCTTTTCTTGCCTTTTCCAGTTTCTGGTGGCTCCATCTGCTCCTTGCCTTGTAAGTTCATAACTCCAGTCTCTATCCCTGTCTCCACATGATCTCCTCCTTTGGGTTTTCTCTCTCTCTCTCTTCCATTCCCTTACAAGATTGTCATCAGTGGATTTAGAACATGCCTGGATAATGCAAGATAATCTCATCTCCAGATTCATGTAATGGTATCTAAAAAGATCCTTTGTCCAAGGAAGAACACATTTGCCAGATTGATATACACACATCTTTTGGGGAGTCATCAGTCAAAACATTACATATCCTTTTGTGTTGAGAAAAAATATGAAATATCTAAGGTAGAGGGAGAGGTTAACAACACATGACTAACCTTTGATTCTGTCCTGTAGACGTCCCTATAAGGTCAACAGGATTTTTTTTTTAAAAGATTTATTAATTTATGCATAAGAGAACTGGGGTGTAAGCCAGAGTTGGGGGGGTAGAGAATTCACCAGAGAGAGAGTGGGGAGCAGAACAGTCAGAGTTACTGAAATACACTGATGAGGGGAGCAGCGGGCGAGGCAGGAGAGGTCTGCTGTGCCATGTGGGTCCTCTCTGACTGACTGGCGATAGAAATTGTGCTGCAGTGGCTGGCAATGGCTTGATAGTGCTGTCTTTAACCCCTGTGCCACTAGGGAGGCCCCAGGCCAACAGCATTTAAAACCACATTTCTCAAGGTAGGATAGGCTGCTAAACAGAAGCTCCCTTTTCTGTTTTCAGTGTTACACCAGTTTTTCAGTCTTTGGGACGTGTTTTGTTAAATTTTAATTGTTTTAACCTCTCAGTTTGATTTCCCAGAAGTTTCAGAGAAACTACTACTGACAGGATCAACAATAAAAAATACGGTTTTTTTTCCTGTGCATCCATGCAGCATCATTTCAATAATATTTATTTTTAAATGCTTAATTGCAATTTGGTTCTAAGCTGTTAGATTTTTATGACACAAGTAGCATTTTTTTAAGATTATTTTGTTGGGGATTATACTGCCATGTTTAGTCACAACTCAGCTCCATCCTCCTATTGTTATATTCTAACAATTTGTATATTCCCCGTATGCACCTGGTCCCTAAAGATATTTGAGTTAATGGTGAATTGGCCTTGCATTTCCTCAAACGCTTTATCTCTTGAGATAATCATATGATTAATCAGCATTTCAATGTTCAACTATTCTTAAATTCTTGAATGAAATTAATTGAATCATCTTACTAGTCCTTATAGTGAAAAAAAGTACAATATATCATTTTCTAATCATATCTTCAATAATTCCTAGATGGAGTTACACAAAATGAACTCACCCCATCATTATCAGAACAGGAAAACTGTATAATATTATATGAAGCAATGATTCTTAGACATTGGTTTACAGGAAGTGCAGGGTAATAAGCTTTTAGAGAAGATAATCAAATGAAGTAGTCATAACATTTTCTCCAATTTACTTACTAGAGAGAGTTTCTGAGCAAAATCACAGGAAGAAAGGGTCAAAACAGACACCAGTGATGTAGACCTTGGGTTTCTGGAGACCATACTGGCTAGAATTTTTCAGGTCATAATAGCTAAGAAGAAAAGGATTAACAATGAGGGAGCTCCAAAAGTTTGTAGAAGGATCAGTTCTTACCTACGACTGAGTGATGTTCTGCATACTACCTTTGGAGAAAAAACTATCCAAAGATGGAGAATGAATCACTGCAAAGCATTAGGAAGAACAATCCTCAAAGACAGCACAATAAAATTTATGTTCTGAGAAGTCAGAGTTGAAAGATATCAATTAATTTTTTTTAGAATATTAGCATATTTACTACAGTAATATTTGCAAATGATAATTCATCATAAGCAAGACTTAAAGATTTTAAGATTAGTTGAACATTTAGAAGATCATCTCAAGAGATCAGAAAAAATTGGGCCTCCCTGGTGGTGCAGCAGGATGAGCACAATGCTGTGAATCTCTCTGCAGCCTGTGCAGTACCGGCCAGGGAGATAACAGCATGGCACAGCAGATCTCTTCTGCCTCGCCTCAGCAGTGTTTTTGGTCATCTGCCTGTTCTGCTCTCTGCTCTGTCTCTTTTTTTTTTGTTTGTTTGTTTTTTTAATAATAAATTTTATTTTTATATTCCCCATACAGTTGCAACCCCCCTTTTCTGATCCCAATCCCTCCCCTCCCGCCCCCCACCCCCCCAAAAAGTGTCTCTGTTTCATAGTTTTTTGTTGATTCTGATTTTCACTTTCTTATAGTTATTCATTTTCCTGGTCCCTTATTTAAGTTTTCTAGATTCCTGCTATGAGTGAGACCATCCGGTATTTTTCTTTTTCTTTTTGGCTTATTTCGCTGAGCATGATCCCTTCCAGCGCCATCCATGTTGCTGCAAATTGCATGCGCTTATCTTTTTTGAATGCTGAGTAATATTCCATGGTGTATATGTACCACATCTTCTTGATCCAGTCATCCATTTTTGGGCATGTGGGTTGTTTCCAAAGCTTAGCTATTGTAAACAGTGCTGCTATAAACATAGGGGTGCAGGTGTTCTTTGGAATTGATGTTTCTGTGTCCTTTGGGTAGATACCTAGGAGTGGAATTGCTGGATCATGTGGAAGCTCTATGGTTAGTAGGTCCAGAAATCTCCACACAGCTCTCCATAGTGGTTGGACCAGTTTGCACTCCCACCAAAAGTGCAGAAGAGTTCCTTTTTCTCCACACCCTCGCCAACATTTGTTGTTGCTAGTTTTTTTAATATGTGCCATTCTCACTGGTGTAAGATGGTATCTTATGGTAGTTTTGATTTGCATTTCCCTGAATTCTCAGCCTCCCACGCCTCTGGCCTGTACACCAGTTCTTGTATAAAATAAATAAATCTTAAAAAAAAAAAAGAAAGATCAGAAAAATTATTTGATGAAATGCAAGTTCAATCTCCATTAAAACCATGTTTAAGGTCTAGTGGCACAGGGGTTAAAGTCTTAGTACTGTCACATTATCACCAGCCACTGTGGAATGAGTTCGATCTCGGCCAGGGAGCTAACACACATGGTGCACGAGACCTCTCCTATCTCACCTGCTGCTCCCCTCAGCAATGTATTTCAGTAGATCTGCCTGTTCTGCTCTCCACTCTGTCTCTGGTGAATCTCTTATCCCCTGTACCTCTGGTGCATTCCCAGTTATTTTATTCATAAGTGAAATAAAATAAATCTTTAAGAAAAAATTTTCAAACTAGAAGATTGTAAAGATATTCACTCTTATCACTGCACAAGAGACTGCAATGTAATAGTAGAATAAAAAACTGAAAGGTATATATATTGGAAAGCAATATATCAAATATATTTACTCAAATGACATGGTCAAGTTAGTGGAAAATACTATAGACTCAACAACAGATACTAAAGATATTCTTTTAATTTGGCAATGTTGTAGTATAATAATCATTAAAAAAATTCACTGAATTTCTATATGCTAGAAGTAAAGATATTATATAAATTTAAATTAATAGGATTTAGAAAGGTAGGTATCTCATAAAGGAAAATTAGACATAACTTTATAAAACATGTGATATTTCTTTTTTTTTTAAGATTTATTTATTTATTTATTTATTTATTTATTTATTTATTTATTTATACAAGCACTGGGTACAGTCAGAAGCGCGGGAGGGTGAGAGAATTCACCAGAGCCAGAGTGGGGAGCAGAGCAGGCAGAAGGACCGAAGTACACTGCTGAGGGGAGCAGCGGGCGGCAGGAGAGGTCTGCGCGCCATGTGGGACCCTCCTGCGGTGCCCGGGGAGCAGCTGGGGATCGAACCGGTGCTGCAGAGGCTGCGGGCAGCTTCGCAACCCAGCACTCAACCGCTGCGCCACCGGGGAGGCCCACATGTGAGATTTCTAAACAAAGAAATAGAAACCATTGATAACTTAGAGAAATTAAAGGAAACCTGAATAAATGCAGTGAGATATCATGTTCACAGACCAGAAACCTTTGTATAGTTAATGTGCCCACTCTTCCCTATAAAATACTAAACAAAATCCAAACATTAATATCTATAGTTAATTTCTTTTTTAAATTTATTTATTTATTCATACAACAACTGGGGTACAGGCCAGAGTTGTGGGGGGTGAGAGGATTCACCAGAGACAAAGTGGGAAACAGAACAGGCAGATCAATGGAAATACATTGGTGAAGGGAGCAGTGGGCTAGTCAAGAGAAGTCTGCTGTGCCATGGGGGTAGCTCCCTGGCCAGGGATCAAACTCGTGCTGCAGTGGCTGCAGATAGCTTCATAGGTTGTGTCATAACCCCTTTCACCACCAGGTAGTCCCCTTTATCTATAGATAATTTCAAATTAATTCTTACATTTATATAAAATGCAAAGTACACTGTATTAAAACCAGTCTTGGAAATGAAAGAACAAATGTGGAAGAATTATGCAATCTGATTTCTGAATGGCAATCAATAAAGTATAGCAAAGAGATAAATAAATTGATCATTGGAATACAATGAAACATCTAGAAATAACCCCACACTTCTATAAATCATTGTTTATACAACTGTGTGATGATCATATTTTAAAGATTGGTGTTTAGTTCCTTTGGGAAGGTAGTCCTGAGTGGCAGGAGATACATACATAACTCAAAGGGACACGATAAATATTTACAATAGTAATTTCAGTAAATGTTCTAAGAAAGGAGGTCAAGGGACTATCATTATGTATTGATTAGACAGAACAAAAAGTGAATACACCAAGTAGTTTTGAATTTTCTCAGGGGGTTGTTTCACTGGGGACTGGGATCATTGTAGGGATACTGCCTTATGCAAGAAGTCAGCCTGGGTTTGGTTATCTCTTATTCCGGAGGTTTGGTCAGAGTCTTTTTTTGTGCCAAGAGTTCTGCAGCTTTTACCCCCAAACTAAAAACAACCAAGATAACCAGCTACAGTGGAATGGATACATAAACTCCTAGCAATAACAAGAAATCCTACTAATATACACAACAAGAATACACCTCAAAATCATGATACTCCACAAAATAATGTAGCCCCTAGAATACATCTGGTGTACTTGTTCACATGAAGCTCTAGAACAAACAAAACTAATCTGTAATGGAAGAAAATCAGAAAAGTAGAAAGTAGTTTTGTTTTTTTTTTTCTACATGTGTCTCGTAGTCTTCTACTTACACTCCCCACCCTGATCTGTGATTGTACTGGTCAGCTTTCCCTGTGTGATTCTATAGTCTTACTTAGATTCCAATCTCCAGGTGTTTGTCAAACTTTTCTGCATCATCTGGGGAATCAAAGTGAAACAGGAGATCCATCGAGTTTGATGGCAACATTTTCAGGGACTAATTCCCAGTTTATCCACCTCTTATTCTGTATAAAATAGGGAAAGGACTTGAGAAGTCATTGTACCTGGAATATATTTTTGTTTCTCCATTACTGTTTTGTATCCAATTGAAATCATTTTGGAAGGAATTTCCACCTTGCCACTATAGAAATTTCCTAGCAAGATACATAAGGACAAATCAGAAAGCACCCTTCAGTTAATACCTGGAAACATCCTTCAATTAATAAATGGAAAAAAAACCCATAAGTTTCAGAGCTGGATATTTCTAAAAGACGTAATGATCTCCTACCAATTTCCTTCCTTAACTACACAGTCCTGGAATGAAGATTTAAATTTTTAAAATAAAAGATATGCCCATATAAAAGATTAGAAAAGATAAGAAGGGATGGTAGTCTATTTTAGTAATGCACAGATATGTACAACAAAGTCCTGGATAGTCAGAAAATTTTAATTAAAAATTAAAAAGTGCCTCTTTAGAAATGATTCTGAAGTGTTTCCACAGGATAATATCTTTTAGGTGCTATTTCAGTGAGGAAATGAAAGAGGGAAAAAAATAGATACTGCTTTACATTCTCAGTTACAATTTATTTAGAGAGAAATGATGATTTGTCACCTTCTTTCAAGTGATCAAAAACGATGAATGCTCATTAGGTAAGGAGATGGATAGAAAGGCCAGAAATGGCTATTTAAAGAACCTCTGATGAGAAAATATGACAGGATACCGCACATATGAGTGGAAATATAAAACACACCATTTGTTCCATAATTTTAACAATCTGGCCAAGGCGAAGGTTTCCAGGCCATTGGTTAGGCAAATGTTATCATCTCACTCCTTTTCTTTATACACCTCTGAAAATTCACATCAGAAACATGCAACTATTAAATATTAGGACCAGATAAAAATGATAGGAAAAATAGTGTGACTAATGAAACATCATAGATGTACAATTGTTTGTGAAAAGTACATCAAACCCATTTATTTTTTCTTTTGAGGTTATTTCTTTACAGTTTTGTTTCTTCTTTTAAATCTGGATGCTATTTCTAAACAATGTAAGGAAACAAATATCAAAATCATAGTATATTGTGTGCCTTTCATTATAATTATCTGTGTCTTTCATTATAATCAGACTGAATGGACACTTTCAATTCACTCTCTTCCCCAGTTAGCATTATATAAGCAAATGAAATTGCTTAATTTCAGAACTCAAAATTCAAAATGTCTTGGTCTGCGTTTTTCCTTGACCAAGGTTTCACTTGATGGGTCAGATCACAGCTTCTGAGGATTGATGGGGAGAAACAGCTCACTTCTGGTTTGACTTGGGCCTGGATTGTATAGAACAGATAGGGAAGCTCTTGTGCTTATATATACTTAAAGCTTTGCCTTGGTAGGAATTCAAGAAACCTGCAGAGTTTCTAAGGGGAGAATGAAAGTGTTCCTGGAGGGCTTCAAAAGCACCAACTCAAAAGGTCTAAATCAAGAACAACACTACCAAACTGAATGTGTCAGTTACTATTCAAGGGAGAAGCCGAGCTAAAAACACATGACTGCCCAGATGGTCTACAAACTCCTTAAATAACAATGAACCACCTAAAGGAAAGAAATCAGAATGGGATAACACTGCCAATAGAAACTAAGGAGGATGTGAGAGTCCAGTCATGAGCCAGGTGGGTTCTCTAAGATGAAGAACAAAGCAAAGATAACCATCTTTGCCACTTTCATTCAACATTATACTGAAAATACGAGTCTGGACATTTAGCAATAAAAAGCAATCATCCAATTGGAAATGGGAGAATTAAAATTATCTTTGTTTTTACATGCCATGATCTGATATGTTGAAAAACTGTAAAGATCATACACACACACACATTAATAGAAATAATGAATACAGCAAAATAACAGAATGTAAAATCAGTCTGCAAAAATCATAAGTGTATCTATATAGTAACAATGAGTAATCAAAAAAAAGGATTAACAATACAATAACATTTCTAATAGCATCTAAAATATTTAAGGATGGGGCCCTCCCTGGTGGCACAAGGTGTTATGCATCAGCACTATGAAGCTATCCGCAACTACTGCAGCACAAGTTAGATTCCTGGCCAGGGAGCTACCCAATTGGTGCAGCAGACCTCTCCTGACTCACCCACTGTTCCCCTCTGCAGTGTATTTCAGTAGAGACACCTGTTCTGTTCCGTTCTGTCTCTGGTAAATCCTCTCACTCCCCACACCTCTGGCCTATACCCCAGCTCTTGTATGTATAAATAAATAAAGCTTTTTAAAAAATTAAGAATGAAGCAAACTAAAGAGATAAACCATTGTATACTGAAAACTATAAAAAAATTGTTGACATAAATTAAGGAATATGTAAATAAATGCAAACACATTCTCTGTTCATGACTAAGAAAGATTTAAATATTAAGATGTTGTACTTCCCAGAGAGATCTACATAATTAATGCAATTCTTAAAAAAAATCAATTTTTTTTTTTAGAAAGGGAAAAGTATAACCTAAGTTTCATAGGATATCTCAGGGATACTGAGTAGCCAAAACAATCTAGAGAAAGGACAAACCTGGATGTTTTACACTTCCAGATTTCAAATTTTCTTAAAAAGTTGTTATAAACAAAAGAGTGTGGTGCTAGCATAAAGACAGATGTTTAATCCAATGGAATGCAGTAAAGAGTTCAGAAATAAATCCTCACATTTGTGGCCTGATGATTTTCTACATGGGTGCTGAGGCCATTCAATGGGGAAAGGATAGTTTTGTCCACAAATGGTTCTGGTAAAGCTGGATACCTATTTATTAAAAAAATAAATAAATAAAAGTTTGGGCTCATTTTAATCAACATATAATCAATCACAATTTATATA
Organism: Talpa europaea; assembly: GCF_964194135.1. Taxonomy (NCBI): domain Eukaryota; kingdom Metazoa; phylum Chordata; class Mammalia; order Eulipotyphla; family Talpidae; genus Talpa; species Talpa europaea. The sequence continues at coordinate 69,359,943 of NC_140073.1, forward strand.
TGAACTAAAACTATAAAACTCTTAGAAGAAAACATAATAAACAACTCTCATTATACTGAATGTGGCAATGACTTCATGGAATTAACAACAAAAGCACAGACATCCAAAATAAGACAGACAATCTGGACTCCATCAAAGCTAAAACTTGTGCATAGAAGGACACTATCAGCACAATAAAATTTCAACACAAGAAATAGGGAATATTATTTGCAAATCATATGTCCGATTAGAGGTTGATACCTAGAATATATAAGGAATAATTGCAACTCATCAAGAAAAAGGCAAGTAACACCTAATTTAAAAATGCATAAAGAATTTAATATAAATTATTCCAAAGAAGATGTACAAATAAAAAATGTGCGAATGAAAGGATGTTCAGTCATTATTTATTAGGAAACATATATCAAAACCACAATGAGGTGCTACTTCATACCCACCAGTATGTGGTATATATACATAATGGAATACTACCTGACTGTAAAAAAGATGTGAAATCTTGCAGTTTATGAAAACACGGAGGGAATTATTGAAAGACAAATGCACAATTGAAGCTACCAGAGAGAGGGAAGGGATGTGGGAAAATGGGGGAGGGGTTCCAATGGTCTATGGTAAAGGATTATGGGTTCTTTGGGGGTAGGGGTGATATGGTGACATATATCTGAGGGAGTGAGTCTATTTCCCTAGATCATATAGAGTGTTGTAAACTAATTACACCTCAGTAAAAACAAACAAATATAAACATAAAATCCTTCAAACAAACCAACAAAACATAACAAATAATGGTTAGTGAAGATGAAAAAAAATCTGAACTCTGTACATTGCTAGTGAAACTAATGTATGATGCGGCCACTGTGGGTAAAGGCATGACACCACCTAAGCAAAATAAAGCATAGGATTACTATATGATCCATAAACTCCACTTCTGGTGATACATAGCCAAAAAAACTGAAAGAGGGGATTCCATAGATATTTGCATAGCCATGGTACTAGCGGCATTATTCACAGTAGCCAAAAGCTAGAAGCAGCCCAACAGTCCACTGATAGACACATGGATAAACAAAATCCTGACACATGCTACAACATGATGAACTTTTAAGACACTTTACTAATTGTGAAATCATTCAGCCAGAAAAGGACAGACATTGAATGATTTCACTTATCTGTGACATTAATAGAAGCAGAGAATAGAATGCAGTTGCCAGAAGTAAGGAAGGGAGAATGGGGAATTAGAATTTAATGGTACAGAGTCAATCAAGCAAGAGGGTACAACAAGCATAAGCTTAATATGCGAGACTTAAAGAGATTAAAAAAATAAGCTAATAAAATGGGAGACAGATAAGATGCTGGAAGCTGCAGATCCAATCTATCAACATGGAGAAGAAATTCTGATGTCAGTGAAAGACATTTCAGCAAGGACTGCTGTGGAAAAGGAGCAAGAGCACCTTGTATAGTTGAAGAAGCTCAGAAGTTATGAGACCTACTTCTTCAAAAAGACAATGTGAGGGCCTCCCTGGTGGCTCAGGCGGTTTAGTGTTGCAATGCGAAGCTGACTGGCTGGCGAGGATCCCACATGGTGCGGTAGACCTCTCCTGTCTCGGCCGCTGCTCCCCTCAGCAGTGGATTTCAGTAGATCCACCTGTTCTGCTCCCCATTCTGTCTCTGGTGAATCCTCTCACCTCTGATCTCTGGCCTACACCCCAGTTCTTTTTTTTTTTTTTTTTTTTTTTTTTAAGGAAACATTATAAAAAATGGCTGTCTGACTGCATTCCACATTTTTAAACATGTGTATTTGAAATTAATGATCTGGGAAGTCCAAGGAGACTGACTAATTTCCCAGCACTAGTTTCCCAAACCCAAGGCATCCTTCACATGCACCGTGATTGGGTCTGTTTGGGCATACACCAGGTAGTATTTCCAAGCAGGTTTCTGAATTCTTAAATTTTCCACCTCAAGACCTCACCGTGAATCACTTCTGCCTCTGGTTTCTGTAATTCCTCACTTTCACAGAATTTAGCATATATCATCTATTTCTGTTCCCTTATCTTGTTCTCATCACTAATTTGTGAGATTTATAAAGGCAAAGACATCGCTTAATAAGACATTTCTCTTTTAGTCTCCAAATTACTAAGCACACATTTCTCATTACCCCTAGAACTAGCTAATAAACACGGTCATATTGACCTCTTCTTGTCTTATAGAAGTGTTAGTTTATAAACTGTTTTTGTTAAGAGCAGAAAAACACCCCAAATTCAGTAATGTGGGGGAGGGGGAATTCTTCTTTTAAAATCATGCTCCACAAAACTTCTATTTAGGTATTCACAGCAGGAAACTCAGTAAAAATTATTTAAAGCACATTAATTCAAATCAGCACAGCCTACCTCTGTGAGAAAGTTGTTGCATAAAGGGAACAGTTCCTCTAATTAAATCTAAAAACTCTACAGCTGTGAAACTATAAATTTTTATCTATGCTAGCAGTAGCTGTAAAAGTGATTCTAAATTAAAATATTAACTTTTCCCCCCTGCATACAATAAAAGACTTAAAATTTCCATAAAATGAATCAGATTGTTTTGGCCTTTCTAAGTGGAAGCCCTGACTTTAGCAGACTTTTTCTACTTCAAAAATAAAGTGCGTGCTATTTGCCATAATGCCTATGTTTGCTTTATTTTTTAATTTGCTACATTTTTCATAACATGCCTTCACTACAAAGGAGCTCATCATTTTGTTTGCTTGTTTCATACTTTTTAATCACTTGGTCCTGATCTGCCAGTTGCAACAAACAGCAACATCTGGTCTGTAGCCGGGTGAATAGTTAAATCTCCTCTCTCCAGGATAGGAAAACCTGTTTTTACATCTGAAAATAAGGATTTCACACATGTTTGAATAGGCTTGTCCAAAACCTTTGCTTCTAACTCTCTACTAAAAAGAAAAATGCCTCCCCCCATCCCCCAATAAGGATTAGTTTCCAAAAGCTGTCTTTGAAACCCTCAAAAGGAGATAATCAGCAGTGACTACATGCTGGCTTACTCTGTTTTTATGTTTCTGTTTGCTTGACACATTTTGTCATTTTTGTAAAGCTTCCTATACCTACAAATCAGAGTGTATTTAGAGAGTGACTGAAGATCTTTGCAGACTTTAGTCAATCTTGTCAAAATGATATTACCTGTGTCATTTAGCATTTTGACCTTAGTTGACGCTTGATCTCCTATTATCTATGCAGCAAATTGGAAAGTCTCCTGGTGGTGTCCCAAGATGATGTATGTGCAGGGATGGATGTGGGGTCATGTATATGTTTATGTGCCCCTAGGCTCTATATGATTCCCAATAGCACATACCCTTATCTTTTTTAAAAAAGATTAATTTTATTTTCTTATGCATACAAGAGCTAGTGTGTAGGCCAAAGGTGTGGGAGGTGAGAGGGTTCACCAGAGACAGAGTAGGGAGCAGAACAGGCAGACTGACCCAAATACACTGCTGAGGGGAGAAGCAGGTGAGACGAGAGGTCTGCTGCACCATGTGGGTTATCTCCCTGACCTGGGATTGAACTCATGCTGCAGTGGCTAGAGATAGGTTGATAATGCTGTTTTTAACCCCTGCACCACCAGGGAGGCCCCCATTGTCCTTCTTTAGAGTCATAGATAACATACGTTTACACTAACTTCTCAAAAATATTTCAACAATGATCGTATCTCAATGTTGCCCCACATTACGAGAGCATTCCCATTCTAAAATATATATTTCACATTTATGTATTTTTAAATTTGTGGTACCTTTTACTGTCAATGGAGACATTTATTGAATTATTTATTTTCCACTAGAAAGTCATTAAATTATTTATGAGTTTAATAACTGATAATACTATGAATGAAGGCTATTAAGTACTTTTTTGGTTTGTGCTTGTTCTACTCCATAATCTTGATGGCAGGGATAACAGTGAGTTAATAAAGGCATAAGTTTGAAAACAGAGATAGCTTCAGTTGAGTACAAGTTCTGGTTCTTTGGACACATGTCCTTATATCTATATATGAACAGTGAATACATGTTAACTAACTCAGAATATTGTTTGGCTCATTGAACAATGCCATATGCAGAGGAAATGATTCCCCTTCTCTTTCCTCAGACCAAACTGATTAATCCCTCAACTGCAGGGTGCATCCTTATGTTTTTCTTATGTCCAGTACTACAGCTAACAGCGATATTATTAATTAGAACATAAGACAAATTATTCAATAATTGCTTAAGTTTCAAAATACAGATGAAAATATTGCAGAACACACTGGAAGAGAGATGAATGGCCTCTGGTATTATATATGTACAATCCACTATGTGGGGAATGCTTGATGCTGTAAAGGAGAAGCCATAACTAAAGTAAGTAAAAAAGATCACTACACAAAAAGAGAATAAGAAAAGTACCATTTTGTTCTAGAAGACTATCCAGTTGTAGATCATACAAGAAGCTATTATTTGCAGCCTCTAAACATTTGGATAAGCAATCCCAAATAGAGCTTAGTTGTCCTAATGGTGTCCCAGCATGACAATCCAGAGCAAGAGAAGGAATTATAATGATCTCTGTCTTATCAAGAAAAGGTTACTTGGGTTTCATATACTCATTCAGAAGCAGGAAAGTGTGAAGTGTGTCTGAGAAAGACTTCTATTCAAAGTGGTTACAATAAATTTTGTGCACTTCAAGTTTCAGCCACCTGGAAAATTCTTTTATGTGGAATATCTCAGTCTTTGGTAAGGCCATTTGAATAAGGTACTATTTTCCTTACTTGATGAAGAAAAATGAATGAATTGGTTTAGAAAATTACTCTGACCATATGGGCATGAACAATGGGTGATGGAAGCACTTGGATATCCTAATAGAATGGTTTTGGTTTTGAAATCCTGGGCTTTGTGCTTCATCTATCTCACACTGGCTAAATTCCTTAATATGTCAAAGCTTCTGCATAATGGGGGTAAAAATACTTAATTCATGAGATTTATTTTATAGGAGGATAAATGATTAAGCATATAATGCACTTAGCACAGAAGCTTGCACATTTTAATCTATCATTATATGGTGACTGCTGTTATTAATGACATTAATTACTATCATTATTATTTTTATTCCAATCTCTTCATTATAATACAATTACCAATAAGCATCATGATGCCTTTATAACAACCAGTAAACATCTAAAGAGATTTCATTTACTGGCTCCAATTTCCTTGGTTTCAATCTTATCACATTATCCTAACACCATAAGAAAATTAAGGAAAGTTGAACAGAAATGCCAGATCCAAAAATGTTGGAGTTATATCAAGCCTCATAAAAAGCATTGTTTCCTAAATGTTAGATTTTCCTGTAGGTCTGATAGGTGACAAATAGCCACAATAATAGAATATTAACCTACCAGAAGTTGCAAGTGAATTACTATTTTTCTAATTTCAAATCAAATCTTAGAAATGCTAAAGTATTCAAATTTATTTCATTACTTGATGTTGTTAGGAATGATGTATAATGTAGGTATCTAGTTCCTGAAATTTACCTATCCACACAAATTTTCCTCAGAAGATATAACGTATGGAATGCTCCCAAGTGACTAAACTTTTAGAGGTAGCATGGTATGAAAGTATGTGTGTGGTCCTTTAAGTCAGGCTTTGAAACAAATTAAGTTTCTTTAAAAAAAAAAAAAAAGATTTATTTATTCATGCATGCAAGAACCCGGGTACAGGCCAGATGTGCGGGAGGGTGAAAGGATTCACCGGAGACAGTGCGGGGAACAGAGCAGGCAGACTGACCTAAACAAACTGCTGAGGGGAGCAGCAGGTGAGACAGGAGAGGTCTGCTGCACCATGTGGGTAGCTCCCAGGCCAGCCAGGATCGAACCCAAGCTGCAGAGGCTGCGGACAGCTTCGTAGCGCTGCGCTCAACCACCTGCACCACCAGAAGGCCCACAAATTAAGGTTCTTTAACTTATTGTTCTGTGGTAATCAACCTACACAATAGCCTCTAGTGACCTTTGACAATGTATATTCATCCTCATGTTTCATCAGAAGATGTTGCATTGTGTGAATTTCAAGACTTGCTTATAAAAACATCTCAGCCTCCAAAGTACACACTTGGATTTTTCACTTGTAGGAAGTCAGCTGCTGTGCTATAAACATACCCCAGCAATTGTGTGGAAAATTCCACATCAAGCAACTGAGGCCTCCGACCATGAGGCAGCAACACTTACCAGGCAGGGGTGTGTGCCCCCATAGAAATGGGTCCTTAGTCCCATGCAGTCTCAGATGACAAAACCCCAGAGAATATTTATGTGCAACTTTATGAGAAAGCCTCATTCCAGAACTGTCTAACCAAGTCACTCCTGAGTTTTTGAACCAAAAAATCTGAGAGATAATAAATTAGCTACTGTTTAAAATCACTAGTTTTTTAGTTTATCTTACTGTATTTTGTTTCATGGCAAGATTAAAAATTCCAGTGTATCTCCAGGACCTGGGACAAGGCAGTAAGTACTCAATAAAGGTGAATTGGCCTTACTCCCTTTAATTTGTGGTGCATTTATTGTTTTTCTTAAAATACCTTTTAAGAAAAAATAGTGGATGTTGGTTCAAGTATCCTGAAAGTAGAATAGTAAATGTAAGTGTAGAGTGACAGTAGCAAATAGGGATTCGAAAACAGTCTGAAATGTCACATGATTCCATGGTGCAGTAAACAAACAAACAAACAAAAACATTTGTCCAAATATCAAGACTATTCGGATTCTAGGAGGGAAGGGTCTTCATATATTTGCATGTATGATACAGAACAAAAAAGAGAAAGATTCCTAGACAGTCAAGAATATTCAGGAAGCAGAGTGCCTTTAACTGTGGCCTGTATAAAATATGCAATTATTTGTCCTACACAAAGACACACACAGTATAAGCAACCAAGGGGAAAATGGTGACACAGATCTAGGTATTCTGCCATAACAATCCCTGTAGCATTTGCCATTCTGCTGTTGTTTCACCAGCTGTTCTATACCATAGTAACTAGACATGGGAGTAGAAAGAGTCAAAGATTACAGAGAAAAGTACTCTTTCCATGTGCCAAATTTCTGGCTACATCACATTGGTCAGACATGCATTATACATTTACTATAAAGGCATCAGTCCATGAGGAAGTGGGTTCTGATCACAAATCAAATGAGCACATATTAGAACTGTTCTCACTGGCAAAGGAGTGGAATATACACACACACACACACACACACACACACCCCACAGCCTCCTTGTGCCTTGTGCTTAGGAACACTATCCCACTTTAGCGCTGTTTGTAATCTATTGTACATGGTGAAACCTCCAACAAAAATGACAAAAATGTGAAATTTGGCACTACATATATTGAGAAGAGGACACTCATTTACAGCTCCCAATTGGGAGCACATGCATAAGGCAAGTCAAGTTTGTGCGGCTCTGCATTCTGTCTCAGAATGAACACAGAAGCACCAGAAGTATTGATGTTGGCTTACAAATACATTTACTGAACAGGTGAATTCACAGATATAGTATACATGAGTAATAAGGACTCACTGCCGTTACACTGTGCTGGTTATATGAGGGAAGATGAAAGAACTCTAAAAGGCACAATTACCAGCTTAAAAGTGTACCAATAGAATCAAACACTACATTTAATTTCTGCTGATGGAAATGTAGAAGGGTGTTCCAAAGAAGAGGAACACCACAGAAAGTGCCAGGGTGTGCTACTTCTCTCTGAATCTTCAGATTGTATATTTGATAAAGAGGAAAAAAATAATGGTACTGTTTCACATCATGTTTTCAAATAATTTTTGAATAAATATGCTCTATCTTGTCTTTTGACTCAGATAATTGCTATCCTTTTACAGCTGCATTCATTGAGGTTAAGCATGGGAGGAAATGGTTTCTGAAAGATATCAAATTAGTGCATAGTCTATCCAAGCATCCTCTAAGTCATCTGTCAATGCCATCATTGAACAAGGGTTTGCAGAATTAGGTCCTGATTAGGTCAACAAATATCAGTTTTTGATTTATTTGGGCAGCTAGCTCATGGAACTGGGAGTGAGGAGATAGTCCAATTCATGTGAAAGAGGTTAACCATAATGACCCCTAAGTCTCAATTTAACTCCAAGATGTGGCAATATTTTCTTAGGGATCTATCACAATTACAAACCCAGTCCATGATTAAGTACTGTGTATAGCATAGTAAATCTACAATATAATAGACACCCCCCATTGCAATCAATAAATTATTTTGAGGAAATTCGTAAGTAAAAGCATAGCCAATAAGCTAAACCAAGAACACCAGAAAAAAAAAAAGGTAAGATTCAAATTAAACTACAAAAGATTTATTTTCAGAGATTGTTTCATATCATTAACTCTAAAATCTTCCTTTAAGTGTTTCATAAGTATAGGATTTAAAGGAATACTTTATGACTCAAATTTGGGTAAAGTTCATGGAATAAAGTCATATATTTAATGTATTTTCAATATAACTTGAAACTCACTGATTCTAAATATAGGGGTTAAGTCATTTGGAAAATTATAATTCTGAGTTTCTTGTTGGAAAGTAAATAGAAATTGCAGTTGGGATTAGAGGATATACAACAACTATTACACCAAGGCAAGATTGTCAATGAAGGAAAACCAACAAAATTCTAAAGATAATGTTAACAAAGAAAACAACCCATTGTTAAGTTTTTAATAGGAAAATAAGATATGTGTAGTGAAATGGAGACAGCTTTTGAGCTAATTGTATATTTAACTGGAAAATGTAGATAGGGAATAATCCTGCATATTCTCACATCAGAAAGTATTAAACACCTAATAACAAACTTAATAAAAGAGGTAAATGACCTATATGGTGAAAATTTTTTAAAAAAGATTATTCTAATAATTTTAGCAATTATAAATATTATCATTCAATATTTATCTTAATTTGCCAACTTCTTCCACTAGATTATAATAATTTTAACATTCATCCATGTCATTCCATATATCACAATTTTTCTGTTCATGTTGCTTAGTAATGTTCTATTATGTAATGATGCATCTATCATGGAGGGCTTCTCTGGTGGTGCAGGGGTGGTGGAGAGGGCTATCAAGCTATTGCCAGCCACTGCAGCAGGAGTTGGATACTCAGCCAGGCAGGGAGCTAACCCACATGGCACAGCAGACCTCTCCTGCCTTGCCTGCTGCTCCCCTCAGCAGTGTATTTCAGCAGATCCGCCTGTTCTGCTCCCCACTCTGTCTCTGGGGGATCCTCTTACCCCCCAGCACCTCTGGCCAGCACCCCAGTTCTTATATGCATAAATAAATAAATCTTTTAAAAAATAGATAAATAAATAGATGGAGATTTGAGTTGTTTGCAGTTTGGTGCCACTAAAACTAAAACTACCATGAACATTAATATAGAAGTATTTGTGTGCATGTTTTCATTTATGTTGGGCATACACCCAGTGATGGAATTGTTGTTCATACAATATTGTGGTGGGTACATAATATTTTTTAGGAAATTACAAAATTATTTCCTAAAGTGGTTATACAATTTCACATTCTTACTGGCAGTTATGAGAATTTCAGTTATTGCACATCTTTGCCAATAGGAGCTATGGTCCTATTATTCTTTAACATTTTATTTTATTTTTTTAAAGATTTATTTATGTATGAATACAAGAACTGAGGTACAGGCCAGAGATGCAGGGGGTGAGAGGATTCACCAGAGACAGAGTGGGGAATAGAACAGGCAGACTGACTGAAATACACTGCTGAGGGGAGCAGCAGGCAAGACAGGAGAGGTTTGCTGAGCCATGTGGGTAGCTCCCTCGTGAATCAGGATTGAACTCGTGCTGCAGTGGCTGCAGATTGCTTCATAGCGCTGTGCTTAACCCCTTGTGTCACCAGGGAGGCCCATTCTTTAACATTTTAATTTCAGTCATTCATATGAGTTTTAGTGCTATCGCTTATTTTTAAATTTCATTTTCTAATTACTAACTACTAACATTATTATAAATATTTTTATGTGCTAGTAAACATTTGTTTATTTGTTGTTGAGCATATACTCAAATATTCTGTCATTTAAAAATTGCTTGCTTATGGGTTATTATTTGTGAGAAATATTTAACTTCCTGGATACAGGAAATATATCTTTTACATATGTGTCGTCAATGTTTTCTTACAGCACATGGCTTGCATTTTGTGTTTTATCGACCTCTTTCAGAGGGAAAATTTCTATTTTTTGTTAATCATTTTTTTCTGACATCATCGTAGTCCCCATAGCTCTCCCACCATACATCACCCATGCCATCATCATATTCTCTGTGTTCGTCCCTCCCCTAGTTTGTACCTTCCCTCTCTCCTTTGCTGTGTGCCTTGGAATTTTGGTCAGCTTGCTAGCTTGACTTTTTCTTGACCTTTTGTTTGGTTTCTCTGTATTCCACATATAATTAGACCATCTTATATATTTATCTTTTTCCTTCTGACTTACACTGGCTAGCATAATCCCTTCAAGCTCCATCCATATTGCCACAAATGGCATGAGTTTGTCTTTTTTGATCTCTGAGTAGTATTCCATTGGTTAAATATATCACAGCTTTTTATCCATTCATCTATTTTGGTGTGTTTGGTTTGTTTCCATATCTTGGCTTTTGTAAATAGTGCTGAAATTTTCTAATATTGATGAAATGCAACTTATTGTCCAAAAAATTAAAAATTTCAATGTTAAGCAACCGATTCCAAAACTTTTTGTTTTAACAACAAAAGTTGATTTCTTATTCACATCATATAAATATTTTAGTTTAGTTGGGGGATTTTCTCACTTAAGTTACAGAGAGATCTAAACTAAACAAATCTCACCTTAACATATGCAAACATTTTCCCTTCAATGTGCTAGGATGACAAATGCTTTTTTTAATTTAATTTTATATATTTTTACATCATTTTTCATTTTTGCACAATGTATGCATTTTCGTCTTGGTTACAGTCCCTATACAATTCCCACCCCCCTTATTTTGACCCTAATTCCTCCTCCCCTACCTCCTCCCCATAATGTGTCTCTGGTTTATAGTTGCTTGTTGATTTTGATTTTTACTTTATTATAATTAGTCTTTTTCCTGCTCCCTTATTTGGGTTTTCTAAATTCCTGCTATCAGTGAGACCATCTGGTATTTTTCTTTTTCTTTCTGGCTTATTTCACTGAGCATGATCCCTTCCAGCTCCATCCATGTTGCTGCAAATTGCATAAGTTTATCTTTTTTTGATTGCTGAGTAATATTCCATTGTGTATATGTACCAAGATGGCAACTGTTTTTAAATTTTCTCTATTAAATAATATATGTTGTTTCTATGTGTTCATTGCTCAAAGCAAGTTACATAACCATTCTTCATTTCAAGGGTACTAGGAAATTTTGTTACATGCATATTGTCAGTACAGAGGTCACATTATGATGAAAAAGATATATTATGATCTCCATTTACAAAGCCATATGTTTTGCCTTACAGCCTCTGAAAATTTGGACTTGATCTCTGGGCTGTAGCTATCTGGAATTGGTCCTTCTCTCTGGAATATGTTCTTTATCTTGTATACACACACACAAACACACACACACAAACACACACACACGTCATTTATATTACATAACAGAAACTTTAATCCCAAGTATATGTGCTAGAAAAGTTCTTGCACATTTGAATCAGGAGACTTATATAAGAATATATACTGTAACAATATTAGTAACTGAACAATTTGGAAAATTCTCAAGTGAATACCAATAAAATAATAGCTAAATAAATCATGATACTTTGAGACAATTGAATTCAATATTGCAGTGAAAAATAATGACCTCTGCAACTAGTATCAATATAAGTAGCGTTCTAAAATATAACAGAGTCTAATATGTAATCTAAAATAAGATACATACAGTGATTCCACTTATACAAAATTTTAAAACAAAGTAAAAGTAAATAATATGCCATTCATGGGTACCTAACAAGAAATCAATATCTTAAAAGAAGAAAATGCATTAAACAGAATACTGGGTACATATGCAGTAGATGTTAGAATAAAGGCATGTGGAGATTAGAATCTTAAATATATTAGCAACATGCTCTTCCTTAAGCTATGTTCTGTTTATATGGATTTTTTAAATTATGTTTTATTGTATAATTGTATTATATGTACTTTGTTAAACATATAAAGTAACTTTTTTTTAAATAAATAAAATTTATTTTGTCTTAAATATTCCATCAACATATACTTTAATTCTGGGTTGTAAATGTTTGGAATGTTTCATTTTTCTCTGAAAGGATTCCTGACAAGATTCCATGGAAAGAACACTACATTGGAAATCAGAAGAGATACACTCTGAAGAGGGCAGAGCCTCTGACCTAAACTCAAGCAAATGGCTTAACTTACGATTTTCCTTATTAGCACAGTAAAGAAAATCATATTAGATAATTTTAAAGGCTGTTCCTGTTTAATACAACATTAAAGGGAATGGGCAGAAAACTAGATTAATAGAGCAATCAAATGCCTATTTTATTCTAGTCATTACGTTTGACATTGAGTAATGTTATCACATTTAGTATATACAAAGTTTTAAGGGAATTTATTTTTATGATGTATATTCTATAGATAAAGGAATTGAGGTTTTCAGAGGTGATTGCCCTTGAGTTTGAGACTCACAGGTTGTGTAAAGAAAAATCTAGCCTAATTCTGACCCACACTCAGTTGACTCACAGAACTGATTTGAATCGTCCCCTTCACTGTAAAAACGGCATTTATAAATAAATTCAAATGATTTATATGAAAGAATGGCAATCCATATAGTGTGGTTAAATACAATGATATTTGCGTTATTAATTATGGAGAATAAATCTGTCCTCAATAATTGTTCTTCAATAAACCTATGAAAAGAGTCTGCAATATGTGGTCTGTGCAAGCAGCAGCTTGGCCTGGGACTCAGACTGTCAACAGTCTCATGAAATACAACTGACTTCATCCAGCCCCACTGGCGCGTGGAGCATCATAGCAGAGTGAGTTACCCTCATTGGCAATTACTTATCATGACAGATGAAGCTGAGTGTTTGTGCGTTAATCATCTCACTCTTGAGAAGTCACCGACTGTGGGGACCCTGTGGTGTTTGTAGCTAGACAGATTACACCCATTCTCTGGTAAAGCTACATCTCATTAATTTCCAGGTCCTCACCAGTTACCATTATTAATTATTTCATAAACAATCTTGGCCATGAAGCACTAGCGGCCAATGGTTACATAATGTTCATCTTAGTCCACACGTAGTTAAATGAATTTATTTATTTTTTGTTTTCAGAGGATTAAGTTCTTTTAAAAGTTCATGCTTCAGCTGTGGTGTGGGAAAGCCCTCTGCCAGTTTTCATTCCCTTTATTTCCCATAGTAGTCTGAAAGAACTGTTCAGTACACAAAACACAGTTTTATTGTCCATTTTCTAATAGACGATTTTTTTTTAAGATTTTTTTTTTTAATTTATCTATTTATACAAGCAATGGGTACAGTCAGAAGCACAGGAGGCTGAGAGAATTCACCAGAGCCAGAGCGGGGAGCAGAATAGGCAGAAGGACCGAGGTACACTGCTGAGGGGAGCAGCTGGCGGCAGGAGAGGTCTGCGAGCCATGTGGGACCCTCGCTGGCTGCCATGGATTGAACCTGCGCTGCAGAGGCTGCGGGGAGCTTCGCAGCCCAGCGCTCAACCGCTGCACCACCAGGGGAGGCCCTGATTTTTTTTTTTTTTTTTTGTACAATAGCTGGGGTACAGGCCAGAGGCACGGGAGGGTGAGAGGATTCACCAGAGACAGAGTGGAGAACAGAACAGTCAGACAGACCCAAGGCACTGTTGAGGAGAGCAGCCAGCACAACAGGAGAGTTCTGCGCGCCATGTGGGAATCTCCCTGACCAGGCCGGGAATCGAACTGGTGCTGCAGAGGCTGCGGCCAGCTCCACAGCGCGGCGCTCAACCTGCTGCGCCACTGCGGAGGCCCCTAATAGATGATTCTTACAAGAGAACACCTCTGATATTAGAATTCCTTTGCAATTGTCCATTGAAATCAATATTATTTTTCTTTGAAAGTCTTTTTCTTCTTCCTTCAATCCTCGCTGTCCTTCTAAAGATGTCTTTCCACTCATGCTTCTGTCATCATGGTTTTTATAAATATATATTGACACCTACTATTATAATTTACAGAGGAATAGTCATGATCTCAAGAGATTTATAAAAGTGGAGGTGGATGTGCAAAGAAAAAGGCACACTTCTGAAACTGAAGATAAGGATTAATCAAGAAGACTAGAAAGAAATAGAAAACTTTAAGTCTCTGATTTTTAAAGATATTGCAAAAACAATTTAAGCAGTCATTTAATAAACTTAATCCTTACAAGTGAGTCCACATCTTTGATGGTAGTTAAAAGGAAATCTAAAGTCCCTGTTTTTCCTTCATAAGAAAATAGAAATACTTCATTTTTCCTGCCATGGCCAGGATTGGTTCATCGCCACCAAAGTCTACTAACCTGCTGGAAATACTAACAGGGTGGCTTTCGGGAACTGAGATCTAAACTATTGTTCCTTTCAATCTTCATCATTTAATCCTCATAGAGACACAAGTGGAGTTAAATAAACTTTTAATTTTATTTATTTATTCGTTTTTGGTGAGGGGTTTTGAAACTTTAACATCAGAATATTTCACAATGAGTCACATTGCACTACAAATTGTCTTATCATAAGGAATAAGAAATCATTTGAAAGACCTCCCCAGTGGCGCAGCGGTTGAGCGCCTCTGCAGTGCCGGTTCGATCCCCGGCTGCTCCCTGGCCACCAGAGAAGGGTCCCACGAGGCGTGCAGACCTCTCCTGCCGCCTGCTGCTCCCCTCAGCAGTGTCCTTTGGCCCTTCTGCCTGCTCTGCTCCTGGCTCTGGCTCTGGTGAATTCTCTCACCCTCCCGCGCTTCTGACTGTACTCAGTGCTTGTATAAATAAATAAAAAGTAAATAAATCTTTAAAAATAAATAAATAAATAAAAGAAGGAAAGCATTTGAATTGGCTTAAAAATATCTCAACAAAGGCATAGTAAGCCCCAATTTCAGATTTTGTATCTTTATTCCATAGCACAACATAAGTCATCCGATGCAGTGGAAAGTGGAGAAATAACAAACTTAGTTACTCAAGGGGATCTGATAGCTTGAAACATTTCTAGGATCATGAGATATACAAATTTTTAATTTTCTTAGTTTTTATGGGAAGTCAGAAAATGTCATGTGGCTTAAAGAGATAATCTAAAAATGTACATATGTAATATTATTATAATTTTATTTTATTTTTTAAAATTTATTTATATATATTTTACATCATTGTTGATTTTTAAACAATGTTTGCTTCCCCCCCAGGTGTACTCCCCATTAATTTCCTTCACCAATTCACCCGTGCACCATCACCTCAGTCCCCTGTGCAAAATGTGTGCTATAAACATTTAAGTTTTACCAAACCCTCTTTTAATGTACAGATGCATATGAAGAACATAAATTTTACTCCCTCCAATCAATTACTGCCCAAGGAGAAAGGACCTTGGTAAATACAGGAGAATCTAATCAATTGTTATTAAGTAGGAAAAATATTATTGTACATCTGAGGAATAATTTGGAGAAAATTATGTCACTGAGCATAATTTGGATATAGACTTGAAAGAATGTTAGATTTTTCAATTAGAAAAACAAATTATAATTAAGAATTATCCTGTTCAGTGTAGGTCAATTAAGGAGCCTCACTCTACTCCTCACAAAAACCATGCCACTAAATGGAGCAAGCAAATATCTAGTACCCACATATGTTTTCTGAGTGGCCCTGTTGATAATTTTGACTAATTTTTCTTCATAAAAGAGCAGTATCAAGCTTTCTCCAAATTTTTATTTTTGTGACATTGAAAGCTTTTTTTTTTGAGCCTGGAAAACTATGATGTGTATGTTTCATATGAGATGAGAATAATAAACTAGGTAAAGGTTCTATCATGGATTGTGTGAGCAGATAGCACACATTTGTACATCACTTAACATGTGATTACTTAATGACAAAAAGTCACTGAAGTTCCTACCAGAACAAGCACATTGCAATACATCCCATTGCGCTCCCATTGACTTCTAGGGTCCCAAATGGGGCATACAAAGGCTGACAATCCTGTCTGTGCTGAGTTCAGGAAACTAATTTTTCTTATGGCATTCCCTTTGTATAGTATCTGCTCAATTCACCTTCCCAAGATAATTCAGGCTAATACCGTTTCAACTTTTCTAAGACCTCTCCTTTTATTGAACTGAACTCTGCCTCATTAAAGTTGCACATTCTTATAGGATTTGGAGACTGAATGGTGCCAAGCTTTTCACTATTCCAAAATACAATAGGTTTTGGAATGTCAGATGGATAGGAAGAGATTTTGCCCACTGGCTATTCATTTAAAACTCAATTCAGATTATTTTCTAGAGAGAGAGTTTTTCCTGACTCCATCTCATTGTCTGTTTCCTCATAGCACTTTCCTTCCCTAACTACTTTGGTCTAAAGCCTTCAATTGCAGTGATGTAATTAAAGTAAAAATCAATTAATTATAACTAAGGGACACTTACTGAACAGCTACAGGGTTAATACAGGGAAATCAAGGGCAGTGTGATTAATGAAGTCTACTGCAGACTAGAAGGAAGAAAAGAAAATGTTTAGGGGACCAGGGATTCTTTTCTATCTCATTCTCCCCCTGTAACACGAATCAAGTGAATCTTGTGTCTGGTTTTCCTTGTGAATCTGCGCCCCCCCACCCCTTTTTCCCCTTTCTTGGAATATTAGATATCTCTATTTTCTTTCTTACTTGTTTTCAAAGATTTATTTATGCATACAAGAACTAGGGTGCAGGTCAGAGGTGTGGGGGCTGAGAGGGTTCACCACAGACAGAGTGGGGCAAAGAACAGGCAGATTGACTGAAATACACTGCTGAGGGGAGCAGCAGGCGAGACAGGAGAAGTCTGCTGCACCATGTGGGTAGCTCCTTGGCCGGCCAGGGATCAAACTCATGCTGTAGAGATTCTGGACAGCTTCACAGTGCTGTGCTTAACCCCTTGCGCCACCAGGGAGGTGCGATAGCTCTATTTTCTACCCTAGTTCCAGTGTTATATAACCAGGGAGTTTGTTTACTCTATGCTTTCTGTATTCTTACCAAACTCCCAGGAAAAATAATCTATTTGGCCCAGTCAATTGGGTACACAGTCACCCAGAGCCTGAGATGTTGCCTGGTCTCTTTTCCTGCATGGAGGTCACAGTTCACATGGGTCACTGAACAGGCGCTTTGGAATGGACACTTCCTCAGATGAGGGGTGGCAAGCAGAGTACACAGTGTTCTCAAAACCAACATTTCTGAAACAATAGAATTATCATATTCTATTTGTCAATTTATATATCTTTTCCAAAATCTTAAAGGTTCCCTGAAGTTAGAAATCATGTTTCAAACAAGGATTTCTTCTCATCCTAACACTTTCATTAGAACCTGCTACCTTTAAAATACTTTGAATAAAATGTATTAACTTAAAAAACTTTTGCTTGTATCCTTCACATAAATTGTTGTAGTGGTGTAGATCTTGTTATATCTTCTTGCTGTGTAACTTGTTACTCATTTCTTCTTTCATATTCTGCATTATTTCATAGTCCTGAGTCTCATCACCTCCCATACACATAATTCAACAATCTTGTAATTAACCCCACTATTTTGGATATTTTGCTGCTTTAATTCATTTTTTGTTACCGGTGGGGAGAATAAAGCAATTTATTCATTGTATTTGACAGGTAATTTACAGCAAAATGGCTGTAGATTCAGATGAGGCCAAAAGACATGGGAACTGAGGTTTTCAGTTCAGATAATCACTGAGTACACACAAGAAAACAATGACTGATGTGGATTTGAACACATTTAATCGGACTTCAGAGGAGCCTGTGGGAGGAACTTGGGAATTTTTTGCCAGTTGGTGTGACATTTAATATCACTTTCATTTATTTTTCCACTTTGAACAGTTACTTAACGGCTCTTAATAGTTGTTGTTTCTGTAAAGTTTGTTTTACAATACCTCCTAAGAATACTTTGAAGATCAGCAGTAATGTTAGTTTAATGTATAGCACTAGGAATTATCTAAAGCATAATTTTATTACTTATCTCAGTTAAATGTAAAAGACTTCTGGTCCTTATTGAATTAGTGATCAATATTTTTCTTATTTTTCTAGTGCCTCATAAACTGTTAAAACTTTCACAAACCTGTGCATGAAGCATGAAATTTATTTAAATCCATTTTACTAATAAGTAAATCAAGATTCATCGGTGGTAAAAGTCACTCATTACATAATATATTAGCATCAATATTATGTATTCAACTATACTGAAAGTTTCTTGATGGCAGAACCATTTCTAAATTTATGTCAATGATAAATTAAAGTACATGGTATAGTATTTGAAAGCTTGAGTTTTCAGCCCTGAAAACTCCTTTCTGACCATTGACATAGGACATAATTGATTTCTCTAGACTTCAGTTTTCTTATCAGCAAAATATAAAAGGATAATGACATCAATTTCCTTGCTTTAATGTAAAAATAAATAATGTATAATATTGAGAACACTTAGCATATAGAAAAAGGTAAAGCAAATAAGAGCTGTGATAAAATAAGTAATGTCAAATGAATGTCAAACCGTTCCCTATTTAATTATACCTAGACTTAAATGTTCTCCCATGGAAATTAAAACAACTGTTGGTAATCCTGTGGAAATTTCAACATGAACCAGCAAGGACACAAAATATTTTGACTTGCTTTTCTATCAGCACTGTAGGATAAGAAAAATAATTATCAGATTTAATTTTCTAAATGTTCTTAAAGGTATATAAGATGATGCAGGACATTTAATAGTACATTGAATATTGCATGGGGGTTATTATGAATGGAAATAAGAATAGTTTTGGAACTGATGAAATCCTGTATCAATTCCATAATTTTGTCAGTTATATAGATGGCCTTTGAGAAGGAAACAGGGAATTGGAGACATTTTTTATGAATTTTATGGTTATTGTTATTACTATGCCAATAGTCCTTCTGTTTAATGATATCAAATGGATGATGAAATATTTGTTTGGATCTAAGCAGATTTTATCTCAACATTGACTATGCTAAAAGTTTTAGGTTCGCTTACAAAAGGTGTATTTTAGATAAAATTACAAGAAAAAATTCTTAACTCAAAATTCAGACTATCTTTAAATAAACTGAAATAAGTTTCACAGAAATATTTAGTAAATAGCTTTTAAATTAACCCCATTTTAAGAATTTCCAGTGAATTTATTTATTCATGAAAATTAGCAGTACAGGGCCATAGTTTCAGTATTTCCTTTAAAGAATATTTAAAAATATAAAAGATAAAGGTATACCATTCAGAAGCATCACATTTTCACAAGACAATCTCCTGATTTGGGAACCTATGATATTATCAATAACAGACCAATACCACTCTCCATGTGAATTTTTGGTCTATGTAATCTATGTAATATTTTAAATGCATTTTTCTTTTCTTTTTTTTTAAATAATAAATTTTATTTTTATATTCCCCCATACAATTGCAAACGCCCCATTCTGACCCCGATCCTTCCCCTCCCGCCCCCCACCCCCCAAAAAGTGTCTCTGGTTCATAGTTTTCTGTTGATTTTGATTTTCACTTTCTTATATTCATTTTCCTGGTCCCTTATTTAAGTTCTCTAGATTCCTGCTATGAGTGAGACCATCCGGTATTTTTCTTTTTCTTTTTGGCTTATTTCGCTGAGCATGATCCCTTCCAGCGCCATCCATGTTGCTGCAAATTGCATGTGTTTATCTTTTTTGAATGCTGAGTAATATTCCATGGTATATATGTACCACATCTTCTTGATCCAGTCATCTATTTTTGGGCATTTGGGTTGTTTCCAAAGCTTAGCTATTGTAAACAGTGTTGCTATAAACATAGGGGTGCAGGTGCTCTTTGGAATTGATGTTTCTGTGTCCTTTGGGTAAATACCTAGGAGTGGAATTGCTGGATCATATGGAAGCTCTATGTTTAGTAGGTCCAGAAATCTCCACACAGCTCTCCATAGTGGTTGGACCAGTTTGCACTCCCACCAACAGTGCAGAAGAGTTCCTTTTTCCTCACCAACATTTGTTGTTGTTAGTTTTTTTAATATGTGCCATTCTCACTGGTGTGAGATGGTATCTCATGGTAGTTTTGATTTGCATTTCCCTGATTACAAGTGATGTTGAACATTTTTTCATATGTCTGTTGGCCATTTGCATTTCCTCTTCAGAGAAGTTTCTTTTTAGCTCTTCTGCCCATTTTTTGACTGGATTATTTTCTTTGTTGTTGCTGAGTCTCATCAGCTCTTTGCAGATTTTTGTGATCAGTCCTTTATCATTAGTGTTGGGTGCAAAAATGTTCTCCCAGTTGGTGGGGTTTCTCTTTGTTTTTGTTATTGTCTCTTTTGCTGTGCAGAAGCTCTTTAATTTGATGTAGTCCCAGCTGTTTATCTTTGTCTTCACTATCACAATGCATTTTTCTTTTCATTGCTAATTTTGTCTTGCATTCTGTCACATCATTTCTGAGTTTTCCTAATTCTGATTCATGTTATTTAACTTGTGCTATTATTGTTATTTTATCAAGGTAACATTGCTTACAAGGTTGTATATAATTTATTTTATTTTCTTTTTAAAGATTTATTTTTTTATGCATACAAGAAATGGAGTGTAAGCCAGAGGTGTGTGCAAGGTGAGAGGAGTCACCAGAGATAATTGGGAGCAGAACAGGCAGATCTAGTGAAATACACTGCTGAGTGGAGTAGCGGATGAGTCAGGAGAGGTCTGCTGTGCCATGTGGGTAGCTCCCTGGCTGGCTGGAGATTGAACTTGTGTTGCAGTGGCTGGCGATAGTTTGATAGCACTGTCTCTTTCACCCCTGTGCCACAAGGGAGGCTTCAAGGATGTATATAATTTAGAGTTATAGAACCTCTGCCATCAGGTATAGTTACCACATAATAATCACCACGAAAACCCTCACAGTCCTCACTGTACTTTGTCATCTCCTTCCCTACTTTGTCATCTCCCCATTGCCATCCACTCCTTCTCTGATAACAACAATTTTACAGCATTCCACATGTAAATGACACTATCCAGTATTTGTCTTTCTCCTTCTGACTTATTCAAATGACATACCCCCCTCCAGTTCCACACATGTTGCAAATGGCAAGCACTTATCATTTTTACAGAGGAGTAATATTCCACTGTGTATATATACTACATCTTTCGGATCTACTTATCTGTCTTTGGGCACTTAGATTGTTTCCATAGCTTGGGTATTGAAACTAGGACTACAAACTACTACTAATATAGGAGTTAGTGTGGTTTATTCAGTTTTTTTTTTTTTTAATATATTCTTTGGGTAGATATCTAGGAGTGAAATTGACAGGTCATATGGAAGACCCAATTTTAATATATTGATCTACCTCCATACTGTATTCCAAAATTGATGCATAAGACTACATTCTCATCAACAATGCCATAGGGTTCCTTTTTCTTTGCATCCTCCTCATTACTTGTTTATTTATTTATTTATTTTTTGATATGGGCCTTTGTCACAGATGTGAGGTAGTATCATTGTGGTTTTGGTTTGCACTTCCCAGATGATAGCCACTTTTAGATGTGCCTGTTGACCAATGCTTCATTTTCAAACTTTTTTTTTTAAGATTTATTTATTTATTTATACAAGCACTGGGTACAGTCAGAAGTGCGGGAGGGTGAGAGAATTCACCAGAGCCAGAGCGGGCAACAGAACAGGCAGACAGACGAAATACACTGCTGAGGGGAGCAGCGGGCGCAGCAGGAGAGGTCTGCGTGCCATGTGGGACCCTCACCGGCGGCCGGGGATCGAACTGGCACTGCAGAGACTGCGGGCAGCTTCGCAGCCCAGCACTCAACTGTTTTCAAACTTTTTTTTTTATGATTTTTTATTTATATTAGTTTCTGTTAGCACATAATTGGCTAATATTGTTTCATTCATTCTGTCATTTACTGTATTTTAAAAATTGAGGTTAATTCATTTACAATTAATTTTATTTCTAAAAAAGAAGCAACTACTTTTGCCATTTTATTCTTTGCTTTTAATGAGTTTTGTAATATTTCTATTTCCAAATTTTCTAATACTACATTCAATGCACCAATACTTTCTTCAGTGTACTAGTTTTATTCCATTTTCACTTCCTAATTTGTATGTGTGTTTGTGTGTGTGCATTTCCTTAATGGTTGCCCAAAGACTACATATCTTCTTTTGTTTGTTTTCTGGGGATTTTTTTTTTTTGCTTTTTTTCAGATGTAAACCATTGTTTGACTGTTTATTTTCATTTTCTTTATTGCATTAAGCTAATAATGATTTACACCCTTAGGTGTTTTGGATCATAGCTCTTCAGAATTGATACCAACTGGCTTCAACACCATACAAAAATGTTGGTTATATGAAGTTAAGATATATCTTATGTTGTTATCACAAATTATGTCTTTATACATTGTAATTATTTATGATTATTGATTTGTACATTTATCCTTTAATTTTATAGCAAATGTTTTAAAAGTTACAAACAGAAGGTATTATAGTGCTGACATTTATATTTACTAATGCAGTTACCTTTATTGACTTTTTAAAAAAATATTTCTTCAAAAACCTTTGTTTTACTGTCTAGTGTCTTTTCATTTCATCTTAAAGGTCTCCCTTTAGCATTTCATATAGAGAAGATATTTTAGCAATGTTTTTATTCAACTTTGATTTGTTTTATTTTTTAAATGTGTTTTAAATTCAAGATTGTCTTCATTTTTTTTTTATTCATTCTTAATGGGCAGTCACACCACATATAAAATGTTCTTTAAAAATGGGTAATATAATTAACATATTATATTATCATATAATAATTCTCTTTTTAACTTTTGAGGGTCCTCTGCTATTTACCAACTGGCTATACAAACCTACATTCCCATCATTAATACCTAAATATTTCTTTTTATCAGAAAGGAAATCCTTGCCAACACTTGTATTTCTTATCTTTTTGATAATCATCATATTATATGAGGTGTGAGGTGATAGCTCATTGTGGTTTTGATTTGCAATTTCCTGATGATTCGTAGTGTTGAAAGTTTCATCTGAGTACCTGTGGCTTTCTGTACATATCCTGTGGAGAAATACAAACAGAACATATACAAACATTTTAAAATTCTTAACTGAATTATTTGACACTTGTGCTTTTAGTTGCTAAATGTTTGTTAAATTAATGTATGAAAATATGCATGGTGAATAAATAAACCTACACAATTATTTACAATAGTAGCCACCTCAGTTAAATCGAATAGTCATCATTTTGTCTTCACTATTTCTATATAGTCAGACACTATCAGGCACTTGGAAAGTCTATTCTGACCCAAAATACAGTTCAGAATATTTATATTCCTAAGAGCAATTAAAACCATTCTCTAAACATTTGTGTTATATTCAGAAAGAGTCGTGTTTGAGTGGTCTAAGCAATCAAACGTTGATGTTGTATATCTGATCTTGACATTGGCTCCCAGTGCTGCTGCAAGCAAGTCACTTAACCTTGGGTTTCAAGTTTTCCATCTGCAAAATTGGGATAAAAACATTTGCCTGCCCTTCAGGAAAATGTGAAGATTTCTGAAAGTAAGTATGTTAGAAAATGCCTTGAATGTGAATTTGATACCTGAAATAGTAAAAATATATACCTTTTATTTTCTAGTCCCAGTGACACTCCCTTCCTCAGTTATGGAATGGGATCTTGTATAATCTCAGGCATTCAAAAGTCAGGAAACAGGTCTCTTAAGAAAAATCCACTATTAATCAAATGTGAAACTGATCTGCAGTTTGGTCTGCAGTTCATTATCAGTTAAGCAGAACATTAAAGCAATATTTTGGTAAAAGAGATAAAACCCCCCTTTATATGGAGTTTCCTGGAATCAGTCTACTAAGGCTATTCTGATTTTAATTTATTGTTCAGATTTTCCCCCTAGGAACATGTTTCACTTCATAAATATCAGGACATTTTAAAAGTTTGAACAACAACCATAACAATAAATCTGCTGAAACTGAAGTTTCTCTCTCAAGTTTTCTGTAAGGAAAAAGTTAAATAAGCATTGGGTTTCCTATAGCTCTATCTATTTAGGACCAGTTTTCATTTCTATTACAAGCCCTGAGGACACATTTCCACCCCCTCCCCCCACTAGTTTAGAAGTTTGCAGCAACTACTCTGTCCTATCTGACCCCCACTAATTAGAAACCCCAGGAACTTCAGAGTGAGCAAGCAATTAAAATGTTTTAGACAGAGGTGTGCACAAACACACAGTACTTTGACCAAGACTTGGGAATCATGACAGGGGAAAACTCTGGAGTATATAGGAGGAGTTTCAACTTGGGGAAGTTTTGTGAACTGAAGAGGTTACTGCATAAATCAGAATGCACGAGGAGAGATAGGATACATGTTGTGTAACCTCTAGAACTCAGAACATTGGCGCTACTCTGTATGATGTATTGAACAGTGAGTCAGTTGTTCTAAGCTATCTGTATGCCTTAGAATCAGAAATACTCAGAGCTCTGTTTTCAATGTCTTTTCCTTAGACATCATGGCAAACAAATGGATAATATTAGGGACAAGTGGAAGACACACTAAATCTTCACAAGTATTTCAATCTTCATTATCCTGATTCTTTGTTGAGAATATGATTTGAAGAAAGGAGATCATAACAACCCCCAGACTTACTCCTATTGACCTGTCAGTACCAGGCTTACACCAGCAGGGGGACCTGGGGTGGTGGTCGCTTCCGCCCAAGGATGAGTCGCTTCCGCCCAAGGATGAGTCGCTTCTGCCCAAAGCGGAGGCTGATGCAACAGTAACCGGATGTTGCAAATCCACGTAAAGCACATGCGCAGGCTGAGAGAGAGAGAGAGAGAGAGGGAGGGGGAGGGGGAGGGGGAGAGGGGAAGGGGGAGGGGGAGAGGGGAAGGGGGAGGGGGAGGGGGAGTGGGGGAGGGAGGGAGGGGAGAGAGGGGGAGAGAGGGGGAGAGGGGGAGAGAGGGGGAGAGGGGGAGAGAGGGGGAGAGGGGGAGAGAGGGGGAGAGAGGGGGAGAGAGAGAGATCCTCTGAGGGACCGA
This sequence comes from Talpa europaea, assembly GCF_964194135.1. Taxonomy (NCBI): domain Eukaryota; kingdom Metazoa; phylum Chordata; class Mammalia; order Eulipotyphla; family Talpidae; genus Talpa; species Talpa europaea. Next base: position 69,385,193 of record NC_140073.1, read on the forward strand.
TCAATCAGTAAGGTATGGATTAGGTAAGTGATCGGCATCATGGGCAATACCATGTCCAAGGGCCAACTTGTTAGAGCCCTACAACTTTTCCTTAAACATTATGGAACTCCCATTAAGGTTCAGACCCTTCATAATCTAGTCTCAGTCCTCGCAAATACCAGCAAATGGTTCTTTCAGCAGGACACCGTCTCAGTAAGAAACTGGGAAAAGGTCAAAGCAGACTTCCTTCTTTACAGGGACCTTTACGGACCCCAAACTATCGCCCCCCGCCCCCGTATTCTTTCTGTGTGGCAGCTAGTCCATGATGCCCTTAGTGACGGGGGAGCAGCTGCTTATGAACTAGTGGCTGAGGTATTGCACTCCGCAGCTCAGTCCGAAAGCAAAAAGCCCGCTACATACTCGGCCGCAGCAAGCTCAGCCACGGAAACCCCCCCTTCTCAATCCTCAAATCCGGGGGGAGATTCCTCTTCAGACGAGGGGAATGTGGAGGACAACACAGACTATCCACCTCCCTATGATAGACCACCCCCATCAACCAAAAATCGGCGGCATCCCTCCCCCCACACTCTCCCCTCTGCCCCTCCACTCAACTCCCAGGGCTCTGACCCAGACCTTCCTGGGCTTATACAGTCCATAACTTCTGTTCTTTCGAGATTTGTACCCTCCAACTCTGAAAATTCTCGGGAATCCCTTCTGGCCTGCCCGGTCTCGGTTGTTCAAAATGATCAGGGACAGCAGGTCCGGCAACATTCGGCACTGCCTTTCCGAGACCTCAAGCTCTTGAAAGAATCTATCAAAGACTATGAACTTCAGAGCCCTTTTGTTCACCAAATGTTAGACACCTTTGAAACCTTTATTATGACACCCAATGACTGGAAGGACACTTTCTGCACGGTTTTGAGCCCGGGGGATTATCTTTTGTGGAAGGGTCAGTTTACAGAACTCTGTGACCAGTATGCTCAAACCAATATTCAAAGAGGTTTTCCCCAACAAACTAAAGAAATGTTAACCCGGGAAGGCCCCAATTATAGTACTAATCAGCAACAATGTTTATATAATCCAGCTGTTTTTGCACAAGTGGCCTTGGCTGCAAAATCAGCTTGGAAGGCACTGGGATCCAGGGGACAGCCTCACCAATCCCTTACAAAAATCCTCCAGGGCCCCTCAGAGCCATTTGCTGACTTTGTAGCTCGCCTTCTAACAGCAGCCTCTCGAATTATGGGTGAGGGCGAGCCTACCTCTATACTAGTCAAACAATTGGTATTTGAAAATGCCAACAAATGGTGCCAGGAGGCCATTCGCCCATGGAAGGATAAACAGGATATTTCTGGGTACATACGCTTGTGTAAGGAAATTGACGGGGCTACCATTACAGGCACCATCATGGCGGCGGCTCTGCAGCCATCAGCCCAGCACCCCCCCTCCTTTGCAACATGATTCATTGGACAATAGTTAATAATCCCCCTTTCCTTCTGCTGGTTTCCAGAAAGGGGGGTATTCTCCCGTCATTCTTGTCTACCAATTCCACCACTGGACTCCCTTCTATAGTGTCTTTCAATCTATCGCTCAACAATCAATCCTCCCTCAATTGTAGCTGTCACCTTTCCTCTTGTTGGTCCAGAACCCTCAGCAATTCCTTTGTTGTCATGCGTTTCCCTAAGGTCGTTATTATGCCTGTCAGTGTGTCTGAGTCTACTTCTCAGGTAATCATCTGAAATCAACAAGCAGGTCCGGCATTGGTTGTTGGCACCTTGATCTCCGTCTTCTTGACGCTGGCAGCTGCGGCCGCAGTGGTCGGCGGCCTAGATCTATCCAACTTTGTACTCAACGCAGATATCAACAGCCATCTCTATTCGGACTACTCCAGAGTCTCCAGCATCTTTCTCACACAAAATTCCATCAACAACCATCTCGCAGTTGGACTACTCCAGAGTCTCCAGCACTTTTCTCACACTAAATTCCATTAACAACCATCTCGCAGTCGGACTACTCCAGTTGAATCCACAAGTTTCCTTAATATAGGAAGAAATTGACTTACTGACTTTAACTGCTCATGTTCCTTGTATTCCTACCTATGCCTTCATGTGTGTTACAACTGCCATCCTTTTCAACTATTCCTTTCAAGTTCATACCCTTAATGCCTACCTGAGTGGCCCGTGGAACCAAACTTTCTCAATTTTACTGCACAATTGGCTAATCAAATTCTAACCATTAACAACATCCATGCTTCAGTACAAAATCCTTGGGGGAAGCAATATCACTCCTAGGTACAATCCTCTTCTGCCTGGAAATCATTTTCTACATCCTGTGGTGCCAGTGGAATAGACGTGGTGCAGTGGAATAGACGAAAAATCTGCAAGTAGCTCTCCAAAACGTGCGCTATTCTCCATTACAGCCCACTGAAAATCCCAGGGTGTGGATAAACACTGCCCTTGACCACCTGTAGGCCAATGACGGGTAAGATGGTGGTGTACCCGTAGCAACCTAAGACAGCTCCACTACCTTACCTAGGATCCTGGTAGTGGGTGGCTATGACGGGTAAGCACGTGAGTACGACTGCCACAACCTAAGACAGGCCCAGTGTGTGTCCCCCCCATCAATAAAGTAAAAACGGGGGAGATGTCAGTACCAGGCTTACACCAGCAGGGGGACCTGGGGTGGTGGTCGCTTCTGCCCAAGGATGAGTTGCTTCCGCCCAAGGATGAGTTGCTTCCGCCCAAAGCGGAGGCTGATGCAACAGTAACCGGATGTTGCAAATCCACTTAAAGCGCATGCACAGGCTTTCCAAGATATAAATATAGCCCCTCCCCTCCAATAAAGAGAGTTCCTGCTTCCAGCCAAGAGAGTGCACGTGTCTTTTCATCCCCAGCCCCTCCGCCGTGTTCCTGAACCCCGTCGGCCTGCAGGCAGGACCGGCATTGACCCAAACTTTATATTCAATTAAGAGACACTAATCCTTACCCCAACCACCCACCCCTGTTAAAATTTGCACATCTGAGCACTTTATAGACTAGGTGACACTCATTTTTCTGAGGCTAAGATTGGGCTGGTTACTGGAGATATTCTGTGAATGCCTAGCACTAGTAGACTGCCAATAGAAACCCATTCAATGTAAGTTGTTATTTACTACATGATTTTTTTTTTCTTTTTGACATAAGCATATAGAAGGTTTGTAAAAATACTCCAGGAGTGAAGCTGAATGATGGATGTGCTCACATAATGCTTAAAAATAACAAGTTTTATCTATACTTAGTACTTGCTGCAAAGGGGGCTTTATTATCCCAAATGTATTTCAAATATATATATATTCAAAGCTATTCTTATTAGATAATTCTGTTTATGTGCTTGTGTGTGTATGTGTATGATAGATCTTGATTTGATGGAACATATGAAAACAAATTGTTAAGCTAGACTGTAGCTGTAATGTACTGAAATCCACAGCTGAGGTCTTTCTCACTGTACACTTGTCGCCCTTACCACGGTCCCCAAAACCAAGAACATATTTTTAAACTAGGTAAAAATTATCATCAAGCAATATCAATGCTGACAAGTGAATTTTCAAATCATGCACAATAACCAGAGTTCAGAAAGATCAACTACAAAAATAATTTAGAATATGTGTATGGATGTATAGATGTAATATGTATGTATATATTATATATATATAAAATTCATCTCTGATAAATAAGGAAATTATGCTGAGAGAGGTCAAACAGAGAAAGATAAATACTGTATAATATCACTTATAAGTAGAATCTGAAAATATCTGAATCATAAAAAGAGAGTGAAATGTGTTTGCCAGAGGATGGGGTAGTGGAACTGGGGAAATGTTGTTTAAGGGTAGACTTGAAACTAAGAGATGAAACATCCTGAGATCTAAGTGACAGAATAGTGATATGTAACAATATTTTATTATAAATACCAAATGTGCGAAAAGACTGGATCTTAATTCTTCCCACCACAAAATAGAGGTGATAATGATGTGATGTGATAGAGGTGTGAGTTAACACAACAGTACTAATCATACTGCAATATGTAAATGCAACAGACCCACATTTTGTATACCTAAAACTTATGTGTCATAGATACTTCAATTAAAAAAAAAAAAAAAAACTTGGGTGGGAGGTGGTCCTGCTTATTGAAAACAAAGATTTAACAACAAAACACTTTATGATTTTGGTGGAAGCTCTATTCTCTCTGTTTTGTGTAAATCAGAAGGGTGTGGAATAACTGAAGAAGAGACTGTTAATCATGGAAATTTCTATTCTGGGTTTGCCCACGATGTAATTCCTCATAATGAAAAAAAAATCATGAGAAAACACTGATAATGAGTACTTCAAATATTGGGTCTTCTTGATGTCTTATTGTAAGTGGATAACTTCTCATTCTGCTTTTTTAAAATCTGGGTAAAAATTGTTAAAACATATCTACTTTTGAGAGTGGGATATGTTCCCACATTCTGACATAGCATGAGCCAATACAGTGCAGAGAAAGGCCTTACATATTGAGGAAAAATCACCAACATAGTGAATGCTTTTGAAAATATTTCCAGTTTAAAGATCTGCCTCTCTTATTTCATAAAGTTCTCATTTTGTGACTGAAAAGTAATAGTTTCATTTTTTCACAACATATAGTTGGTATCATTGGGAACAGACACTTCTAATTTATTATTTTGCTGTACAGTGTGAGAGTATATTAAAATGGATTAAGAATACAGGTGGGTTTACTCCATTTTATAGATCCAGTAGATACATAGACAGGCATGTCTAAGTCTAAAAGGATGACACATACACACATACAATGCACTGATAAGGCAGAAGGAAATAAAACCAATAATAGTATCATATTCATCATGATATGTGAGCAGGGAAGAATGAACCATTCTTTGCTTAGGGGGAAAGATGAAAAATTACGTATCATCAAGAAGGTTGGTGCTTAGAGACCATGTCATTTCCCATAGGGGATGGGAATTGAAGGCTGAGAAATTTGTTGAATTAAAGAAACGAAACATCCTCCGTGAATCTGTTAATAGAGCAGGATGCCCATGTTTGCAGTTCTCAGGTTTTGTGCCTTGATCCTTATGTCCCCGTAGCCCCAGGGCTTCATGCCCACTTCTTTATTTCCTCTAAGAACAGGGTCAGTTTCTAAGATCTAAATATGGTTTGCTCTGCATTACTAAGTTTTACGTCAGTATTCTCCATTATAGCTTTAGAATAATCTCATGAGGTCATTGTCATTTAGAGACAAGGACTTTGAGATCAAAGAGCTGAAGGAATCTGTTTAGGGTCACACAGTCATTAAGTGGTGAAACCAGGACTGGAACCAAACACCAAGTGCCATTTCCAAAGCACATGCTATTTTGATTGTGCACCCTCGCTTTATTGCAACTTACCATCTGGCTTAGCAGCAAGAGTAGAGGTTGGCACAAAAACAACTGGAGTTGAATATTATTTATTCATTGGCCATTTAAAGCTAAATTTATGTCTTAGGTCTGATGAGAGAAACCATTGCAATGACAACAATTAAGGGAATTGAGTTTAAAAAAAAAACACATTTTCTTTCTGTATGTTTCTATACACTTATTCCACATTCTAATATTACTTGCAAAATTATTTTATAGATGTTTATTTATAAGGAAATTTACAACTATATTGTTCCATGTTTCACTTTATTATAAAGGAGTCAGCCAAGTAATTTCATTATAATTTCAATGTAAATTCCAAGTGTGCATTACCATGTTATGATTTTAAAAATATTTATATATTGGATTTTCCATTGATTGCTACCTTGTAATACTCAATGTTTGTACAGCAGTAAAATAATGTAATTGTGTTATAAAACTACCTTTCTGTGTTAATTTTTTTTTCATTTACTATACAGTGGATAATTTCAGATATATATCTTTCATTTCCGTTTAAAGGGGAAAAATCTCATTGGAGTTTAATTGGTTTATGAATGTTTTTTGGAAAATGTATAATTTTATAAAAAACAGAATTAAAATGCATTTTGACAGGATGGACTCAACCCAATCTGAAGTACTAAGATATTTAGTGTATCACAATACCAGATTCCTCAATTATTGGAGTTATTGTGTTACCATGCATGCACACAGGAGCTCAGGAGAAATTAGTGCATTTTTGAAAAGAGCTTAAGGCAGGGTCTCTCTAGTGACCTAAGGGTTAAGTATCAGTGCCATTACTGCAACAGCCTGACTTCCATCCCCCACCAGGGAGCTAACCCACATGGCACAGCGGACCTCTCCTGTTGCTCCCCTCAGCAGTGTATTTCAGTACATCTGCCTGTTCCACTCCCCACTCTTTCTCCGGTGAATCCTCTAAACCCACACATACACCCTAATTCTTCTACTCACACAAAATGCTCAAGTAAGAAACAAAAGCAAATGTAGCCAAAAGGTGTCTGTGACTGAGTGCAGTCTCTAATACAGTCTTGACATGGAATACATGGAATCAGCATTTTGTTGCATCTTCAAAAATGACATTTTTTTTTTTTTTTTGCCAAAAGCTCACTATAATGACCATACAAAATGCAAGGAACATTGAAGATGCATTATATTCAGAAATAAGACAGATACATGGTAAGCCCTGAGTCAATCAGTTGTGAAATGATGGTGGGAAATACTCTGTAATTATCATCAAGGGTTTCGATTTCACACAGATTATGACCCCTGCCTTTGGCTCATCTGCACATAAATAGCACCAGTTTCAAAATAAATCCTACCTAAACTTTGTGTGATCACCAGCAGTTATTTACAGGATTAGTAACAGGACATACAAAGCCCGAGTGGCCACAAGACTCTGAGCTGATTTTTCCTGATGACCTTCACCCAAGCAGTGAATAGATTCAATTTGTGTCTGCAGCCACTTTATAATGGACACAAAATGTGAACACTGAAAATCCAATGCCAGATTTCCTGTTACTATAAGCTCATATATTATAGCTGTAAAAGGTTGTCAGTACAGTTTGCAGTTTTTATTGTTGACTCAAGGGGACATATTATTCATATCTCTTGGAGTTCTCTACATTTTTTTCATTAACTTTTCTAGTTATATGTGTGTGTGTGTATATATATATATATATATATATATATATATATGCTCACTTTTTAGGTTCAACAAGAGAAGGCAGACAAAAATTATGTCTAAATGATCAAACTGATAGGTGAATATAAATTTGAAGTATATTAAATACAATTTTGTTTGTGAGATTTCTTTTTAAAAAATAGATTAAATTGGGCCTCCCTGGTGGCACAGGGGTTAAGTCAAAACATGAAGCTATCTGCAGCCACTGCAGCACGGATTCAATCTCCAGCCAGGGAGCTACCCACATGGTGCAACAGACCTCCCTTGTCTCAACCGCTGCTCCCCTCAGCAGTGTATATCAGTCAACCTGGCTGGTCTGCTCCCCACTCTGTCTCTGCTGAATCCATTCACCCCCCACAACTCTGGCCTGTACTCCAGTTATTGTATGCATAAATAAATAAATCTTTAAAAAATTGATTAAATTATATCATCAAATATGTGTAAAGAATCATACTGTTCCTTAACTGTACTGAAATTGGGTAGGAGAACATGGACATCACAAAAGTATTTAGAAAAGGAATTTTAAATAATAATAGAAGAATGTAAAAATGTATCAAGAATTTTATATAAATTATATTCAATCTCCAAAAAAACTCCCTCAAGTTATTATTTTTATCTTATAATAGAGGAAACTGAGGCTCAGAAGGATATTTTAATTTGTTAAATTCTCTCCTAAATATTGCTAGATTTATCATTTATTTTAAGTCTTTGATATCAAAGACTAGTTGTTACATTTTATGTTTTGACCTTCTGGGATAAAAGTAAAATCATGCAGAATTGTCATTTCTCTTTAAAATTACCTGGTCCTTTTTGCTTATACTGATCATTTCCTTGAGCATTTAAGAGGATTATGTGAAGAAGGATATATACTTAGCCAATATTCTTACAGTGAATTTGGTACATAATTAATCCAAAGAAACAGGATTTTTTTTTCTATTTCCTTTACTAGTGTTACTCTTTTTTTTTTTTAAAGATTTATTGATTGATTGATTGATTGATTGATAGATAGATACATACATACATACAAGCACTGGGTACAGTTAGAAGCGCGGGAGGGTGAGAGAATTCACCAGAGCCAGAGCGGGGAGCAGAGCAGGCAGAAGGACCAAAGTACACTGCTTTGGGGAGCAGCGGGCGGCAGGAGAGGTCTGCGCGCCATGTGGGACCCTCCTCCGGTGGCTGGGGAGCAGCCGGGGATCAAACCAGCCCTGCAGAGGCTGCGGGCAGCTTCGCAACCCAGCGCTCAACTGCTGCGCCACAGGGGAGGCCCACTAGTGTTACTCTTTCTAATGAAAATATATAATTGATTAATTTTGCATTGTTCCTTTGCAAATAATCTATTTACTACTTTTTTTCCATTATAAAGTAAATTTCTTCAACTCTTGTCATCTCTCCCCATAATGTTCTAATAACCTAAACAAAATTGACTGAAATCCTAAGCCACCAGCTGAAAGATCAGACCTTTTATCAGAGATCCAAGTTTACTGAAAGAATGATGCAAATTTATATTACTTTTGTCTTTTCATTATGGGTTCAGACCATCTGTAGAGTTTTCAGTGGATAATATGTAATTTAATCATTTTCTTATTCATTCAAAAATCCTTTAAAACTAATTGTACATTCTATTGTTTTGATTGTAATGAGTGTTTTCCTATAAAACTTCTTTTTTTTTCCCTATTGGAGAAATTGTAAAAATTATTTAATCTACACAAGTACTTCTGAACTTTGCTTTATGTGGAAAAAATATTTTCAATTAATTAAATTCTATTAATCTGAACTTGAGAACAAAACTCCATACCTCCAAGCATACACAGAAACAGTTGCTTGTGAGGAAAAAAATAATAATGATTAGCTCATTTTAACTGCAGTGAAGAAGACAACCAGGCAAATGATATACTTTGGTCAAAATTTCTTTTTTTTTTTTTATTTTTATATTCCCCATACAATTGCACCCCCTTATTTTCTTCAAGCAATAGGAACTTCTTGACAGTAAAGAAGAGTTCATGGAAAGCAAATGTTGCTTACATAGCCCATTCTTTTCTCTCAGTGAAAAATATGCCTATGGCTAATATGCTGGGGATTAACTACCCGTTTCAGAACACGATACACTGGGAGTGTATTTGCTTCTAGTCATGTTTTAGAATGAATGTTTCTGACAAAACATACCATTTAAACAGAGACTGTCTGCCTTATCATCTAGGTTGAACTACATCAGGAAGAAGTTTGCCTTCAATATCCCTAGGATCCCTAATCCACAGTTCTAGTCTTTGTCCCCCCTACTCCCATTGCTTCCTTGATCAACTCAAAGAATAGAGAGCTGCTCTCAAAATGAAAAGTTCTGATATTATTTTTGTTTATACTTTAATGGTGTTATCATCCATTTAGGATACATGTCTTCATGTATCTGAATTCTTGTTTATGATTAAAAAGTAAATGAAATAGCTTTAAATAAATATATATGAAATACATAATTTTATACTCTTTTTCTTTTAAATAGTAGGCTTTCTCTTTTCTTTTTTTTTAAGATTTATTTATTTATTTATACAAGCACTGGGTACAGTCAGAAGTGCGGGAGGGTGAGAGAATTCACCAGAGCCAGAGTGGGGAACAGAACAGGCAGACTGACAAAATACACTGCTGAGGGGAGCAGTGGGTGCAGCAGGAGAGGTCTGCGCGCCATGTGGAACCCTCGCTGGTGGCCGGGGATCGAACTGGCGCTGCAGAGGCTGCTGGCAGCTTTGCAGCCCAGCGCTCAACTGCTGCGCTACCGGGGAGGCCCTACTTTTATACTCTTATGCAGTGAAATTGGGTTAAAATAAAGGATGGAAAATATAAAGACAAAAGGAAAGCAAATGAAACAGGGAAATATATACTGTTGCATGTCTATATTGAGTCAAGAGCTTGGTCTTTACTTTTCCAATAGTCAAAGCAAAGGGTAAATAAAGTATTTGTCACAGTATTTTGTAAGGAAAGTATATGCAAGCTTGATTATTTGGGATATGACTCTGATAACTAAGGAAATTTCTTCAGCAGTTGCAATGTCACTAAAATAATTAAAACATTCAATTGACCTAAGCTGTCACTTTGCTAGTCCCTCAAGCTAAAAGAATAAAGAGGGGGAAAAAGTTTGGTAAAGGTATGTCCTAGACTTACTAGATTATAACAAAATATGCTTACTTTAAATTCACATTCTTGGGTTCTGTGCTAGTTCTGGAAATACCTTTATTTTAATAATCTTATTGCAGTCGCTCGGTCTCTTTTCTTTGTAAATTCTGTGGGACTGAATTATATTTAGATTGAAATCAAACCCCAGACAACTTTTCGTACACACTGCTTGGTCTTAGGCAATTTATTTACCATCTGTTAGACTTATTTATAAATATAGATAGAAACATATAATTAAAGTTTTGGTGATGTTGAAATGACATGTGAAAGATGTCTTTCACATATAGGGTGCATGTTAAATATTCTATAAATTTTAGCTGATATTCTAAATTTTATTTGTTTCCTATTAAAGAAATGTTTGGTATTGAGAGATGACTGTAGAATCAGTCTCAGTCTGCTTTTTTGAATTTTCTGTTTTTTTTTTAAGGTTTATTTATTTATGCATACAAGAACTGGGGTAAGGGCCACAGGTGTAGGAGGTGAGCGGATTCACCAGAGACAGAGTGGGCAACAGAACAGGTAGATCAACTGAAACACACTGCTGAGTGGAGCAGCTGGCGAGTCAGGAGAGGTCTGCTGCGCCATGTGGGTTGCTCCCTGCTTCAGTGGCTGTGGATAGCTTCAGAGGTTTCGTCTTAACCCCTTGTGCCACCAAGGGGGCCCTATTTTTTCTTTTTAATTGAGGTGATATTGGTTTGTAACATATGACTTATGGCTCTAGGTTTGCACCTATTCAGATGCATTTCACCACAACACATCCACCACCAAAGTACTTATAGTTCTCCATCACAGACCACTGGGGTCGCACCACCTAGATACCACCCCTGATCTCTCCCTCTAAGGGCCTCATTTATCTAGTCATATTTTATTATTGAGCTGCATGGCTGCCTTATATATTATAAATATTCACCACTTAATAGATGGAGGATTTACAAATATTTTCTCCTATTCAGTAGATGGCAATTGGGAGCCTCGTTACTCATGTCATCTGACAAAAGTCTGGGCATGGGACAGATTTCTGAAAAATCAGGAATCTCCTTAGCTGACTCCAAGATTCTCATTTGTTTATGGCTAGTTTCTACCATTGCTAAAATACGTATTTAAAAATAAAACTGCAAATGATGTTTGATCAATTACTAAATAACCAATTTGATGACAAATGGCACTGCATGATACAAATATTGCATTTTTTACAGGATTAGTAGTTCTCTGCCAAACGGCAGTAATTCAATATTCGGCCTTACATTAACAAAGTGAAAAAACTTCTGGGAACAAAAGGCTATAAACATCTCTCGGCCAAAGGCCTTAAGAAAATTCCTGTTAAGCCAGGAGACCCATAGCCAGCTCCTGCTAAAATTTTCCTGTTTGTTTAGGGCTAATTCCCCTGGATGTAACAATTGATATGGTAGCTGTTAGAGTATGCATTCGAAAATAGTCAACAATTTTGTTACCGGTTAAGCTAATAGACATGGCAGCACAAATAATGCATTTGAAATAGTCAATGTTACAACTACTGATATGTCGCATATTAAACATTTCGAAAACCAAAAGCTATAACCATCTCCGGCCCTGTCCCTGATGAAATATTTGTAGTTCCTTAAAATGACAACCAGCAATCTCACAGAGAATGGAAATTTCCCGTGATCTTCAAGTTAGGTACGAAACTAGGCTGACTAGATAAGTAGAGGAGTGATAGATAGAAAACTCTTTTGTTAGATTAGGAAACTTCCTCCCTTAATGGAGAGCTGGGGGCTAGGGAAGAGTCAGTCCGGCTTGCCTGGCATTGACGCCCTCCAGGCCCTTGGTCCTTAATATCAAATCAATATTAAAACAATATACTATAGATGATGATTTCTTTGTAATAGTCTTCTGTTTTTTGCTTTAATCATTTGGTTATATGCCAGCCTAAACTTTATATCTTAGTTAGAAAATATCCCTATGTCTCCCTTCCCCCAGGTAACCTCCTGCCCTTTGTTTTCCTCTAGCCCTTAGTTAATCGTTCACCATGGCAAACTTAGAAATGTTAGTTGCAGACACATAGGCTTTTTGCTAGTAATATAATAAGTGTTGGGTTGTTTAAAGTAAATAACTATTTTGAAAACATTTGTTTAGCAACTGTGCCTTCTTTAAGACAAAGAATAATAAATGTCATAACCTCTGCAGGATGGCAAACTGACCCTTGGCTGCTCTTGAAAAAGATGTGATGATTGTTGTCTTCCTACCTTAATGCATATGCTTATGCACTCATGGTTTGCTTGAAAAGTATAAATAAAGGACTGCTGAGACCCTCAGCAGGAGGATGCCTGCATCCTGACCGAGTGTCGGCATCTCCTCATTCCCCATTCCCCCTCCCTTATCATTCTCTAACAATTGCCCTAACACCTTCCCATCCTTCAGGAACCCCTGACACCCACACTGCTGAGGCTGGCTAGCAACAGATGGCCTTTTCATTTTATTTCCTTTGTAGTGAGGAAGCTTTTTAAGCTCGATGTGGTCCCTCTTTATTTTACCTTTGTAGCCTGTGCTCTTTCCATCATGTCCAAAAAATCATTGCCAAAAGTAACATCAAGAAACTACTCATATATTTTCTTCTAGGAGCTTTATGATTTTAGGTCTTACATTTAAGTTGTTAATCCACTTTGTGTCAATTGTATACCGAAGGTTTTTTCTGAATAATTTACTAATATGTACTACTTAGAAAACACACACACACAAACATGCACATACACAATATTTCTTTGGTCAAATATGTTTGGAAAATACTGGGTGACACAAATGACACTGATGCAACTTTAAATTCATATTCTGACACTTTTGTTCTATTTTTGAACACTAATAGAATTTTTTATACTCCTAAAATGTTTGCTTGAATAAAAAATAGACAACTGTTTTAAGTATCAACCACTTGCACAAGAAAATGACTTTACTGACTCAAGAGTAAGACCATGATACTATTTGCCCTTAGTTGCAGACAATGAATGTTCTAGAGCAACTGCATCTTTATCACCACACGTTATGAAAATAAACCACCTACTTATTTCACATGAGTGAACCCAGATGAATGAATGTGCATCTGTAAGCCCTCCAGGGTGCAGGACTCCTAAGCACAAAAATTCCTCAAATCAATTATTTATCAGTGTATAAGTTATTCTCTCCTTTTCCTCTCAGACCTCTCAATCTTCATCTGTACACATCTCCCAGAAACACGTTATTAAAGCACAAGTCCTCAGATACCAACCTGTGGCCCTCAGAAGCTTCACACTGACCCTGGAATAATACTAAGACCCTTTGCCTGCTATGCACGCAGCACCCTCAGAACCTTCACGGCTGATGTCCCCGTCCTCCTGGAACACTTATTAATTTATGGATCTTGAATGTATCATATTTTTTTTTTCTTTTTAGCTCTCAGCCTTTGATGGGCTAATCCACCTGTTTTGAATGTCTTTCTCTTGCTTCAGTTGACAGACTTAATTCAGTGTCATCTCCTGCAGAAAATCCTCAAGTCAACTCATTATTCTAGGTGCCCTTTTTTCTTCCACCTTGGATCATCACCTTTCATTATAGTCAATAAATTTTATAGAAAATATATTTTCTTTTTTCTCATCTATAATGCAAAAAGGACCTTTTTAGCTCAGGTTATAGCATATGGCCTAGAGTATAGCTTGCACACTATAAAGATTTATTAAACTGAACCCTCACTATTTTTCTGTGTATATTCTCTCTCTCTCTCTCTCTCTCTCCCCCCCACACACACACATTCTTCTTCATCTCTTCACCATTCTTACACTGTGAAACAGACATAAAGACATGTCCTGTACCCAGATCATTGCTGTTCCTCCTGAGCCTGGAAGCACTGAGATGGAATATCATCTTTCTCTATATCCTGTGTGTGTTTTTATTAACCATCTTTTTTATACTGCCCAACAGCATTATATAGTAACAACTGTACCTTTAAGATATCAATCTCTTCACATCTAATTGCATCAAAGCAAGCATAGTTATAGAGCAGCTCGACACATAAAAAGAAAAAGATGTATCTGGCTGATACTTTCACTTGAAGATATTTCCTTATGAGGATATTTGTGGCCTCCTAAAAATTTCTCTCCATTCTTTTCCGCTTCTTTACTAGTCATATTTTTGTCATTTTATTCAAAGGCATTTATCTAGATCCAACATTGATTCTGCTTCTGCAGAAATTAATAATTCTCAGGGTAGAAACTTAACATGCTACTCTTTGAGTTAAAAGTGCCTACATTTTGGTGGTAGGATAGCCTCGGATGGCAGCTTTGGGCTTATAACAGGCCTGGTGTAGACCACAGAATCCACCACAATATGTGGCAATTCAACTTGTGACCCCGCCGTCAGGTTATATTGACTTGGAATTCTTCTAGCTTTTAAACTCTCCAAATGTGACTGATGCAATTTCCTGCATCTCTCTATGCACTCTGGGGTGTGCAGTGGACCTCATGCTACCTGCTTACCAATGCCATCCCTGTGGTGTGCCTGGCAGTAGAAGCTATGGAAAACCTCATGACCAACACTATTTTGCTGCAAACTCCAAAATTAATTTCACTGTAGGATTCTTTATTCCCCTGGCATGAGGAACTAGAGGGATACTTGGTAAGGGTTTCCAGTAATGTGTTTTTTCTTGACCTGTGTGTTGGTGATGGTGGTGGTGGGGATATATTCATATTATAAAAGCTCACAAAGGTCTGTGCTTTTTTTTTTCCCTGTATAAAGCATACTTCAATAACAAGATATTTTATTTATTTTTTAAAGATTTATTTATTTATACATACAAGAATTGGGGTTCAGGCCAGAGATGCAGGGGCTGAGAGGATTCACGAGAGACAGATAGGGGAGCAGAACAGGCAGATTTGCTGAAATACGCTGCTGAGAGGAGCAGCGGGTGAGATAGGAGAGGTCTGCTGCACCATGTCGGTCAGCTCCCTGGCCTGGGTTCTATTTCATGCTGCAGTAGAGGCCCCAATAACAAGATATTTAAAAGCTATGCTCTTCAAAAACAATGTATACATTAATCAATCTAAGACGCTTTGCTTAGACATGGTAATATTTCATTACATAGTGTATTATGTAAAGAATAGGCTTTAAGAGGGCCAACTCCGCTCCTGACTCTCTGTTTCCTTCTCTCTTTTGCTGTTTCCCCAACTGCTAAATGGAA
This sequence comes from Talpa europaea, assembly GCF_964194135.1. Lineage (NCBI taxonomy): Eukaryota > Metazoa > Chordata > Mammalia > Eulipotyphla > Talpidae > Talpa > Talpa europaea. The sequence goes on from NC_140073.1 coordinate 69,400,640, forward strand.
AAAAATATTGCCTACATAATAGGTTAATTGAAATAAATGAATTGAATAAATAATAGAAAAACACTTAACACAAGATAGAGCCAATGTCTGGCAGCTACTATTATTAATAACAGCAATGCAGTAGGTGAAGTAGAAGTGGATACAAAAAGATGAGAGGCTTTTCTGAAGTGGCTGAAGTGTGGTTGCACAGTGATATCAAGCTTGTAAGGAGGAAGGAAGGCAGGAAATAAATACCAGTGAAGTCTTTATTACTATCTACAAGAAGAAGAAGTGAAATGCATCTAAGAATTTCAGTGGAAACCACAGAGTCCCTGTGAAGACTGGTCTTGTGTAAAGCAGATCTCAGTGCTTGTTTGCCAACGCTCAGCCTGCAACATGTCCTGATTTTCCTTAGTGTATTCATTACCAGACCGTTGCCTCTGAAATGGAGAGCATGTTGGTCTAACACATATAACCTTGGTGTGTGTACAGCATGCATAGAACACAGCAATGATTACAGGCTCTCACATTCATGATAAATTAATCATACTATATCCTCCTGTATCACAATGGCTTGAAACAGTATGATTGCCGTGGATTCTTGGATATATTGTTGTATGTATTGGAATCTGATTTCCATGTTATTTGAAATACATAAGCCAATGCCTCTTGATGTGTTGGATTTTGTTTTTGGGATAAATTGGATTTGTATCTTCAAATCCACCTATTAATTGGAGGAAATTACCTAATGCCTATAAGCCACACTATTTTTCATCTATAGATTGGGAAGAAAAATAATGACATGAGTGATTTGGTGGAGATTAATGGCATATCACTTATAAAGCCGTATCTAGAAAGTAGTAGGGAAGAAAGTATTTATGCTTTTTAGCTTAATAATTGATTAGGTGGAATTTTCCATCAATATACAGGAAACAAAACTTTCTTCAGAAGATATTATTGTTTGTATGTGAAAGATTTTTTTTTAAAATTTTGTATAAACAACAATAGTCTTTTAGTATAATTATTTCTCTTTTTAATTGAACTTTTTTATTTTCTTACATCATTGTTCATTTTTGTGCAAGATTTGATTTCTCCCCTCAGGTGTCGTCCCCGTAATCTCCCATCATCACATCACCCATCACTCCTCACCATAGATCTCTGTGCTCTTCCTTCACCTGTTTTGACCCTTCTTCTCCATCCTGCCCTGCTGTATGCCTCAGATACACAGTTTGCCTGAAAGTTTTATCTTTTTTTCCTGACCCTTTGCACAGTTTCCATATATTCCTCCTGTAAGTAAAAGCATCTGATATTTTTCTTTTTCCTTTTGACTTATTTCACTGAACATAATCCCTTCCAGCTCTATCCATGTTGCTGCAGACATCATGAACTTACCTTTTTGATTGCTGAGTAATATTCCATTGTGTATATATGTCACATCTTCTTGATCCACTTATCTGTTTTTTGGCATTTAGGTTATTTTCATATCTTAGCTATTGCAAATAGCAATAAACACAGATGTGCAGATTTCCTTTCAAATGAATATTTTTGCGTCCTTTGGGTAGGTTCCTAGGAGTGGAATCACCCACACAGCTTTCTATTGTGGTTATACGGGTTTGCATTCCCACCAATAGTGTAAAAGGGTTCTTTTTTCTCCACATCCTTACCAACATTTGTTGCCAGTTTTGTGGCAGGCTTTATAAATAAAGATCAAATTAGTACATTTCTCATTTTCCTAGAAGGTAAGGAGTGATTATGGGTGTGACAGAGATAAAGCATCTGTCCCTGAATGAAGGAGATTAGAAGAATATAGATATATTCTAGCTACATGAAAATAAGTTTTGATTAAGAGGGTCTTAAGACTGAAACATAAAAACTTTTCTTTTTATACTCTTTATATTTAAAATAAAAGCAAGAGGAAATGATAAAATTAGGGTGAGAAAGTCAAAAATGTTTTACATTTTTCTGACAAAGTGAATTTTAATGTTTAAAATATAAGCAAGGTGTGTGTGTGTGCATTTATTCATGGGGAAAATTGAATGAAGAGTCAATAAAATATTAAGGGATAAATGAAAGGTTTTTTTGATGGAATGATGCACTTTAGAGAACAAAATATGGATGTACATACAGAGGAAGGATATCAAAGTTTAGAATAAAAGAGATCTTCAAAGAAAGTGGTCAAATCAAAATAATGATTCAAATATTGCATACCTCTATATAATGGTCATATAAGACAAATATACAGTTAGTATTATAGTCAATGGTAAAAAAACAAAACAAAACAAAACAAAACTGAAGACTTTTCCTATAAAATCAAATACAAGGCAAGGACGACCACATTCACGGCTACTATTCAATATAGTACTAGAAGTCTCAGCCATGAAAGACATAAAAGGACACATGCTGGGAACAATAAGTAAAACTACCACTATCTGTAGAGGACATGAAAATATATAGAGAAAACCCTAAGGACACTATAGAAAAACTACTTGAAAAAATGAATTAGTAAAGTGACAGGCTACAAAATCAATGTACAAAAATCTCTTGTATTCCTAATACACAAACAACAAACTAGGAGAGAAAGAAATCGATAAAACAATTGCAGCAAAATAAATACCTAGGAGTCAACACAAATAAGGAGGTGAAAAAAATGTAAAATGAAAACTGTAAGACATCGTTAAAAGAAGGGCCTCCTTGGTGGTGCAAGGGGTTAAGACATAGCACTATGAAGCTATCTGTAACCACTACAGCACTGGTTCAATTCCCAGCCAGGGAGCAACCCACATGGCGTAGCAGACCTCTCCTGTCCCGCCCACTGCTCCCCTCAGCAGTGTATTTCAGTCAGTCTGCCTGTTCTGCTCCCCACTCTGCCTCTGGTGAATCCTCTCAAACCACCCACCCCCACCTTCTGGCCTATTTCCCAGTTCTTGTATACATAAATAAATAAATCTTAAAAAAAAAAAAAAGAAATTGAAGAAGACTCAAAAAAAGGAAAGAGCAGAACAGGGATCTCTGCGTCTGGAACCCATCTAGACTGTGTGGAACTGGGAAAGGGCTGTCTCCACAGCCAGAGGTGAGCTGAAAGCCCCTGCAAGCCAGAACCTCTCTGGCCACCAGCCTGCTTGCAGAGGGGCATCCAGCCACTGCCGGGGCAGACCGCGGCACAGGGAAGTGTGCTCCAGACTTGACAATTTAGAACAGGGATCTTTGCTTCTGGAATCCACCAAGACTGTGTGGAACTGGGAAAGGGATGTCCCCATAGCCAGAGGCGAGCTGAATAGCCCCCGCAAGGCAGGTCCTGCCTCGCAGAGAGTCGGAGCCCAGAGGGAGGTCCAGTGATTTGGAGCCCAGCTAGCAATCCAGCCAACGCCAGGGCACTCAGTGGGCCCTCAAGATCCACATCTGGAATTAAACAAATGCAGAAGAAGGAGATTTTTCTGGGACAGCGACCATTAACATATCCATAGTACCACTGCCCTACTGGACTTCTGACATAACTGTATTGGACTTGATTGGACCACCAGTTTGCAACATCCCAGAAAGAGCACAACAAAGAGATGCCGGCCAGTACCAGAGATGCAGTGTCCCAATGCATAGGACAAATTAGAAAACAAGCAGCAGGGAGAAGAAAAATTACAAGCAACCAAGCACGTCCCCAGGGAAAAGACACACCACAAAAAGAAAATCAAACACCAGACGGCAACACCAGTGACGTAGAGGGAATTATGAGTCATCCCCATAGAGAATTTAAAGTCACTATGATTAAAAAACTGAAAGAAGTTGAAAATGATATGGGAAAAATAATCAATGATCAGAAGAATGAAATTGAGTCCCTAAAGAGGGAAGTGAAAGAAATGCAGGAGATCAAAAGATTAATGGAGAAGCTAAAGAACTCTGGGAAAAGCAATGAAAGCAGGGCCTCCCTGGTGGCGCAGCGGCTGAGCGCTGGCTTGCGAAGCTGCCCGCAGCCTCTGCAGCGCTGGTTCGATCCCAGGCTGCTCCCCGGCCACTGCAGGAGGGTCCCACATGGCGCGCAGACCTCTCCTGCCGCCCGCTGCTCCCCTCAGCAGTGTACTTCGGTCCTTCTGCCTGCTCTGCTCCCTGCTCTGGCTCTGGTGAATTCCCTCACCCTCCCGCGCTTCTGACTGTACCCAGTGCATGTATAAATAAATAAGTAAATAAATAAATCTTAAAAAAAAAAAGGCAGTGAAAGCAGAATAGATGAAATTAAAGAACGAATAAGTACTCTTGAAGACAGAAATAAACAGAAAGAGAAGTACGAAGGAAAAAGAATGAAGAAAGACTTCGGGAACTATCTGATTCTGTGAGGAAAGGAAATATAAGAGTTATAGGAATCCCAGAAGGAGAGGAGAGGGGCAGAGAAACAGAGAAAATGTTCAAGGAAATCATTGAAGAGAACTTACCAAACATGAAGAAGGAGCTGAAAATAGACATACAAGAAACAAGAAGAACACCAAACTTCCATGATGAAAGGAAAAATACAGCAAGACACATAATAGTAAAGCTCCCAAGAATCCAGGACAAGGAAAAAATAATGAAGCTGACAAGAGGGAAGAAACAGATAACATACAAAGGAAAACCAATCCGGCTGACATCAGACTTTTCCGAAGAAACACTACGGGCAAGGAGAGAGTGGAGGGACATAGTCAACAGACTTCAAGAAAACAGATGCCAACCAAGAATACTCTATCCTGCAAAGCTCTCCTTCCTCTATGAAGAAAGAATAAGGACCTTCCCAGACAAACAGAAACTCTGGAATTTCATTAAGGCTAAACCCCAACTCCAAAAAATACTACAAGGAGCCCTAAAGCCAGAACCAACAGAGGGATGAATAAGAATGAAACACGACCCCCCAAAAATTATTAAAAAAATAAATAAAATCAGAGAAAAGACAAAAAAATGGCAAATACAGACATTAACATGTCAATATTAACCCTAAATGTAAACAGATTAAACTCTTCAATAATAAGACGCAGCGTCGCAAGCTGGATTAAGAAACAAAACCCAACCTTCTGCTGTCTCCAGGAAACACATTTAACTACAAAAGATAAAAATAGACTGAAAGTCGAAGGATGGAAAACAATCCTACAAGCAAATGGACCAAAAAAGAAAGCAGGAACAGCTATCCTTATATCAGATAAAACAGATTTCAACCTCAAAAAGGTAAAAAGAGACCCAGGTGGTCACTACATTATAATCAAGGGGACAACACGAAGCCGTAACACTCATTAACACGTACTCACTGTAGGGCAAATGGATTTTCAGGCTTTTCTGCCCTCCCACCATTAGGATGGCCCTGCCTGATGGGGCACCTGCAGTTGTTATATTGTTATAGTTTTGTCCTTTACTTATGTGGGTCATGGGAGGGATATTGAGATATTAGCCAAGAGAAGCAGAGGCTGGAGAGAGGCAGGAGAGAGAAGGGGAGAAAGAAGCCAGAAAAGCCCAGAGTGAAGACTTGCTAGGGGCTTGCAGGCCTGCCAGCCTCCTGGCCCCCCGGCACCCCAGCCTGCTGTATACCTGGTTGCTGCTCTATATGTAACAGCTCAATAAAAAGAGAGTCACCGAGAGAAGCAGAATCAGGAGAGAGGCAGGAAGAGAGGAGAGAGAGAAGCTAGAGAAGCCCAGAGCGAAGACTTTCTGGCGGCTTGGAGGCCTCCCTGCCTCCTGGCCTCCTGGCACTCCTACCTGCCATGTACCTGGTTGCTGTGATGCAGGTAAAGCTCAATAAAAGCCTGAGAAAGCCACTGAGGGCTCCAGGACTCCTCCTTCACCCGTCTGCCAGATCATAGATAAACTGCTCAGTGGTCATCCTGCCACTACACTCACCAAATGAAGGAGCACCAAAATATATCAGACAAAGATTATCATCTCTGAAAACAGACATCAGAGAAAACACATATGTAGTAGGAGACTTCAACACACCACTATCAACAATGGATAGATCAATGAGACAAAAAATAAGTAAGGACGTTAAAGCTCTAAATAAGTGTCTAGAGCTCATGGGCTTAACAGGCATCTATAGAACACTAAACCCAAAAAAATCTGAGTACACATTTTTCTCAAGCACACATGGATCATTCTCCAGGATCAATCACATACTGGGACACAAGACAAACATCAACAGATACACCAAGATTGAAATCATACCAACCATCTTCTCTGACCATGAAGGCATCAAACTAGAAATAAACCATAAAAAGAAGGCAAGGAACTCTTCTACTTCATGGAGATTGAAACTACTGGAAGACCACTGGACTAATGAGAACAAAGAAGAAATTAAAAAATACTTTGAGTTGTATGACAAGGAGGACAGCAATTTCCTAAATGTATGGGATTCAGCAAAAGCAGTAATAAGAGAAAAATATTTAACAATAGAGGCTTACATCAAGAAACAAGAAAGAACTCAAAGAAACAACCTAATCACACATCTCAAAAAACTAGAAAAAGAACAACAAAAAAACCTAAAAACAGTATAATAAAGGAAATAATAAAAATCAAAGCAGAAATAAATGAAATAGTGGGGCCTCCTTGGCAGTGCAGGCAGTTGAGCGCCGCATTGTGAAGCTGTCTGCAGCCTCTGCACTGGGGGTTCGATCCCAGCCGCCTGGGGAGAAACCCACATGGCGCAGCAGACCTCTCCTGTCTTGCCCGCTGCTCCCCTCAGCAGTGTATTTAAGTCAATCTTCCTGTTCTGTTCCCCACTGTCTCTGGTGAATCCTCTCACTCCCCGCACCTCTGGCCTGTATTCCCGTTCTTGTATGCATAAATAAATGATTTTTTTAAAAAAGTACCAAACACAATCATTATCAATGTCTTAATACATCGTGCCAGCTGTTTTCCGTGTCTATTTCATTTTGTATGCTCAGTCTCTCTCTGAAGCAGTCACTATGATTATCCTTACATTGCAAAAGAGGAATCGTACCTGTTAAGGTTGAGAGATTTTTTCAAATTCACAGAGCTTGTAAGTGACAGATCTAAGAGTCAAACTCAGACTGTCTGATCCAGAAGGTGTGCTAGAAGGGGCTCCAAATACTGTCACACTCACAGCTTGCTTTTGCCCCAGCATCTTGACACCAAGTTTCTGGGTCTACAGCCAGAAACCTGGGTCTACAGGTTTCTCCCCCACCTTAGTATTACCTCTTTCATGAATTCAATCTCACTATAGTTCCCAGTCCACCCCCAATTTCATATTCCACACAGAAATAGAGAAAGAATCTGATATATTAAACCAAAAATATGTAAAGGTTAGTGACCTTGTCTGAGGAGATAATCAATACCTCTCAGAGTGGTTTTCTTCTTCTTTCTCCATCGCCCACCCCTCCCACCCATGTTTCCATCCAGAAGCTCTCTCTTCTGAGTCATCTCCTAGTTTTGCCTACTTCTGAGTACAAATAGACCCATCACTTCCCTGTATGCAATATTTTCCTAACCACCTTGCTTTTGTAGTATTCATGCAGACGTCTATAGTATTCTCCCTTAAACTGTGTCAAATGGGCTGCATAATTGCAGAAAAGTTCAGAATTGGAATTACCTTAGTGTTTGAAAATCATGAGATAGGTTTTCTTTTAACACACTCCAAAACTCAAGCTTCTCACTCATTCAGATTGACCTCTCCACCCCATGAATGATTTGACAGAGCAATGAAGTTGTCTTCTGCTACAAGCATGACAGGAGGTGTGGGGGTGGGGGGGCGTGTGCAGAGGTTGTTCCACGTTCAAAACATTTCCTCATTGTATTCTGAATTCAGAACTTTCCTTCAAAGTCAGGAAGGTGAGTTATTTGGAAGGCTTTGGATACCCTGTTCACAATAATTTCTTGCTCCACTTTGAAAGGATATATTTATTGGTACAAGAGTTTCTTGTATTTTATAGTAGGGTTTTCAGAAGATTCTTATATAACATTTCAAAATGACAGTGAGAGTAAGGAGAGAAAGTTTGTCCATCTGGGTGGTAATGCACTTGGGTGCACATTTACAGTGAAGCCACTAAATTATGTTTACTGATATTTTCTTTAGGGTATTTTCATTAAGCAAAATTATGGGGAGTTTTCACTCTTCTATATAGGATTGACACATGTTAATTTAAGGAAAAGTTGTATAGAAGAGACATTCTTGTTTCTTGATTCCAAAACAGGCTGTGGAATCATCTCTTTCCAAATATTTGAAAGACTACCTCTGTGAATACTCTGAACATGGTGGTTTTAGGGTGATTGACTAAAAATTGTTTTTTCTATTTCAGCCATGGTAATTGGTCCACAATATATGTTTTATTACTTTTACTAATTTATTTTTAAGAAGATATTATTCCATTAAATCAAGTGTTTTCAGGTTTAACTTATCTGAAAAGAATAAAAAATAATATTTTATAATCCATTTAATTTATTCAATTTTTTTTAAGATTTGTTTATTTATGCACACAAGAACTGGGGTCCAAGTCAGAGGTACAGGGGGTGAGAGGATTCACCAGAGACAGAGTGGGGAGCAGAACAGGCAGACTGACTGAAAAACACTGCTGAGGGGAGCAGCAGGCAAGACAGGAAAGGCCTGCTGCGCCATTTGGTTAGTTCCCTGGCTGGGGATGGAACCCTTGTTGCAGTGGCTGTGGTGTCACAGTGGCTGTGGATAGCTTCATAGTGCTGCAATGTAACCCTTTGTGCCACCAGGGAGGCCCTTTATTCAGGTTTTTGGTAATATCTTATATCTTCAATTTGTGTACTTGATTTTGCTTCATGACATGTACTTTATATTTTCCTTGAGCTCTTGTATACCTACTTTAAGATATCTTTTGAAAATGTTAATTGTTTCATTATACTCTTATGCCGTGCAAATTTTCTTAACATAATTTTAATTGATTTATCAGCAATCATCTTGTCCATCCCTGGGACCACAATTAATTACTTTCTTTTTGTATTCAAGTAGCTATAATTTCCATTCCCACAGCAAACAGAGGATATTCATAGAAACAGATAAAATGTCCTGTCACTTGGAAATATAGGCAGGAAGGAAACGAGGATAAGTCCTATAATTGAAAGTGCATGGGTTCTGAAGTCAAATTATTCTTTTTTTTTAATCTTTATTTATCCATGCATACAAGAACTGGGGTGTAGGTCAGAGGTGTGGGGGTAAGAAGATTCACCAGAGACAGAGTAGGGAACAGAACAGGTGGATCGACTAAAATACACTGTTGAGGGGAGCAGTGGGTGAGACAGGAGACGTCTGCTATGCATGTGGTAGCTCCCAGGTCGGGGTTGAACTCATGTTGCAGTGCCTGCCGATAGCCTCACAGGTTGTGCCTTACCCCCTGGTGCCACCAGAGAGGCCCAGAGTCAAATAATTCTTAAAGCAAAGTTTTCTTGTGAATGTAATTAACATCCCTAAGCCTCACTTCCCCCTTTAGTTAAGTGAGAATAATGGATTCAGGATTATTATGATAATTAAATCAGGCAATACTTGTTATGAATGACTAACCCCAGTATTAACATGGGTGATAAATTGCCCAGTAGGAAAAATAATAATCATGAAAAATATGTACATGTATATTACATATAAAATATTGATGATCACTGCAAATAAAAGTGTGAAAAAGACACAATTCCTGTTCTCAATTAATAATTGGTTAACACCGGTAATTAAACATTATTTCTTGCTAATAATTTATTGGTAATAATTTTACCGTAAAGTAAAAAGGATCTATGTGTATAGAAATAATAACTATATCTGTCTGCATTCTGAGACTTAATATTTTTGTGAAGAAGATGACATCGGCACTGAACAAAAATTATATGATTCATTAAAAAGGAGACACAGGGCTCATTAGAGGCAAAGAGGACAAGATAAGCCACTGAATAATCATGAACAGCATAGAATATTTTCAACAGTTATAGAGTTTACCACTGTTAAAGCATAAATTGCAAATAGCGAACAGTGGGAGGAAAGCTGGTGATGGAAGGCCTTGCAGGCCATGCCTGAGTGCTAGAAGTTACCTTGTATAAATCACTGAGAACTTGCTAATAAAGAATCTCAAGGAACAGTTCTCTTGCCCACCTGTGTCTGTACAGGTACCTCCCTTTTTTCTTTCTCCTTTTCCTAATAAGCCTGTCTTTTTAAAATTTAAAAAAAAAAAGAATCTCAAGGAAAGAAATAGAATATTTTTGTGGGTGAAAATTCAGAGAGGTAAGAATTATGAAGTCTTACAAAATATTTTGAATATGATGTTGAAATAAGGGTAGTACTTTTCTTTTTTCTCTAAATATATCAATTATTGTGGGTATCAGTAGATGATACCATAAAACTTTTTTTTTTTTTTTTTTTTTTTGTGGGACCCTCGCCAGCGGCCGGGGAACGAACCGTCGCTGCAGAGGCTGTGGACAGCTTCGCAGCCCAGCGCTCAACCGCTGCACCACCAGGGGAGGCCCAATACCATAAAACTTTTTGAGGATTGTCAGTTCTTTGCAGTTAAAAAATTGAAATTGATTTAAATTGAACAAAGTCTCAAATTAACTATGCTGAATTCATTAACAATAGCAAATATTTATGGCTTATTCTCTCTTGTATCAGCATACTATTAAGTACAATCTCTCATTTCTACTTTTACATTATATGTGACAATTATCCTTGTAAATCTGAATACAGAATAGTAGTTCAAAATGAAGTTGAAAGACAAAATCTCCCATACTGATCATAGTATTTAGATTATGCAAATATCTTTCTTGTGTGTAAGAACTCTGGGCAGAATAATTAAAATTTGTTGAATATTTTGTAGTAAATTGGTCTTCATCTGGCAATCAATGGACACATTTTCATTTGCTTTTGTTAATGGAGAGAACAGAGTAAGTGTTATGGAAAGTGGAAATAGAAAGGAAAAAGGCCTACTATTGTTTCACAATCACAAAGTACCTAGTATCATTATCTTTATGTTGAAAGAAGAAAATGAGCTTTTTCAAATTTGTACCAATTGCCAAAGTTATTCAGATATTTGAGTTCAGCTTTAAATTCAGGTATTTCTGATTCCCAATATCTAACTACTCAGTCATCTGAATGGGCATAAATTACAATTATGGTACATAAATGCTCTGCCTCTAGGGTAATAGCTAGTTTTCCTTTGTGGTCCAAATGTAGTCTTAGAGAAAAGGAAAGTCAATTTTATTTCATGTTAAAGTCAGTTTTCTGTTACAAAGCCATAAATACTAGTACATTGGGCAAATTAGGAAAATCATATCTTAATATCTTCCCCCAAATTTCGTTGGCCAAAATTCACTTACCCCAGAGAGGCCTTTCTTAAACTACATTATTCAAATATTATGTACATTTGATTTGACAAACTTTGCCCAAGTTTAATTTTTTTGTTACAAATTTTGAAGAGGATATATTCATCAAATTTAAATTGCCTATCATTGTGATTTTATGACTCCCATTATAACTTCATCCAAGAAGGTCACTGAATTTTTACAAGAAGGAAAATCCAAATTCCACAGAGTACGCACAAAGTATTCCTAGACTTTATTTTCCCAAAAGGAATTGTAGATGATACCTTCACAAAATCATTTTTAACAAATGAGATGTTTTCTAATAAACATTTAATTTTTTTTCAATTAGTAAAACTTTCACTAAAACACCTTTTGATATTATTGATTATGTATAGTGAATTTCTAAAAGCATTCTTCCTTGAGCTTATGTCCAAGGAATCATGGTAAGAGAAGAAATTAGAGACATAGCCTGTTCTGATTATTATTATTGTGAATTACCACATATTTGACTGTTCATATAAGCTATTACAAATTTTAGATATACAGCAGTTGCAAAAATCCAGAATATTCCTATATAAATCACATGTGAACTTCCTTGTTAACCTCCCGTACCATGCCATGTAAGTCACAACTGTATTTGATATTAAGACAAAATTATTTATTAAAGTTCATACCTTATTTGGATTTCATTAATTATTTTAAAGTGAGGTGATGAAAGTTTCATTTGGGTAGGTCTCTATTGAATAAGACCTTTTTATTTTATTTTTATTATTTTTTATTTTTTTTTAAAGATTTATTTATTTATACAAGCACTGGGTACAGTCAGAAGCACGGGAGGGTGAGAGAATTCACCAGAGCCAGAGCAGGGAGCAGAGCAGGCAGGAGGACCGAAGTACACTGCTGAGGGGAGCAGCGGGCGGCAGGAGAGGTCTGCGCACCATGTGGGACCCTCCTCCGGTGGCCGGGGAGCAGCTGGAGATCGAACCGGCACTGCAGAGGCTGCGGGCAGCTTCGCAACCCAGCTCTCAACCGCTAACCCCACCAGGGAGGCTTAAGCATACCCTAGTACTAGACCCTATCATGGGTTTATTGGAGAAACTGCTGGAGTTCTTTAGGAATACAGATCAGAGGGGCCTCCCTTGTGGCACAAGGGGTTAAGCACAACAGTGTGAAGCTATCCACAGCCTCTGCAGCATGAGTTTGATCCCTGGCCTGTCAGGGAGCTAACCCACGTGGCGCAGCAGACTTCTCCTGTCTTGCCTGCTGCTCCCCTCAGCAGTGTATTTCAGTCAGTCTAACTATACTGCTCCCTATTCTGTCTCTGGTGAATCCTCTCACCCACCACCCTGCACCTCTGACCTGTACCCCAGTTCTTGTATGCATAAGTAAATACATCTTAAAAAAAAAAAAGTACAGAACAGACAAAAACAGAATGCAAAACAAGACTCAAAAAGAAGCAGTAGGGAACTCTTAACATCATGACCATTATGTCTTCCCTCTTAATTCAAGACTCAACTCCGGCACATATCTGGCTTTTCTCTTTCCGTGCCCAAACTAAAAGATGTACCCCTCTTTTCTAGCTACTGACTTGTATCCCTTTTTCTTCCTCTTACTGACCACCTTTCTCCTCTGCTTCTCAGCTTCTCCCATGCAGGAACGCCAGCTCTGTGACTAGGGAACTCCCGTAAGCCTCAGTCTTGTCTTCTAGCATTTCTTCTACCCTTTACTTTAAATGAAATCTTTAAAAAGATTTTATTGAGATAACATTAGTTCACATCATTGTACCTTGGAGTTATGAGCACCCCCATTCAGGCATTGCTGCTCTAGCGCTCCCACCGCCAAAGCGCCCAGAGTCCACCACCATAGTCCTTTGTGTTTCCTCCCAACTTTGTTCTCCTCATTTTCAAGGGATAGTTGTTGAGTTTGACACTATCTAAGTCTTTGTTTGGCTTGTCTATATTCCACATATGAAAGACAACACTCGTATTCATCTTTCTCCTTCTGGCTTATTTCCCTTAGTAAAATCTCTTTTAGCTCCATGTGAACCTGGATTCCAGTGGTGCCAGAGGCCCTGAGGACATGCTGGCTTTGTTTGCTCTTAGGTGCACAGCCTCAGCACTGCTTGCCAGGTTTGATTGCTCCAGCCAGTTTTGATTGCCAGAGTCCTTGGGATTCTGACAGGTGGCAGAAGTGGTAGAACTATCCTTGCACCAGCCACCCAGCTACACTGCTTGTAGGAAGCTGCCCAGGCTGCTTTGAAAGCAGAGGCAGCAGGAGTGGTGGAAGTTTCCCAGCCTGCTGACCTTAACAGCAAGATAGCGTGTGGGCCTCCAGCAACCATCCCAAAATGTGCTGGGCAGAGCCCAGGCTGGTACAGTGACACCAGGGATGGTTGCCTCACCACAGAACTGGTCAACCCTGGAGATCCAGCAGTGGAGGCATCCCCAAGTTCTGCAGTGCCTTGTCCAGGGCTTCAGAGAGGAGCATTGGGCCCCACTGGAGCGTTCAGGTGTTGCTGCTCCTGGAGCCGCGGGTAGACAGGCCCACATCATGAGAGGCCAACATGGTGGTCTCCCAGCCCCAGCCCACCCTGCAGTCCTCTTAACTGGTATACCCCTACTGCTGCATGATCCCCTGAATTATTAAACCTGGCCCCGATGAGAAGAACAATGTGCAACATGACTCCAGCCCCTCTGAGACCAACTCTGGCACACAAGACTGCCCTAGGCTGAGTGCAGGCCAAGTTTAGGGAGGCTCTCAGATTTTCTCTTTATTATCTGGTGCCAAGATTGTAAATGGACCAATCAGGTTTGAGTTCTCCAGCTTTCAGTGGAGTACTTGAGCTCATTATGCAGATTGCAGCCCTGGAAAAAATCCCACTGGTCATGATGTATGATCCTTTTAATGCATTATTGAATTAGGCTTATTATGATTTTGTTGTGTTTTTTTCTTTTTTGTATCTGTGTTCATTGGGGATACTGATCTGTAGTTTTCTATTTTTTTTTTTTTTTGTGACGTCCTCTTGTGCTTTTGTTAGCAGGGTAATATTGGCCTCATAAAATAAGTTTGGGAACATTCCCTCTTTTTAATTTTTTACAAGAGTTTTAGAATATTGAATGTTAGTCTTTGAGTATTTGGTAGAACTCCCTTTTAAAACCATCTGATTCTGGGCTTTTGATTTTTGGTAGTCTTTTGATTACTGTTCAAACATTTTGATTGTAATTTCTTTGTTCATATTTTCAATTTCTTAGAATTTGTCCATTTCTTCAGGATTTTCCAACTTGTTGGCATGATATGTTTATAGTAGCCCCATAATCCTCTGACTTCTTGAGATGCCTTTTGTAATGTGACCTCTTTCATTTCTGATTCTATTTATTAAAATTTTACCATTTTCCTTAGTGAAAATGGCCAGTGAGGAGCCTATTTTTTCCCCAAAGAACCAGCTTTTCATTTCTTTGATGTTTTGACCTGTCTTCTGACTTCCATGTCATTAATTTCCAGTCTAATTTTTATTATTTTCTTCCTCCTACTATCTATTAGTTTTATTTGCTCCTCTTTTCTACTTCATTAAGATGTAATATTAGATAATTTGTATGAATTATTTTTTTAAAGATTTATTTACTTATTTATACAAGCACTGGATACAGTCAGAAGCGCGGGAGGGTGAGAGAATTCACCAGAGTCAGAGCAGGGAGCAGAGCAGGCAGAAGGACCGAAGTACACTACTGAGGGGAGCAGCGGGTGGCAGGAGAGGTCTGTCGCGCCATGTGGGACCCTCCTCGGGTGGCCGGGGAGCAGCCGGGGATCTAACCGGCGCTGCAGAGGCTGCGGGCAGCTTCGCAAGCCGGCGCTCAACCGCTGCGCCACCGGGGAGGCCCTGATTTCAGTTTTTTTAATGATAAGAGTATTTCTTTGCCCTCCTTTTCTATATTGTTTTCTTTGAAAGGTAGTTATTAAGCAGAGTCCTCGCTTTAAGAGGATTTATGGTACACAGAAGATTACAGATAATGTAGACAAAGTTGGAAACTTGATATACAGATTAATGTCTTACATTTTATATGTAATGAGAATAAGATTAGACAGGTTAATTAAATCTAATATGACAAAGCTTTTATGAAGTAAAGTGATAATTCTAAGTTTGTTTGACTCCAAACTCATTTTTACCATCACCTTCTTACAAAGAAAATGTTGAAAAAGTTTACTTTTTCTTTCAAGTAAGTTGCTTGATTTGGATTGTGCCCAAATTTGCTAATTCCCTGGCACTCGTTTAGTTTTCCAGATGGCTCTGGGGTGTTGTGGGATACCCAGAGCTAAGACAGCAATCCCACACTGCACACAGGTGCTCCACTCTCCTTGGCAGACTGCACACACCCAGCTGCTACGTGAGGGAAGCTTGGGATACTGAGACCTTTCCTGCAGCCAGACGTGCTCCTGTGCCTCAACGCAATCATGCCTTCTATGTAAGTCCCAGAACAAACTTGCTGGTTATAGAAGCTGCCTCAAGAAGTGAAAATAAGGGCTTCCCTGGTGGTGCAGAGGGTTAAGTTGCAGGCTATGAAGCTATCCATAGCTACTGTAGCACTGGTTTGATCCCCAGCTCGGGAGCTGACCCACATGGTGTAGCAGACCTCTCCTGTCTTGCCCTCTGCTCCCCTCAGCAGTGTACATCAGTAGATCTGCCTGTTCTGTTCTGCACTCTGTCTCTGGTGAATCCTCTCACCACCACCCCCCATGCCTCTGGCCTACACCCCAGCTCTTGTATGCATAAATAAATAAATCTTTAAAAAAAAGTGAAAATGAGTAACACTGTTTGAAACATTAGGCATATTTTCTATCATGCCTATAAATCTTCCATTAGCACTTGAAGCAGACACTGGCCATGTGGATTTTGATGTTTCTCAAGAAAGCAACAAACAGAACTGAAAAGGGATGCATAGTTTAGACAATAAGCAGTGCCTCTGAAAATAAGTGTTATTATTTTAGGTAAGTTTATGACTTGAATGCATGGAGAACAAAGAATAAATGAGAGGAGAATGCTTAGGGAAATATGTGGTTGAGAAGAAGAACAAGGGGCTATACAGAATTGTATAAATAAATAAGTAAATAAATAAATAAATAAATAAAGTATGAGGGGTAAGTTTCTGGGTTTTTCTTCTAAGTATTATGAGTGGAAGCTAATCATTTACTTTAGAGCATGAGATTGATTATACCCACTCTTAAAACAAAAGAAAATTAACATTGGTATAGAGCCAAGAGAGAGACAGAGACAGAGAGAGGCAGAGAGAGAGGAGAGGAGAAAAGGAAACATTTAGATAAACTCAAGAGGACTGATGATGTTGAGGCTGAATGATTTTTAATAAAAAATACACAATGAAATGAAATAAAACAAAGCAAAATGAAGCATAATACAATGTTTTCAAGTTAAAGTGATAGTATTTGACAGTGATAGTATATAAAAAGTTTGTATTCAGAGTGAGAAAGTGTATCTCTATATATTATTAGGATATGGCATCTTTATGTTTTCATTTATACTATTTTTTTTACAATGTAATACTTTATTGATGCTGTTCATTTCATACCAATAAAAATATTTTTCTTCTAACTGCTAAATTAGAGAACTGATTTAATATTCACTAAACAACAATTACAGTGATGACTATGCTTGTGATTTCTAGAACTTCTTGCCTAAGAGCTTAACTAGTTGGAGAATTCCTTCAAGTTACAGCCATTTCCATTGTTTTAATGAAAGCCATGTTATCTATATCCACATACAAATGACAACTGAAACTAACATAATTTCCTCTCCCAGCATTAAACAAGGCTGGGAGCAGGCACATTTCCCATTCTTGTGTTAAAAAAGGTTGAAGACAAGTGAAAATGAATCCACTGCTTATTCCAGGAACTCCTTCTTTCTGGAAGATAAGACTGCACCCAAAATAGAGTAAGTATTAACAGCTTAATCTTGGAGATTCTCTGAGACCTTGTCTCACCAATCCAAAGCTGTTATGCCTTAAACTCTTTGCAATACCAGCTAGCTGCCCATCTTGTAAATATCCATCTATAAATATTCTCCCCTGACCAGTAAAGTGCTCTTTTTCACTGCAATAAACTTCACTTTGCTTCAGCAACAGGTTTTTCTGGTGGTCTTTTGTGAAGTCAATAGTCAACACTGACCTCTTCTCGCCTGTGTTTTTCTTCTTCGGGGATGTTATCTGCTGGTGCTATGTCCCCAGCGATGCATTCTGCCATATCATGAACCAGGGCTAGGCGTACACATCGGTCTTTGTTAAGATGGTCATCTTTGATCACCAGAGCCATAACTGCCATCCTGTACATGTGATCTGACACACTCTCTGGATTTTCAACATTTCTGTATACCCAGCCAGTACGTGGGACCCTCTTCAGCTGCCCCACCAGCCGCTGGAGCAGCAGCAGGCTCCAGGCCGCGCTGCCCCCGGCGGAGTGGGAAGCCATGGGCACCCTCCTGTCAGGCCCGAGCAGGCCTCGCGGCTGCGCCCAGAACTCATTTATACTATTGTATCAAAAAAGTAACTGAAATGTAATCAATAATTATTGACAATTAAGCACAAATGGCCTAATCTCTCTCTTTACATCAAAATTTTATATTATTGTGACACTTGCTTTGTTACATTTTTATGGCCTCTTGTAAATAGCCAGTCTTATATTTCCTTCTGCTTTGCCTCATACCTGTATAATGAGATTCTTACTCTTTGCAAAAAATAAAAAAAAAATGTTTTGCAGCAAGTTCTCCTGTAAAGTATGAGGACTTTTCTAATTTCATATACAGGTTGTGAGGCAGAGATTAACCACTGTTAATTTTCTTTTGTTTTAAGAGTGGGTATAATCAATCTCATGCTCTGAAGTAAATGATTAGCTTCCCTACTCACAATACTTAGAAGAAAAACCCAGACAGAAAATGTAGACAGTGAAACTGAATTGAGCAGGTCTGTTGCTATCTGACAGATTTACTTTGCCCTTTGTCAGTTATCTTTGGGAAATGCATTTAAATTTATCTAATTCTCCTCATCTGTAATTGGGACTAACTGAATCTTCTTGGATGAGTGGATTAAGAGATTAGCATGTTTATGTGTATCTATTTCAATTCCTGACATACAATAGCTGGGAAAGAATAGCGCACTTAGAGTAATGTCACCTGTTAACATATATATTTTTTCTCAGTCTATAGTCATATATCAATATCAATATATACCTGTTTTTCATATTAAATTATGATTTTTTATTTTAACTTGCCTAAGAATTTTCAGTTACATTTTAACCTAAATATCTGGTGTCTTTTTTTTTTTTTTAAACTTTACTTTTTTTTTTAAGATTTATTTATTTATTTATACAAGCACTGGGTACAGTCAGAAGCATGGGAGGGTGATAGGCTTCACCAGAGCCAAAGCGGGAAGCAAAACAGGCAGACTGACAAATACACTGCTGAGGGGAGCAGCGGGCGGCAAAAGAGGTCTGAGAGCCATGTGGGACCCTCGCCGGTGGCTGGGGATTGAACTGGCGCTGCAGAGGCTGCGGGCAGCTCCACAGCCCAGCGCTCAACCGCTGCGCCACCAGGGGAGACCCAGTGTCTTACATTTTTTATCACCATATTGAAAATTTATTAAGTATCTTCTGATTTATCATTTACAATTTTCCTATACACGTATTAATTATAAAATTTATCAGCAAGTGGATGCATTTAATGACCACTAGACTCTAAACAAACACATTAAACTTCCTCCTTGGAACTTGTGGAGGACACCTGGACTAGGTAGTTGACCTTCACGTGGCTTCAGGTTAAAGCAGAATTGGGCTAAAGGCTTCATTTGTTTTAGTTTTTACAATACTGAGGATTCCAATACCTTTGGCACATAGTGGCAGAGGACAAGCATGAGCTTTGAAATACATTTTTTAAAAAATCTGGAAAGAGAGATGGGCGGAGCAACATGGCGGCGAGGAGACGTGAGTAAGATCTCCCATTAAAAAAAGTTAATAGGGAGGAAAAGCGGCAGGTCCCAGTGAGAACTGGGACACGGAAGATAAACGGGTGACTCCAGCAAACTGCCCGAAGAAGAAAGTGGCCATAAAAGAGGACCAGAAGTGAGGAAAGCGCAAAACCCTGCTCCCCTCCCCCGCCCACAGAGGCCGCACTCTCCGACCAGCAGAGAGGAGAACAACAAACTAAAAGGACCAACAAGAACAAACTACGCAGCAAGCGGGACTGTGAGTGGAAAGGAACTATTTCAGCCACCACACCCCGTGAACGGGAGCTGTGGAGAATCCTGCAGGATCCGCCCAGGTGGTGCACTCCAGGCGCCATTAAAGAGAGACCCCCGCCCCCCAGGAGGAGGCCAGCACCAGCACACAGCCCCGGGCCACCCGGTAAGCTTGCCCGGAAAAGCGGCGCAATGGAAAACCAGACACGGATCGGGATTGGGATTGCGCGGAAAAGCGGCGCAGACCGGAATCGGGATCACACGGAAAAGCAGTGCGGTTGAAAAGCAAGCGCAGGTCCCCGCGCCTGCAACGTAGGCTTGCGGGGACATGCGCGGAGGCCCTCACTGAGTGAGCAGGAACCAGGCGCCCAGGCACGGGAGCGGGATTCAAAAGGCGCCATTCCCACGCCACTGAACTGGGCTACAGCCCGCGTCCTGGAACTGATAGCTTTGGAACTGAGACCTGGGCACGAAATTAGGGGTGTGGGTTCCCCACGACGGTGGGGCACAAGGCAGACACAGCACCCCAAAGCCATTGAGGTTTAACCTACCATTCCCGCTCTGTTCCCAGTCCCACGGGGTGGAAAATCAGCTCCCCACAGGCTCTAGGAGAGATCTCTGGCGCCACCTAGCGACTTGAAGCCAGCAGAGGCTCCTGGAGAAGCCAGTGGCTGGGAGTTAGCCCAAGCCGGGCCCCTTCCGACCAGTATTCTGAGCCCACAGAGGGAGCGAGCACCCACAGCCAGGGCAGACCAGGCGCGCAGAAGAGTGTGCCTGAGACCAGACGCGCACGGAGTGTGTCACACATCACCATTTTAGAACAGGGACATTTCTTCAGTAAAGACTACATTTCTTCAGTAAAGAAGGCTTCCTCAGGAGCCAGAGGTGAGCGGGGGAAGTCCACCCATGCCAGACCCCCTCTGGCCTGCAGTCCAAGCCCAGAGGGGGAGCAGGAACCCACCGCCGGGGCAGACCAGGCACACAGGGGAGTGTGACCTCACATCGGCATTTTAGAACAGGGACCTTTCTCCAGTAAAGACTGCTTGAAACTGACATATGGCTCCAGGAGGAACCAGAGCGGAGCAGAGAAGCTCGCCCAAGATGCCGGCCAGTCCCAACAACACACTGTCCCAACACATACGGCAAATTAGAAAACAGACAGGAGGGAGTAGAAGAACCACACGCAACCTAGCAACTCCCCAGGGAAAAAGCACACCACAAAAAGAAAACCAGCCCTCAGATTGCAACGACAATAACTTGGAAGAACTTCTGAGCCTTCCAGAAAGAGAATTTAAAATTGCCGTGATTAAAAAACTGACAGAAGTCATAAAGGAAAACAATGATAAGGGAAAAATTTTTAACGATCAGAAGAATGAAACTGAGTCCCTAAAGAGGGAAAACAATGGTCAGAAGAATGAAATTGACCCCTAAAGAGGGAAGTAAAAGAAATGCAGGAGATCAAAGAATTAATGGAAGAACTAAAGAATTCTGGGAAAAGCAATGAAAGCAGAATAGATGAAATGGAAGAATGAATAAGTACTCTTGAAGACACAGAAATAAAAAGAACCAAAACAGAAAAGGAAAGAGAAGTACGAAGGAAAAAGAACGAAGAAAGACTTCGGGAACTATCTGACTCCATGAGGAAAGGAAATATAAGAGTTATAGGAATACCAGAAGGAGAGGAGAGAGATGTAGGAACAGAGAAAATATTCAAAGAGATAATTGAAGAGAACTTCCCAAATGTGAAGAAGGAACTGAAAATTGATAAACAAGAAGCAAGAAGAACACCAAACTTCCACGATGAAAGGAAAAATACAGCAAGACACATAATAGTAAAGCTCCCAAGGATCCAGGAAAAGGAAAAAATAATGAAGCTGGCAAGAGGGAAGAAACACATAACATTCAAAGGAAAGCCAATCAGGCTGACATCAGACTTCTCCGAAGAAACACTACGGGCAAGGAGAGAGTGGAGGGACATAGTCAACAGACTCCAAGAAAACAGATGCCAACCAAGAATACTCTATCCCGCAAAGCTCTCCTTCCTCTTTGAAGAAAGAATATGGACCTTCCCAGACAAACAGAAACTCCGGAATTTCATTACAACTAAACCCCCACTCCAAAAAATACTACAAGGAGTCCTAAAGCCAGAACCTCAGAGGGACGAATAACAATGAAAGAAGGCCAAAAAAAAAAAGTTATTAAAAGAATAAATGAATAAAATCAAAGGAAAGAAAATCACAATGGCAAATACAGATGCTAACATATCAATATTAACTCTAAATGTAAATGGACTAAACTCTTCAATAAAAAGACACAGAGTTGCAGCCTGGATTAAGAAACAAAACCCAACCTTTTGCTGTCTCCAGGAAACACATTTAGCTACAAAAGATAAAAATAGGCTCAAAGTTAAAGGATGGAAAACAATCCTACAAGCAAATGGACCAAAAAAGAAAGCAGGAACAGCTATACTTATATCAGATAAAACAGACTTCAAACTCAAAAAAATAAAAAGAGACCCCAGTGGTCACTACATTATGATCAAGGGGACAATACTTCAAGAAGAAATAACACTCATTAACATATACTCACCAAACGAAGGAGCACCAAAATATATCAGACAAGTGTTGTCCTCTCTGAAAACAGACATCAGAGAGAACACATACGTAGTGGGAGAATTCAACACACCACTATCAACAATGGATAGATCAACAAGACAAAAAATAAGTAAAGAAACTAAAGCTCTAAATAAGGACCTAGAGCATTTGGGCTTAACAGACATCTATAGAACACGAAACCCAAAAAAAACGGAGTACACATTTTTCTCAAGCGCACATGGATCATTCTCCAGGATCGATACATACTGGGGCACAAGACAAACATCAACAGATACACCAAGATTGAAATCATATCAACCATTTTTTCTGACCATGAAGGCGTCAAACTAGAA
This sequence comes from Talpa europaea, assembly GCF_964194135.1. Lineage (NCBI taxonomy): Eukaryota > Metazoa > Chordata > Mammalia > Eulipotyphla > Talpidae > Talpa > Talpa europaea. Next base: position 69,423,065 of record NC_140073.1, read on the forward strand.
ATAAACCATACAAAGAAGGCAAGGAACTATTCTACCTCATGGAGATTAAAAACCAAACTACTGGAAGACCACTGGACTAATGAGGAGATCAAAGAAGAAATTAAAAAATTCTTTGAATTGAATGACAAGGAGGACACTAATATCCTAAATATATGGGATGCAGCAAAAGCAGTAATAAGAGGAAAATATATAGCAATAGAAGCTCACATCAAAAAACAAGAAAGAACTCAAAGAAACAACCTAATCTCGAAGCTCAGAGATCTAGAAAAAGAACAACAAAAAAAAAACCCAAAACCAGTAGAAGAAAAGAAATAATAAAAACCAAAGCAGAAATAAATGAAATTGAAACTAAAAAAACAATCCAAAAGATCAATGAAACCAAGAGCTGGTTCTTTGAAAAAAGCAATAAAATAGACAAACCCCTAGCCAGGCTCACAAAGGAAAAAAGGGGGAAAGCACAAATAAACAGGATCATAAATGAAAGAGGAGAAATCACAACGGACACAGCAGAAATGAAAAGAATAATCAGTAACTACTATGAACAGTTATATGGAAACAAGTTCAACAATCTAGAGGAGATGGACAAATTCCTACAACTCTACAATCACCCAAAGCTAGATAAAGAAGAAATAGAACACCTAAACAGACCAATTACAAGCAGCGAAATTGAAATGGTAATCAAAAACCTTCCCAAAAACAAAAGCCCAGGACCTGATGGATTTACAAATGAATTCTACCAAAGATTCAGAGACGAATTAGTGCCTATCCTTCACAAACTCTTCCAAAAAATTGAGAAGGAAGGGACAATACCAAACACGTTCTATGAAGCCAACATTACACTAATACCAAAACCGAATAAGGACAACACAAAAAAGGAAAACTACAGGCCAATCTCCCTAATGAACACTGATGCAAAAATCCTCAATAAAATTTTAGCTATCAGAATCCAACAATGTATCCATAAGATAATTCACCACGACCAAGTAGGATTCATTCCAGGGACACAAGGATGGTTTAACATCCGAAAATCAATCAACGTTATCCAACACATCAACAAAAAGAAATATAAAAACGATATGATAATATCAATAGATGCTGAGAAAGCTTTTGACAAAGTGCAACACCCATTCATGATAAAAGCCCTTGAAATTCTTGGGATACAAGGAACATACCTCAACATCATAAAGGCCATCTATGACAAGCCAACAGCCAGTATCATTCTCAATGGTGAAAAGCTGAAAGCAATTCCATTAAGATCTGGAACAAGACAAGGCTGTCCACTCTCACCACTGCTTTTCAATATAATACTGGAAGTCCTAGCCAGAGCAATAAGACAAGAGAAAGACATCCAAGGAATCCAAATAGGAAAAGAAGAAGTCAAACTATCACTATTTGCAGATGATATGATAATATACATAGAGAACCCCAAAAACTCCACAGAAAAACTAATTCAACTTATCAATCAATTCAGTAAAGTGGCAGGATACAAAATCAACACTCAAAAGTCAGTAGCCTTCCTATACACAAACAATAAATCTGAAGAAGAAGAAATCAAAAAAAAAAAATCCCTTTTATTATCGAAACAAAAAAAATCAAATATTTGGGAATAAATCTAACAAAAGAGGTAAAGGACCTATACAAAGAAAATTATAAAACACTGTTAAAAGAAATAGAAGAAGACACAAAGAAATGGAAAGACATCCCCTGCTCATGGATTGGAAGAATAAACATTATTAAAATGGCCATCCTACCAAAAGCAATATACCGATTCAATGCTATTCCAATCAAAATTTCAATGTCATTCTTCAAAGAAATAGAACAATTATTGATGAAATTCATATGGAATCACAAAAAACCCCGTATAGCCAAAGCTCTCCTGAAAAAAAAAAGAAGGAAATGGAGGCATCACACTCCCAGACTTCAAACTCTACTACAAAGCCATAATCATCAAAACTGCATGGTATTGGAACAAGAACAGACATACAGACCAATGGAATCGAATAGAAAATCCAGAAATAAACCCACAGATTTATGGTCAACTAATCTTTGACAAAGGAGCAAAGACTATGCATTGGAGCAAAGAAAGTTTGTTCAATAAATGGTGCTGGGAAAACTGGGTCGCTACATGCAAAAGAATGAAGCTTGACCACTACCTCACAGCATACACAAAAATCAACTCAAAATGGATTAAAGAACTAGACATAAGACCTGAAACCATAAAATATATAGAAGGAAATATAGGCGAAACACTACGTGATTTGCACATCAAAGACATCTTTACAGACACATCACCCAAAGCAGTGATAGTGAAGGCAAAGATAAACAGCTGGGACTACATCAAATTAAAGAGCTTCTGCACAGCAAAAGAGACAATAACAAAAACAAAGAGAAACCCCACCAACTGGGAGAACATTTTTGCACCCAACACTAATGATAAAGGACTGATCACAAAAATCTGCAAAGAGCTGATGAGACTCAACAACAACAAAGAAAATTATCCAGTCAAAAAATGGGCAGAAGAGCTAAAAAGAAACTTCTCTGAAGAGGAAATGCAAATGGCCAACAGGCATATGAAAAAATGTTCAACATCACTTGTCATCAGGGAAATGTAAATCAAAACTACCATGAGATACCATCTTACACCAGTGAGAATGGCACATATTAAAAAAAATAGCAACAACAAATGTTGGCGAGGGTGTGGAGAAAAAGGAACTCTTCTGCACTGTTGGTGGGAGTGCAAACTGGTCCAACCACTGTGGAGAGCTGTGTGGAGATTTCTGGACCTACTAAACATAGAGCTTCCATATGATCCAGCAATTCCACTCCTAGGTATTTACCCAAAGGACACAGAAACATCAATTCCAAAGAACACCTGCACCCCTATGTTTATAGCAGCACTGTTTACAATAGCTAAGCTTTGGAAACAACCCAAATGACCAAAAATGGATGACTGGATCAAGAAGATGTGGTACATATATACCATGGAATATTACTCAGCATTCAAAAAAGATAAACACATGCAATTTGCAGCAATATGGATGGCACTGGAAGGGATCATGCTCAGCGAAATAAGCCAGAAAGAAAAAGAAAAATACCGGATGGTCTCACTCATAGCAGGAATCTAGAAAACTTAAATAAGGGACCAGGAAAATGATTACTATAAGAAAGTGAAAATCAAAATCAACAAAAAACTATGAACCAGAGACATTTTTAGGGGGTCGGGGGCGGGAGGGGAGGGATTGGGGTCAGAATGGGGGGGGCTGCAATTGTATGGGGAATATAAAAATAAAATTTATTATTTATAAATAAAAGTAAATAAATATAAAGCAAAAAAAAAATCTGGAAAGAAATCAGTAACCGTCCAAAAATTAACAATGATGTAAGAAAACAATACTTCATCTAAAAATAAACTAAAAAGAAACTGGGTCTGAATTTCTTGTTAACCCCTTTATATCTGTGTGAATTTGAGTGCATTATTGGCTTTTACTTAGACTTAGATTCCACATGAAAAACTAAATAAAAAAATGAGAAATCATTAAATCTAGGAAAATAAACATTAGAAAGAAAATATAATACTTATTAATGAATAATTTTAAATTAATAAATAATATAAACAATGCCTAATTTACTCAAAGTTATGATAAAATGGTTTAAAAAATGAAATAGAAAAATTATATGACAAACAATTATTCACCTATCATAAAAGACATGCAATAGAATACAATAGAATCTAGAATATATACATACAATACAATAAAATCTAGACATACAATAAAATCTAGAATATATGAATCTTGAAATACAGCATTAATACATTATTTAGAATATGATTGAAAATAGTACATGAAGTAGTAAAAAAGAAAGCAATCCTGGTTTCTTCTGAGGATTGGAGTTGAAGGGTCACAGGAGGATGAGCTCAGGACAATGAATTTTGTTGTAAATGTTTCTTTTCAAAGTGCATTTTGACCATACACTTCTATAATGCTGTTAAAACAAAATTGTATCTCCTGAACAGGTTCTGGAAACAGAACCCCTGCCAAGAAGGGAGCCTTCACTACAGTGAGCCCCAGTAGACCTGGGCAAGCCGAGGAGAAAGCCTGTTTATGGAAACAATCTAAATACCAACAGAGCAGGGGATTAAGTAGACGTGGTGCATATACATAATGAAATACTACTCTGCTATTAAAAAAATATGAACTCTTGTTATTTGCAATAACTTGGATGGAACTGGAGGGGATTATACTAAGTAAATTATAGAAGCCAGAAGGAAAGAGATAAATACAGGATACTTTCAGTCATTTGTGTAGTGTTGAGTCTGCTAGAGGAGGAGGGAGGCTGGGGGTGGGAACAAAGAGGGGTGGGGGCTGAATGGCCTAGGTTAAAGGGCTATGTGTGCTTTGATGGTGGGGGTCATTTGGTAACATATCTGAAGAGCTGTGAATCTATTCTCCTAAATCATGTACGGTGTCATAAGCCCATTTTACTTTCATAAAGAAACAAAAATAAATATATAAATAATTGACAACAAAGAAATTTGCATTTCAAAGAAGATTTGGAGGTATTGTTTTAATAGGTGAATTTATCATACATGCTGATTTGTCTAACTCCCAACTTGCCCACTAATCTTGAGACGTCTAGGGCAGTTAACTCTGTTGTCTGGTCACCCTCTGTATTAAGCACATAGTCTTTAATACTGGTTCAGAAAAGGAGGAACAATAAATAAATGCTGAGGGAGCAGCAGGGGAGACAAGGGAGGTCTGCTGTGCCATATATGGGTCAGCTCCCTGGCCAGGGATCAAACTCAGGCCGTTGAGGTGATAGGACACTTAACCCCTAGGCCACAAGGGAGGCCCGTATTTTATTTTTAACCAAAGAGTAGCTAATAAGTTCATACTTATTGCAATCACACTCAAATTATTTTAAATCTGGAAAGGACTTCAGTGACTACATGTTCTGTTTCATTTATCTATTGTTCTTTTTTTATATCTATACAATGCATATATACAATGCATATGTATGGATTATATATAATGCATATATATGCATTATCCCTAACCTATTCTTTGAGTCTTTTTTTCCCTACTGTCTTATTCATAATTGTACTTTCCTTTTGTGTTGTAAACCTCTGGATCATGTACTCGTTTTTAAACAGCTGCTCTTTATGAAGATACTGTAAGAATACACAAGAGCAAAGTTTATCTGCATTTATTTTGCCAAGAGTTCCAAAATGTACCCATTATCTGAGCATTTGAAAATAATTTATTGAGTCAAGGTTAGATTAAAATCAACCTTTGGGTACATGTAAGTTCAGGATGATGTGCATGAATCTTCTGAGAACTTGTCCCACTGGAGCATAGCCCGCACCCAACCTTCTACTAATTGGCCCATCTTTCATCGAGTGTAGAGCGTTTTGAGAATCCTGGATTTATTCTCTTTCCTTGAGGGTTCATTTTATCTCTCACTTTAAAACTTGAATATATTTTCAATTTTGAAATAATATACACATGTTACTTTATGTCAAATTTTGTATTTAGAATAGATAACACACTTTTAAAATGAGAGGCCTCCTTCTATTCTGTTCTCCACTTGAGTCCATTTAAACTCAATGTGTCTGAGTTCTTGAGATTAACAAATACCCAAATGCAGCCAGAGCTATGGTGCCAAGTTGTCAGCCTGATTTTCTAGCCTCTCTTCACTTTAGGTGCTAGGGATTTATCTTAATATTTTTGAAGCTCAATCATACTTATAAAATTACTCTTACTATGTCATACTCAAAATTTCTTTCAGGGATTTTTTTTTTTAATCAAGAGATATTTCTTAAGATGAATTCCACAGTCTCTGAAATGAAAGTTCCTTAGCACATTTTTCCTTTACAGGTTGAAAGAAGGGATAAAAGACATTGACAATGCCCAAAGAGTAAAACTCCACGCAGGAGGATATTTTTCAGTAGGCAGGAGTCAGTGGAGTCCAGTGCATACACGGAAACATTGGCCTTGGACACAGAAATAGTCATCCATTGTAACATGAAGAGTGTGCATGTGTGTGTAACTGTATGTTTGTGTAAATATAATTGGTAGTGGAAAGATGACATGTACTTATATGTTGCCTTCTATTTTCTAGGGAATGAATAGTGAAGTATAAGCTATGGATGCACAGGAAGAATGTGCATTTCAGTTTTGAGAAGAAACAGGAATGTGTAAAACATGCATCTCAAGCCATTGAAAAATGAAAAGATTTAGGAAAGTATTAAGATATCACCAACCACTGCTAACTCCCTTGGAATGTGTTATTGTAAACTTAAATTGAGTCCATATGTATCCATATTTGTACAAATTAATTAATATAAACTAAACCTATATATAAACATTTCAATTATATAACACATATTTATTTCTATAATTAGAAATAATGAATTTATTAATGTTACATATATTAATTCCATTCAACTACATTTGTGTTAAAGTGAATTACTCAATGTGTTATCTTTAATGGACTTGATTTTGGCTAGTTATGTGTGACAGAGAAAGATTCCAGGGAGTTGGCAATTATATAAAGAAACTATTTTTTTAAAGATTTATTTATTTGTGCGTACAAGAATGGGGAACAGGCTAAAGGTGTAGGGGGGTGAGAGGACTCACCAGAGACAGAGTGGGGAGCCAAACAGGCAGGTCTATTGAAATACACGACTAAGGGGAGCAGCGGGTGAGACAGGAGAGGGCTGCTGCACCATGTGGGTAGCTCCCAAGCCAGAGATTGAACTCATGCTGCAGTGGCTGCGAATAGCTTCAGAGCTTGAGTCTTAACCCCTTGCACCACCAGAAAGGTCCTAAAGAAACTACTTTAGAGTCAGACTAACGAATGTGAGTTGACTTAGAAGAGAAATGACCACATGAGAACATGAGAGCACTGAAAATACAGTTGGATCATCCAGGGAATGTCCCAATATGGCTAAAAATTTGCAAGAGTTCAGATAAAATCTTAAGTGAGATTTAAAAACATGTTATGACATTCAGAGAGCAGGATAATGGAAATCAGAATTTCAGCATAGAAACGTAGCCTTCCGTTGAGGTTCTGAGAAGTAAGAAAACTACGTGGAACTGCAAGGATACTTGTAGTCATTAAAGCGACACCAGTGTTAGTTATAGAAAAGAACACAGAAAGTGAGATGTTGACACCTTTTGTGAATAAGAGAAAATTACTGAAATATCTGCATGCAGTTCAGTGCAATAGAGGGTGGTACACACCCACGGGTGGTCTAGTGGCACTTCAAGAGAATTAACCCTTTAAGTGAATGAGAAGAGCCCTCCAGGAGAAATGAAGCATGACAATTAGTCATCGTGGAAAAACAGCAAATGAACATAAAAGTAACTTTCACGTAATAGACTTAAAATAAATATTAGTAGGTTTCCCATTTGCAAAGTCAACTCATACACACATTGTTCAGACATATTGTCACTATTTGGGAGACAGTTTTGAATATCCAATGAGTACTTCTTCACCCCTTCCCCAAACTATATTCTTCATAAGCAGAATCAGGGTTCAAGCAGGCTTATGTTCTTTTTTTTTTTTTGTGGGACCCTCGCTGGCAGCCCAGCGCTCAACCATTGCGCCACCAGGGGAGGCCCAGGCTTATGTTCTTTTGGCCCATAATAGGGATAGGTTTAAGAACATGGTCAGTTTCACTAATCAGCCATCATGGACTCCCTGGGCTTTCAGCATCTGTTCCACACCTCAGTGGAGCATGTTAAGTACCTTTTACATAGTCAGAGCCTCTGGGACTCAGCCGGGGCAGGAGTCTTCATCAGGGACCCACCTGATTTCCATTACCATCTGTGTCTCAATACTGAAACTGCTGCTCTTGGATGGATGCTAGAGGTTCCAGCATTTTTTCTAGCATACTTCCAGTTGAGAAGTTTGAAATTTATTTCTGGCTCATTTCAATTGTGAAAAGATAAGAGCACTTGGGGGCAAATAAGTGAGAATATAGAAAGAAAATCCCCTCTAGTATCACAGGGAAAAATTATGATTGTTGCCTCAAAAATTCAGAATTGGTTCTTAAGTGTTAATATTTGAACAGCTGGTATCATTGGAAAGTTAAAAAAAGATACTAATAATGAAGCAACTAAGATTGAAACAAATCTAGGAGTATGCAATGTGCAATGACTTAAAAAATACTTCTACTCAGAAATTCATGTCATGGAAGCATAATATTTAAACAAAACACTTAAGCCAAAACAATATTTGACTGTAGCAACAGCCTCCAGCTTCTCTCAGCTACTGGGATCACATCCCAAGGCAATCAGTGTGCTGTTGAGAAATTCCAGTTTCTCACACCTGTTGTCCTGTCTTAGACCCATTTAACCCACCTGAAAAAAACAAATCTACACTAAAAGAACAAGTCATAAAGTTCATCTTCATCATGGCATGAGGTAAGTTGCCACAGGTGGTGAAATCCCATTTATTTTTATACTTATGTCAAAAATTATGTTTTTACTGAATTTATTTTTACAATTTTAAAATTGAATATTTTAATTTAATTTTTTAAATGTATTTTCTACATTATTGTTAATTTGGGGGCAGTATTTGACTTCTCCCTTCAGGTGTAGCCCCTGTATATCTCCCACCATCATGGCACACATGATCTATTACCACAGTCCCTCGTGCTCTGAACTCCCATTTTATTTAAGGAGTCATGGAAAAAAAAGAAAGTGCTTCTTGGTTCTCACTACATTTACCTTCACTGACATGATTTTAATATAGACATAGTTGTTTTTTGTTTGCTTGCTTGCTTGATTAGGATCATGAATTGACTTGTGTGTGTGGGGGGGTGGTTAATAGATACATTTACATACATTTTTCAATTATTTTGATCTTGGAAGGTGTAGTGGCAGGAATGGCCACAGTGCAGGTTTCTTTTTTTTTTTTTCTTTTTTTTTTCTTTTTTTTTTTTAAATAATAAATTTTATTTTTATATTCCCCATACAATTGCAGCACCCCCATTCTGACCCCAATCCCTCCCCTCCCACCACTGCCCCCCTAAAAGTGTCTCTGGTTCATAGTTTCTTATTGATTCTGATTTTCACTTTCTTATAGTTATTCATTTTCCTGGTCCCTTATTTAAGTTTTCTAGATTCCTGCTATGAGTGAGACCATCCGGTATTTTTCTTTTTCTTTTTGGCTTATTTCGTTGAGCATGATCCCTTCCAGCGCCATCCATGTTGCTGCAAATTGCATGTGTTTATCTTTTTTGAATGCTGAGTAATATTCCATGGTATATATGTACCACATCTTCTTGATCCAGTCATCTATTTTTGGTCATTTGGGTTGTTTCCAAAGCTTAGCTATTGTAAACAGTGCTGCTATAAACATAGGGGTGCAGGTGTTCTTTGGAATTGATGTTTCTGTGTCCTTTGGGTAAATACCTAGGAGTGGAATTGCTGGATCATATGGAAGCTCTATGTTTAGTAGATCCAGAAATCTCCACACAGCTCTCCATAGTGGTTGGACCAGTTTGCACTCCCACCAACAGTGCAGAAGAGTTCCTTTTTCTCCACACCCTCGCCAACATTTGTAGTTGCTAGTTTTTTCAATATGTGCCATTCTCACTGGTGTAAGATGGTATCTCATGGTAGTTTTGATTTGCATTTCGCTGATGACAAGTGATGTTGAATATTTTTTCATATGCCTGTTGGCCATTTGCATTTCCTCTTCAGAGAAGTTTCTTTTTAGCTCTTCTGCCCATTTTTTGACTGGATTATTTTCTTTGTTGTTGTTGAGTCTCATCGGCTCTTTGCAGATTTTTGTGATCAGTCCTTTATCATTTTTTTTTTTTAATTTTCTAGAGGCATGTCTTATTTATTTATTTATTTATTATTTGTTTGTTTGTTTGGTTTTATACATGCACTGGGTACAGTCAGAAGCGTGGGAGGGTGAGAGAATTCACCCGAGCCAGAGCAGTGAGCAGAGCAGGCAGAAGGACCGAAGTACACTGCTGAGGGGAGTAGCGGGCGGCAGGAGAGGTCTGCTCACCATGTGGGACCCTCCTCCAGTGGCCGGGGAGCAGCCGGGGATCAAACCGGCTGCAGAGGCTGCAGGAAGCTTCGCAACCCAGCGCTCAACCACTGCGCCACCAGGGAGGCCCAGTCCTCTATCATTAGTGTTGGGTGCAAAAATGTTCTCCCAGTTGGTGGGGTTTCTCTTTGTTTTGTTATTGTCTTTTTTGCGATGCAGAAGCTCTTTAATTTGATGTAGTCCCAGCTGTTTATCTTTGCCTTCACTATGACTGCTTTGGGTGATGTGTCTGTAAAGATGTCTTTGATGTGCAAATCACGTAGTGTTTCGCCTATATTTCCTTCTATATATTTTATGGTTTCAGGTCTTATGTCTAGTTCTTTAATCCATTTTGAGTTGATTTTTGTGTATGGTGTGAGGTAGTGGTCAAGCTTCATTCTTTTGCATGTAGCGACCCAGTTTTCCCAGCACCATTTATTGAACAAACTTTCTTTGCTCCAATGCATAGTCTTAGCTCCTTTGTCAAAGATTAGTTGACCATAAACCTGTGGGTTTATTTCTGGATTTTCTATTCAATTCCATTGGTCTGTATGTCTGTTCTTGTTCCAATACCATGCAGTTTTGATGATTATGGCTTTGTAGTATAGTTTGAAGTCTGGGAGTGTGATGCCTCCATTCCCTTCTTTTTTTTTCAGGAGAGCTTTGGCTATTCGGGGTTTTTGTGATTCCATATGAATTTCATCAATAATTGTTCTATTTCTTTGAAGATTGACAGTGAAATTTTGATTGGAATAGCATTGAATCTGTATATTGCTTTTGGAAGGATGGCCATTTTAATAATGTTTATTCTTCCAATCCATGAGCAGGGAATGTCTTTCCATTTCTTTGTGTCTTCTTCTATTTCTTTTAACAGTGTTTTATAGTTTTCTTTGTATAGGTCCTTTACCTCTTTTGTTAGATTTATTCCCAAATATTTGATTTTTTTTGTTTCAATAAAAAAAGGGATGGTTTTTTTTATTTCTTCTTCTTCAGATTTATTGTTTGTTTATAGGAAGGCTACTGATTTTTGCGTGTTGATTTTATCACCTGCCACTTTCCTGAAATGATTGATGAGTTGAATTAGTTTTTCTGTGGAGTTTTTGGGGTTCTCTATGTATATTATCATATCATCTGCAAATAGTGATAGTTTGACTTCTTCTTTTCCTATTTGGATTCCTTGGATGTCTTTCTCTTGTCTTATTGCTCTGGCTAGGACTTCCAGTATTATATTGAAAAGCAGTGGTGAGAGTGGACAGCCTTGTCTTGTTCCAGATCTTAATGGAATTGCTTTCAGCTTTTCACCATTGAGAATGATACTGGCTGTTGGCTTGTCATAGATGGCCTTTATGATGTTGAGGTATGTTCCTTGTATCCCAAGAATTTCAAGGGCCTTTATCATGAATGGGTGTTGCACTTTGTCGAAAGCTTTCTCAGCATCTATTGATATTATCATATCGTTTTTATATTTCTTTTTGTTGATGTGTTGGATAACGTTGATTGATTTTCGGATGTTAAACCATCCTTGTGTCCCTGGAATGAATCCTACTTGGTCGTGGTGAATTATCTTATGGATACATTGTTGGATTCTGATAGCTAAAATTTTATTCAGGATTTTTGCATCAGTGTTCATTAGGGAGATTGGCCTGTAGTTTTCCTTTTTTGTGTTGTCCTTATTCGGTTTTGGTATTAGTGTAATGTTGGCTTCATAGAACGTGTTTGGTATTGTCCCTTCCTTCTCAATTTTTTGGAAGAGTTTGTGAAGGATAGGCACTAATTCGTCTCTGAATCTTTGGTAGAATTCATTTGTAAATCCATCAGGTCCTGGGCTTTTGTTTTTGGGGAGGTTTTTGATTACCATTTCAATTTCGCTGCTTGTAATTGGTCTGTTTAGGTGTTCTATTTCTTCTTGATCTAGCTTTGGGTGATTGTAGAGTTGTAGGAATTTGTCCATCTCCTCTAGATTGTTAAACTTGTTTCCATATAACTGTTCATAGTAGTTACTGATTATTCTTTTGATTTCTGCTGTGTCCGTTGTGATTTCTCCTCTTTCATTGATGATCCTGTTTATTTGTGCTTTCTCCCTTTTTTCCTTTGTGAGCCTGGCTAGGGGTTTGTCTATTTTATTGCTTTTTTCAAAGAACCAGCTCTTGGTTTCATTGATCTTTTGGATTGTTTTTTTAGTTTCAATTTCATTTATTTCTGCTTTGGTTTTTATTATTTCTTTTCTTCTACTGGTTTTGGGGTTTTTTTGTTGTTCTTTTTCTAGATCTTTGAGCTTTGAGATTATGTTGTTTCTTTGAGTTCTTTCTTGTTTCTTGATGTGAGCTTCTATTGCTATATATTTTCCTCTTATTACTGCTTTTGCTGCATCCCATACATTTAGGATATTGGTGTCTCCTTGTCGTTCAATTCAAAGAATTTTTTTAATTTCTTCTTTGATCTCCTCATTAGTCCAGTGGTCTTCCAGTAGTGTGGTTTTTAATCTCCATGATGTAGGAAAGTTCCTTGCCTTCTTTTTATGGTTTATTTCTAGTTTGATGCCTTCATGGTCAGAAAAGATTGTTGATATGATTTCAATCTTGGTGTATCTGTTGATGTTTGTCTTGTGCCCCAGTATGTGATCGATCCTGGAGAATGATCCGTGTGTGCTTGAGAAAAATGTGTACTCCATTTTTTGGGGGTTTAGTGTTCTATAGATGTCTGTTAAGCCCAATTGCTCTAGGTCCTTATTTAGAGCTTTCGTTTCTTTACTTATATTTTGTCTTGTTGATCTGTCCATCGTTGATAGTGGTGTGTTGAAGTCTCCCACTATGTATGTGTTTTCTCTGATGTCTGTTTTCAGAGAGGACAACACTTGTCTGATATATTTTGGTGCTCCTTCATTTGGTGAGTATATGTTAATGAGTGTTATTTCTTCTTGAATTATTGTCCCCTTGATCATAATGTAGTGACCATTGGGGTCTCTTTTTATCTTTTTGAGTTTGAAATCTGTTTTATCGGATATAAGTATAGCTGTTCCTGCTTTCTTTTTTGGTCCATTTGCTTGTAGGATTGTTTTCCATCCTTTAACTTTGAGCCTATTTTTATCTTTTGTAGCTAAATGTGTTTCCTGGAGACAGCAAAAGGTTGGGTTTCGTTTCTTAACCCAGGCTGCAACTCTGTGTCTTTTTATTGAAGAGTTTAGTCCATTTACATTTAGAGTTAATATTGATATGTTAGCATCTGTATTTGCCATTGTGTTTGTCTTTCCTTTGATTTTATTTATTTATTCTTTTAATAACTTTTTTTTTTTTGGCCTTCTTTCATTGTTATTCATCCCTCTGAGGTTCTGGCTTTAGGACTCCTTGTAGTATTTTTTGGAGTGGGGGTTTAGTTGTAATGAAATTCCGGAGTTTCTGTTTGTCTGGGAAGGTCCATATTCTTTCTTCAAAGAGGAAGGAGAGCTTTGCGGGATAGAGTATTCTTGGTTGGCATCTGTTTTCTTGGAGTCTGTTGACTATGTCCCTCCATTCTCTCCTTGCCCGTAGTGTTTCTTCGGAGAAGTCTGATGTCAGCCTGATTGGCTTTCCTTTGAATGTTATCTGTTTCTTCCCTCTTGCCAGCTTCATTATTTTTTCCTTGTCCTGGATCCTTGGGAGCTTTACTATTATGTGTCTTGCTGTATTTTTTCTTTCGTCGTGGAAGTTTGGTGTTCTTCTTGCTTCTTGTATATCAATTTTCAGCTCCTTCTTCACATTTGGGAAGTTCTCTTCAATTATCTCTTTGAATATTTTCTCTGTTCCTACATCTCTCTCCTCTCCTTCTGGTATTCCTATAACTCTTATATTTCCTTTCCTCATGTAGTCAGATTGTTCCCGAAGTCTTTCTTCGTTCTTTTTCCTTCGTACTTCTCTTTCCTTTTCTGTTTTGGTTCTTTTTATTTCTGTGTCTTCAAGAGTACTTATGCATTCTTCCATTTCATCAATTCTGCTTTCATTGCTTTTCCCAGAATTTTTTAGTTCTTCCATTAATTCTTTGATCTCCTACATTTCTTTTACTTCCCTCTTTAGGGACTCAATTTCATTCTTCTGACCATTGTTTTCCCTCTTTATGGACTCAGTTTCATTCTTCTGATCGTTGATTATTTTTCCCTTATCATTGTTTTCCTTTATGACTTCTGTCAGTTTTTTAATCACGGCAATTTTAAATTCTCTTTCTGGAAGGCTCAGAAGTTCTTCCAAGTTACTGTTGTTGTAATCTGGGGGCTGGTTTTCTTTTTGTGGTGTGCTTTTTCCCTGGGGAGTTGCTAGGTTGCGTGTGGTTCTTCTACTCCCTACTGTCTGTTTTCTAATTTGCCGTATGCTTTGGGACACTGTGTTGTTGGGACTGGCCGGCATCTTGGGTGAGCTTCTCTGCTCCCTTCTGGTTCCTCCAGGAGCCATATGTCAGTTTCAAGCAGTCTTTACTGGAGAAAGGTCCCTGTTCTAAAATGCCGATGTGGGGACACACTCCCCTGTGCACCTGGTCTGCCCCGGCAGTGGGTTCCTGTTCCCCCTCTGGGCTTGGACTGCAGGCCAGAGGGGGTCTGGCGTGGGCGAACTTCCCCCGCTCACCTCTGGCTCCTGAGGAAGCCTTCTGCTGGTCGTCTTTACTGAAGAAATGTCCCTGTTCTAAAATGGTGATGTGGGACACACTGCCTGCGCGTCTGGTCTCAGGCACACTCTTCTGCGCGCCTGGTCTGCCCCGGCTGTGGGTGCTCGCTCCCCCTGTGGGCTCAGACTACTGGTCGGAAGGGGCCCGGCGTGGGCTACCTCCCCAGTTGGCCACTGGCTCCTCCAGGAGCCTCTGCTGGTTTCAAGTCGCTAGGTCGCACCAGAGATCTCTCCTAGAGCCCTTGGGGAGCTGATTTTCCACCCCGTGGGACAGGGAGCAGAGCGAGAATGGTAGGGTAAACCTCAACGGCTTTGGGGTGCTGTGTCTGCCTTGTGCCCCACCGTCGTGGGGAACCCACGCCCCTAATTTCGTGCCCCGGGTCTCAGTTCCAAAGCCCTCAGTTCCAGGACGCGGGCTGAAGCCCAGTTCAGTGGCGCAGGAATGGCGCCTTCTGAATCCCGCTCCCGTGCCTGGGCGCCTGGTTCCTGCTCACTCAGTGAGTGCCTCCGCGCGTCTCCCCGCAAGCCTAGATCGCAGGCGCGGGGACCTGGGCAGCTGCAATCTGGATCCGCGTTTGCTTTTCAACCACACTGCTTTTCCGCGCGATCCCGATTCCGATCCGCACTTGGTTTTCCAGCGCGCCGCTTTTCCGCGCAATCCCGATCCCGATCCATGTCTGCTTTTCAAGCGCGCCGCTTTTCCGCGCAAGCTTAGGGGAGGCCCAGGGCTGTGTGCTGGTGCTGGCCTCCTCCTGGGAGGTGGGGGGCTCTCTTTAATGGCGCCTGGAGCTCACCTCCACGGCGAATCCTGCAGGATTCTCCACAGCTCCCGTTCACGGGGTGTGGTAGCTGAATAGTTCCTTTCCACTCACAGTCCCGCTTGCTGCGTAGTTTGTTCTTGTTGGTCGTTTTAGTTTGTTGTTTTCCTCCTCTCTGCTGGTCGGAGAGTGCCGCCTCTGTGGGTGGGGGAGGGAGCAAGGTTCTGCGCTTTCCTCCCTTCTGGTCCTCTTTTATGGAAACTTCTTCTTCGGGCAGTTTGCTGGCGTCACCCGTTTATCTTCCGTGTCCCACTTCTCACTGGGACCTGCCGCTTTTCCTCCCTATTAACCTTTTTTAATGGGAGATCTTACTGGCAGCATCTCCTCGCCGCCATGTTGCTCCGCCCCCCTCTACAGTGCAGGTTTTCTAATATCCAGCCGACCGGGTAAAGAAGGAGTCCTAGAGAGTCCTCAGTGGTTTTTGCAGGTCTTTTATTGGGATTTACCCGGTACACAGCAGGCAAGGTTGCAGGCCTCCCAGCCCCCAGCAAATCTTCACTCTATCTGGGCTCTCCGGCCTTCTCTGCTTCTCTCTCGACTTCTGTTCATTCTTAGATTCTTTTTTGGCTTCTGCTGCTTCTCTTTCAGCTTCTACTGGCATCCCCGTTGTGCTGCCCTTAAAAGCCCAGTCTCAGACCAGGTGAATCCCATCTACCTATGCCCACACCCTATTCCAGGTGCCGCCATCAGGCATGCATTCAGGACTACAAGGATCCATCATCTATCCTGATGGCAGAGGGCAGAAAAGCCTGACATTTTTCCTTACCCTACAGAAGGGCAGCCCTCCCTTCTGAAAACTTAATTATTTTTTACCAATTTTTATTAAGATTGTATTTATTTTTGTGTAGAAGAACTGGGGTATAGGTCAGAGGTGTGTGTGTTGGTGGGGGAGGTTGATGAGAGGATTCACTAGAGTCAAAGTGTCCCTGAGAGGAG